>NC_136912.1:62693049-62768510 GCF_949606895.1 Notothenia rossii
TGATAAAGTTCTTTATTTTCTGTAATGCAATTAAAAAAACAAAAATGTCATACATTCTGGATTCATTACAAATCAACTGAAATATTGCAAGCCTTTTATTATTTTAATATTGCTGACTTATGGCATACAGCTTAAGAAAACTCAAATATCCTATCTCTAAATATTAGAATATCATGAAAAAGTATACTAGTAGGGCTGTTCAACGAATCACTTGAATCGTCTAATTAACTCGAAACACCTGCAAGGGTTTCCTGAGCCTTGAAAAAACACTCAGCTTGGTTCAGTAAACTAAATCACAAGTATGGGGAAAGACTGCTGATCTGACTGCTGTCCAGAGGACCGTCATTGACACCCTCCATCAGGAGGGTAAGACACAAAAAGAAATTTCTCAAAGAGCAAGCTGTTCACAGAGTGCAGTTTCAAAGCACATCCACAAAAAGTCTGTTGGAAGGGGGAAATGTGGCAGGAAACGCTGCACAACCAAGAGAGATGACCGCAGCCTTAACAGCATTGTGAAGAAGAGTCGCTTCCAGAATTTGGGGGAGCTTCAAAGACAGTGGACTGAAGCTGGAGTCCAGGTATCAAAAGTCACTGTTCACAGACGTGTCCGGGAAATGGGCTACAATAGCCGTATTCCCATGGTCAAGCCACTTCTGAACTCAAGACAACGGAAGAGGCGTCTGACTTGGGCTAAGGAAAAGAAGCACTGGACAGTTGCACAGTGGTCCAAAGTCCTCTTTTCAGACGAAAGCAAGTTTTGTATTTCATTTGGAAGTCAAGGCGCCAGAGTCTGGAGAAAGGCTGGAGAGGAGCAAAATCCAAGTTGCTTGAAATCCAGTGTGAAGTTCCCACAGTCAGCGATGGTTTGGGGAGCCATGTCAGCTGCTGGTGTTGGTCCACTGTGTTTCATCAAGCCCAGAGTAAATGCAGCTGTGTACCAAGAGATTTTAGAGCACTACATGCTTCCGTCTGCTGAAAAGCTCTATGGAGATGAGGAATTCATTTTCCAGCATGATCTGGCACCTGCCCACAGTGCCAAAACCACCAGTAACTGGTGTACTGACCATGGCATTACTGTCCTCGATTGGCCTGCAAATTCCCCTGACCTGAACCCCATAGAGAATATGTGGGGTATTGTGAAGAAGAAGCTGAAAGACACCAGACCCAACAATGCTAATGAGCTAAAGGCCGCTATTGAAGCATCCTGGGCATCCATAACACCTCAGCAATGCCACAGGCTGATTGCCTCCATGCCACGCCGCATTGATGCAGTAATCCGTGCAAAAGGATTCCCAACCAAGTACTGAGTGCATTAATGGACATTTTCAAATGTTTGATTGTGTTTTGCTGTTATAAATCTTTTTTTTTTTACTTGGTCTGAGGAACTATTCTAATTTTTTTGAGATAGGATTTTGAGTTTTCTTAAGCTGTATGCCATAATCAGCAATATTAAAATAATAAAAGGCTTGCAATATTTCAGTTGATTTGTAATGAATCCAGAATGTATGACATTTTTGTTTTTTTAATTGCATTACAGAAAATAAAGAACTTTATCACAATATTCTAATTTTCTGAGACAGTCTGTATGGTCCTACAATATTTTGTTTCAAATATTGCATGATAGGTCCACTTTAAGGTAAGATGGTGCCTGCCCATAAGGGCTTTGTAGACGAGAAGAAGAATATTAAATTCTATCCTGTTCTATAGGGAGCCAGTGTAAGGCAGCCAGAACAGGAGTAATGTGGTCCCCTTTTCCTAACTTCTGGTTTAGTACACGAGCTGCAGCATTTTGAATCAGCTGAAGCCACTTAACTGACTTCTTGGTACACCCTGATAATAAAGAGTTACAATAATCCAGCCTTGAAGTAACAAATGCATGGAATAGTTTCTCTGCATTATTGGAAGAGTCAAGAAGGAATAGTATAATTAAAAATATTTGAATCGTTTCTTCTATTTTCCTCACCTCATGTTTTTTAAACTACTGGTTAATTTTTTCACAGTTTAAAAAATGTCAGGTTTCATTTAAATATAAAGAACATTAGTTGTAAATTGCGGAAAGTGTTGCAGCAATGATTTAAATCAATGAAAAAATAATTATGAGTGACATGGGGGATGATTTGGGGAAACTTCTGTGTAACAATGCAAGAGGGAGTCCCCGACTCAAAGGAGACACGGGAGAGCTGGAGCTTTGATGTCAAACACTGGAAGGTTTATTTAGGAGCTTCGGCCGGAGAATTCACAAAACAAGTCAAGAGTCAGAGGGTCTGACTTCACGGTAGAGTTGCCACGTCAATTCTGAAGAACTCTACCCCAGACCCATGTATTTAGCTAGTTCTGAGAGAATAATCAACATGCTGCATAACAAGATAGAATCATAACTCCTCTATCAGCTGATCCAACAGGCAGGAACAGGGAGACAAAACACTGAGAGCACAGCAGCCAAGGTTACAGGTGCCTGTGCTCAGTCAGGACATTATGAACTGATAAACTGGGTCAAAAGTTATGGGCCTTGGAAAATACTTCCCTAACAATGTCCTTCAGTTAAATATGCACAGCTAAATCATACACAACAGCATACAGTAGAGACATGTTTTGACACGTTGAATTCTAGCTGATCTAGTTTCTCATGTAAGATAATTAGAACATAAACCATACATGCTGTCATGGTGATCACAGATAGCATACATAGTATTTTAATAAGCTTCCCTGTCATTCACAGGAGTATGAATAGATTGATTTATTCAAATGTTAAAATGGTATGGACTCCAAAGGGCTGCAAGTGTTTTTATGACTCAAACTTGAACCCATTTTCAAATTGGTAATATATATTTTCCGTTCTCTTTCATGTAGGCTTTGCTTATCTACCTGTTTGTGGAACTGCTTCAGAAATGTCAGGTGGTGCAGCTAGAGTCTCTAAAGGTAAGCAGCACAACAAAACCCATATCTGCATTAGAAGGGGCCCTATTGTGCTTTTTGGAGGTTTTCTTGTAGTGTGTGATGAAGGTGATGACAACATTATGAAATTCTCACACTTTCATTTCTTGTAAAAGTAAAAGAAAATGGTTATGTCATATGCTAAGGGACGGGACATCTATACATGTAAGTGGTTGACCAATCACAGAAAGCTCAAATGAACCTTAAAATGACCATATGTATAACTTGTGATGCTCAGTTTTTTCTTTACTTGCACAGAATTTTTGTTTATATTTACAACAAAAAAAATACAAATAATGAATTTGAATTTGGGTACAATTTGCACTGTTAAGGAACCTGCCATCTAAGTTTTTCATACATTACATAATTACACCGTATGTTATGACAATAAACCTTTGAATCTCAATTAACTTAAAATGCATGCCAATAACAGCTGAAATTGTGTGTCTGTTGCTCTCAGACAGGAGTAGCAGAGTGTATCGTGATGGATCCGGTGGGGGGGGAAGCAGCCGGCACAGAGGAAGAGGACGACGATGATAGTGAAAATGCACAAGCAGGTAAAATAAAGGTTCCTATTAAATATGATACATCTAGAGGATTTTTGTCCTGTTCATTCCAGTTACATCTTAAGTTGAACGATATCTCTAAGTTTCAATTCATTTTTATTTGTCTCGCTCATGGTACGCAAAACCCAATGTACAATAATCGCCAACAAAACATATCTCTACAACACGCCATTGAGCGAAAAGGAGAAGGGAGAAGAAAACAAATGTTATATGACCTGCCCCTTTCTAAAAAAAAAAGAAAATAGAAAATAGATGGTCTCCCCTCCATAATATATATATATATATATATATATATTTTTTTTTTCACAGCCAAACATAACAGTATCTTAGGATACTAAGAGAAACACAAAAAAATACTTATTTCCCACTTGACAGTTAACGGAAAGAAACCAAACAACAACAAAAGTTAAAACAACAGTGACATTTGCCACAACTGCGCTTTCTTTGATACACCACTGTATATATTGTAATATACATGTTATATGTGTATACAGAATATAGTACAATGTGCACATTTCACTTTAACTTCTTATGTTTGTATACATGTTTGCATTTTTTTTCATAGGACATTTTGATTTATTAACTTTATTTAACTTCATGTAAATATATTTATCTTTATTTAATTTTTTACTTTCATTCATAATGTTTATATAAATATTTAAATTTAGATTTTTCTTATTCATCTTTTTTGTTCAATTGAATAGAGACCAACTGTAACAAAACAAAAGTCCCTTCAGGATGAATAAAGTATTTCTGTATATCATTTCATTAATTGGCTCATGGAATTATTCTAATAAATACATCACAGATAAAAGTGCATTGGAGACGTCATGTTTGTCTTTATTCTAAGTGTCTAGATCGTATTCAGAATTAAATGTAATCATCTTAGTTGACTTGACCACTCAACAGAGGCTACTTCCTGTCCCATTTAAAGTCCATCCCAAAACAAAACTGTGTCCAGCTGTCAATAATTGTTTACTTTGAAATTACAAATCATACGTTCACATCATCTATCCCTACAGTTTTATCTAAGAGGGTGGAGAGGCGTTAGAATTTATTTCTAGCAAGCAGTTTAAAAACAATTATCATGAATCAAGTTCTGATGCAAATGTCCACTGGACTGTAACACTGTATTGAGCTGCAGCATCATATTGCACCATAAGCTGCTGCATCAGGCCCGGCTGATTTGAATTATATTGATCTGTTAACTGGCTGTTCGGATCACTGATTGCATCGTGAGACATTCATCAAATGGGTCTCTGTTGGGGTGATACACACACCTATAAATTCATTAATGCATCTATAAAAGTCTACTTCACCAGCCTCTTTTGGAAACATCCTGGAAGAGAATACTGTGGCGAAAGGTTATTCCTATTGCCTGTTATTTGATCATATTTAAGTAAGTGGCGCCGATATTTTTCAATCATGCAAAGCAATATGTTTACCCTGTTTACTTGTCCTGATATATTCAGGAAAAATGTATTTGCAGTCAGCTCAACAATGGACTCATATCCTCACTGCTGCGATACTCTAATATCCAATCCCTACTTCTAATATCCAATCCCTAGTCTGCTTTGAATGGAATTAAATTAATTAATAAACAACTGTGTAATCCCTTCTTTATGTAGAGCAACAGTAACAACAAGGCACTAATGTGAAGCAAGATGGTCATTAATGAATAAATAACCGCGATAGGGTGAGAAGGATCTTAACCCAAAGTGGAGGGATCCTGAATCACCCTGTCGGTGTAATTTGTTCATGTATGATGACTTTGCTACACATTATCCCGCTTATTGCACGGCTACCTAATAAATAAATCATCAACTTGATTCGTAACATTGATTAAAAAATATTTATTGATTAAAAATGATCGTATTGCTTCCGCTTGGAAAAAATAGTCCGCTCCACTGAGTACCAACGGCTGGAACTGCGTCGACAGCAGCATAACTTAAAATGATGGCAGCACTGATCAAGGTTTTCTGTAACTGTCCAAGTCTGTTCGGTTTCTTTTCCATTAACCATTCTTTAAACACTGCAGAGCCCATACTGTGTTCCTGTTGGTGTTTACTTCCTGTCTGTCTTCTTTGGTTGATTTCTCTGACATCCAGCGTTCATTCTTTTAACCTTTTTCCTTCTTTTGCCCTATTTTTCTTTACTTTACTGGGGACGGTTTAGCCTTCATTGTATAGTACTTTTTACTACACTGCATTAATCTAACAAATAATCATTCACTAGTATCTTTGTAGATTAATATTTTACCTATTGAACAGGTGGTCACGATTTAACTATTAATGGCTTAAGAATAAAGAGCATTGAAATGCCTAATTGAAACGTACGCAGTAAATCCCAAAAGTATCAATATATTTTTACTAAAAATACAGATTTCTGATACCACGTTTTTACTTAGTAAAGTTATAATGGAGTAAAATATCTGAATATTACTTCCCTGAATCCTTTTACATTCTTTATAAGTAGGATTTGTCTGTCTAGTAAAATAAGCTTTCGTTGTCTAATCAAAAGAGAAACAAACACTCCTTACCTATAAAAGCTGCATGTGCATGCTGAGCAGGGTCTGTGTTAGAGGGGTGGCGCCTATGTTATTTAAACTCAAAGCCGGCGCAGATAGTGTGTCAATGCACCACTCTGGTATCACAGACTTCTGCATTGCCATTAATTTAACATGCTTGTTTTGACTATCATGTTTAATAATGAACACACTGCCAGGACCACTCACATCAAAGTTATTGTACCATAAACAGGCAGTATAATAATGATGAGATGTGTGCTTCTGTCCATGAAGCATGCACAGCAGCTCAAACTGACAAAAGCAGCGATAGACTTTCAGACAAGAGCACTCTGAGAGCTCGGACTTCCACCAAGGCTCGTGGTGTATTCACTTACTCCTTAGGCGGTCCCAATTCAAGGGTTAAAAACCTTTTTCCCACTTGGGTGTTTTCATGAGCTTTAAGTCTTAATGAGGGAACAACAAGAGCTTTACCAAGTGGATTGTTTTTATAATTGATGTCCCAGTTGCAAATACATTTTTCTTTGAATACTCTAATGAATGCAGCACAAAATTCTCTATTTGCAATTTGAACAAATGTAAAACAAATGGTTTTCCGTTCTGTGATTAGGATCCGCTCCAAAATGTTAACGTTCTTCCTTGGCCCATGCTTAACCCTTCTGTCGTGGCTCATTCATTTCCCCGTTCCATGATCGAGACAAATGTGCCCGAGGCTCAGTCCCACCCCTTCCTTTTATTACAGCTGATCATCTGATTGGTCACAATAAATCCAAACGAATCTCATAATTCATAAATCGAAAAAAAAAAATATTAAGACCTAAATCAACCCCTTCCATAAAGTTTCATGAAAATCGGACCAGTAATTGTTCTGTATTCTCGCTGACACAGAGACAAACTGAGTGGAAAACATACCCTCCTTGGCGGAAGGTAATTACTAGTTTAAGCAGAGTATTAAAACAATTATTGACATGATGGTGTAGATCTTGTTTTTTGTTTCATTTATAATTTTGTAAAATGTTTCACCCGGTGTCATGACCGTTTGAACGTCCTTTCTTCGTGTTTTCCCACCTGTTGTGATCGTTTGCGCCAACCTAATTATTTCGACCTTTGTGTCCTTTGTTTTGTATTCCCTTGCCTAGTATGGATTCTATTGCTATATATACCCCCCAACAGTTAAGCAAAACAAAAACGAGGAGGGAACAAGGAGTAATACAGATACAGAGACAGGAAACATGGACAAGATGGTGTTGTATACTGTAAAGACAGAAACTGATCGCATGGCAATACAAAGCTGGAGAGGGCAGGCAAAAACACAGGGGCTGCTAGGTGATTACACATTACAGACAATCATAGAAGGCGGGACAAAGACAGGAAATAAAATCAGACATGACACAGGGGGAACACAAAAACACAAAAAAATACTTCATGGAGGTGAAGCTTTTGTTGTCGACAAGGAACTGTTACCATGGTTGCGGCCTGATGGTCTGATTTTCAGTGATTTAACAGCCTTGTACATCTCTCTGTGTCTCAGACACAGGTTTACTGCAGCCCGATGCTGTGTCTCTGCACGACCAATCAGAAAGCCTGGAGCCCAACCTCCATCTGCTCGGCTACCTCTTCCTCTCCCGGCCAATGAGCCATGCCTTCAACTTCATCATCCTCTTCCAGTTGTAAGTTACCATGGTGATGATGCAATATTTACCAAACTTACAAAAAAAACACATTAAGTGTAGGAGTGAGCATGTGGTCGGGGGTGATTTCCCCCTCTCTTCTGTCCATTTGTGTTAACTGCAACCTTAGTCATGACGCTGTGAGTGCTCTCACAAAGAAGCAGCTCCTATTTAAGATGTGCATCTATAAAAAGGGTTGATACCAATTGTCTCCAAACTGCTTAAACCTTTCCACCCACAGTTTAATTTAAATATCTAGTCCTCAGTGTGGGATGTGGAGACATCAAGAGGTCTTTTGGGAGGGCCAAGTGTTTTTGTTTTAAAATGTTTGGAGGATGAAACTGAAATGCACCAATATTTTTTCATCTAATACTTTTTTGACTCTTATTATGACTTACAAAGTTATTGTCTATGGTAAGAGATACTTAGCTTGGATAAAACACATTGTAAGAAAAATACATTCAGTACAGAAGTTGGAAACATCATGTGAAATGTGTACTGAGATCAATACTGACCCCTGACCTATACTGCCTCCATTAACCCCACATCCTAGCTTGTTACTCCTAGCATGTTACATTTCAGTCATGCTGAGTCAGAGACTCGTATATAAACCGACCTTGAGGTTCAGACTTAATATGTTTGGCTTCTGCTGCAGAGTGTTGAGATATACAGTTATGTGTCTGAGCCAATTACTGGTAACCTCCTTGCTGCTGCATCTGCAGCTCTCAGAGTTTTCAAGATCAACAACCTGTTTTTTGTTGCTGTTTTCAGACCTTAATCAAAATACAAAAATTATTAAAATGACCCTTTGCATTCTGAAACTGGTTGTTATATCTTAGGGTACACAATGGATCACTGCTGACATTGTTTTTAGTTATAAACATACTATAATTTACGACACGAGTCAATCTGACTTTTATTCCATTTGAGTGTTTCGTCAACTTATTGTGTTGCTTATACTGCATTTTTTGTGGGATAGGAGATATTATACATCCCCAAATTTACATCATTCAATGCGGTTACCTGGTTATTTTCATATCTTAATGACGTTGTGGTTTATTAAACGTAAAGCATGATCAATTGTGCAGAATTGATTTGTTTATTAAACGTTAAGCATGATCAATTGTGCGGAATTGATTTGTTGCGCAACTTGTATCAGCTGACAAAAACAAAGAGCAGCAAGTACAGAGCAAAGAGAACCCTAGTGGAATGGAGGGGGCTTGTAACAGCTTGGTATGGTTGTGTATGAAAGTGTAAGTAAGTTGCCTCAGATATAAGTGTCAGCTAATTGACATAATGCATCATCTCAATAGGCTCAGATCTCCGGACGATTCGAGTATTTTTGTTCTTGTTGTCTTAATGCACCACTTCGCAACTATCATAGAAATAGAGCCCCACCTCCAACACTCTACCCAGTTGTCTTTGCACACCAATGGCAGACATGCACTTCACCGTTTTACCATTTTATCTGCAGCATGGTCATATCTTGTTATTTTTTCACAATGGTACACTTATGCTGCAAAAACTGGTAAAGTCCTGAATCGCTTGTATGTTGTCCTTGCAGCACTGACAGGACTGTGTGTATTGTTGGTCCTGTCGGGAGCAGAGGAAGGGGACAGGATGTTAGCATGGCCGCTGGAGGGTCTTTTTATCAGTGTGCGAGCAGCTCTGTAACACCTGGCCGATCGATCGTTCCCTCATTGTGTTCAAGGAGGCTTAGTGGTCGATCAATGCCGAGGCTCAACCGCACGCACAGCCTCCGCACAGCCTCCGCACAGCCTCCGCAAAAAACACGACCTGCTGCTTTTACCCTTGCCACTCCTTGGTCTTTATGAACTGCCCTACATGGTGCAGCCTTTGTAGAACACACATAATGACACACTCACTGTACGCTGCACACAGGGACATGCAAATACACATGCACACACACTGACAACTCGGTAAATACACGCAATTCAAGGTGACCATGCAATTTGCAGATAGAAAACACATGAAATGTAATAGTGTATTCTCAATACATAATATAACTGTATGTAAGTGTAGGTATCATCTAAACATATATACAATGTAAAACATTTGAGTTTGAAGGATATACCTTCTCCAAATGATTGGAAAATAGTAGAAACACACCCAAAGAGGAAGCTAAATACATATCCTGCTTACTGAACTTTTGAAGCTTCCTTTCATTTGCATGTACATTAAAAGAATATGAGTTCTCAGAAGAATTCTCAGATTCTCAAAGAGCAGAGCCGTTATCAAAAAATATAACCAATTGCTGTAGAAGTCAATTTGTTGATGTCATTTTCTCTCTCTGAACACGGAGAATCTGTACTAAGAAGAATGTCCTTCTAGAGCAGTGGTTCTCAAACTTTTTCTGTCAGGCCCCCCCTTTGGAGAAAAAAAAAAGTCGGGCCCCCCCAACACAAATAGTCAGGCTCAGTGGCGGCGCCAGAGATTTATTTTGGGGATGCTGTGGGGTAGCTTGACGTTTCATAGAGGGTGCTCAAACATTTAGGGTTTCCCATTAATGTACCGGTCGCTACAGTGGAATTTTCTACTGCAACAATCCCCACGCAAATACACAGTGTACCCACGACTGTTACAATGAAGGCTCGATAATCAGCTCAAGGCATATAGCTGTAAGCAGGGTTAAAGTGCTATTTTTATAGGTTGTGTGTGGACCTCACTTAGGGGGGTCCGGGGGGATGCTCCCCCGGGAAGATTTTTTTTAAATATTGAAGTTAAAAGCATCAATCTGGTGCACTTTGAGATCAAAATGAAGAGATCTATGGATACATCTCTCAACACCTATATGAAACAGAACTGTAAATAGATTTACTTTTTCTCTATGGATATTTTACAAACCACCCTTTTAAACTTTATTCCTTTTTTACTGTCATATAGTATTTCATACCTGTTTTTCATTTATTCTCTTATTTTTTTATAACTATAATGATCATATAAACGTGTGCCTCGGAAATAATTGTTTACATAAATGGTGACCAAAACGTTTGAGACCCACTGATATAAAACTGAGAGAGTCCTTTAACTCACTGAGTCTCTCAGGAGAGAATTCTTCTCCACTTTGTTGTTGAAAAAACTCCCTATATCCGTTAGTGTAGCTCGCTAGCACCAGAAGCTAACAAAAACGATCTCCGGTACCGGTGCGCTCTCTCTCTCTCTCGCGCACACAAAATGGCTCGTTCGACACACACACACACACACACACACACACACACACACACACACACACACACACACACACACACACACACACACACACACACACACACACACACACACACACACACACACACAGAGCCGAGCTTTAATGAAACACAGAGACACAGACGTAATAGTACTGTACTGCATCATATTATTTTCGAATCAATAATTTTTCAATTTATGAATTGTTTTTTTTCTTTTTCTTTTTAATAACCATTTTTCCTCCTGGTCTCTCGCGCCCCCCCTGGCATGCCTCTGCGCCCCCCAGGGGGGGCGCGCCCCCCACTTTGAGAACCACTGTTCTAGAGGTTCAACACCAACCTTTTTTCTAATCTGTCACCCATCGGTATGTATTGCATTGATGGGTTATTTGGAATTCAGTTCAGAGTCCTGCGCAAGCCTGTAGTTGACCTTTATGTGCACATACACACACATGCAGGATTTTTCATGAAATGAAAGTGTGTATCAATCACTTTTGCGCTGCTATTCGATTACGCTTTAAAGCGTTCCCTCTCCTGTAGTGTGTTCTATAGGTTTGTGTGCATGTAAAGGATATTAGGAGATGGAGTGACTTTATATCCAGATTAGCAGAAAACATGCCACTTATCCCTAATGATGTTATTTACATTTCAATATGTGGAGCCAATATCTCAAGTCCTCCTTCCCTTGCTTTGGTAAATTACTCTACGTCAATAGACTTCTGTTGAGGACTAGTGTGCACGAATCCTCCTTAATCTGTTTTCCTTTAAAGATTCAAAAGGAAGCAGACTTAAAAGAGTGGGTGTAACTCGGCTCTCCAAAATAACACTCGGCTAATGGATTTGCACTCCCAACAACCAACTATTGAGAGACTACAGAGGCTTAAAAGTATAAGGAACAGAACAGATGTTGAGCTACAAAATATTTTCTTGCCACTTTGTTTTGAAACTTATAAAAAAAATACTTATTTCTTATGCTCAGTTACTTTATGAAGGCAAAGCAAACAGATTCCTGGCTTGATATAAGTGTGCGATGCTTGAAGGAAGTGCATTATGCAATGTAGGCAACCACAACATTTTCCTTTAGTAGCCCCCAAAGGCAACTTCTGTTTTGAGCAAATCTCAAGAGAAGATGTGTAGGATCAAGGCGCTGTGCTGCAAAATATATATATATATATATATATTTAAATGCGTTCATAGCCTCAAGTGTTATGATGAAGCAACATACTAATGTTTAATTCAACAGGCTTAATAAAGCTTGTTCAACTTTGTTTTTAGAGAGCAGCAGGAGTTGATGACCGAGAACCTAACACCAGGGTAGGAATTTAGCGGCGGCCTTGACGGCCAAGTCAATAATTGTAGGCCTACGTCCTACGGCCTCCATGGCCTTTGTGCCCCTCACACTGTTCAAATATCGAAGTTGCTTTAAAAGCGTCAGAGCAGTGGTCTGGTCTCTGAATTGCATTAAGCTGCGTTCACACGGACGCGATGCGAATATAATCGCTGGAGTTTCACTTCGGCTGTCAGCTGTGTTTACTCCTGTCATTTAAACAGGACGCGCTGGAGAGGGGGCGGGGCTTATATCCATGTAAATACTGTGGTGGAAGCCAACTACAACAAAATGAACATATTTGACCGTGATTTAATTGTAATACACGTTTCAAAATGATGCCGAAGTAACAACATACTGATACCGGTTAGTAAAAACAATGAATCAATGCTTTAACAAGTCTGCAGACAGACGGCAGGCGAAACACCTTTTAAAATGCGTGTTTTCTGAATGGAGATCGGATCCATCAGGCTAAACTAACCTGTAGCTGCTCCGTCCAAACTCACAACAACGTCCTAAAGACAGAAATAAAGCAGCGACTGTATTCGCCATGACACAGACAGTCTGTTTTGTTCATGTTTAACTTTTGTCTAGTTCCTGAACAGATATGAGGAGCTGTAAGCTCTGAGTGCTAACAGCCAACGGCTGCTGTTTTGGTTTTCTGATTCAACGTCAGTGACGGCAGGCTGAGATCCTCACCGCTGATTGGCTATCGCGAGAACGTGTCAGGCGAATTTGACGCTCGAGTTGAAAAAATGTATTAAAGAGACTCGTACACAACCACACACACACACACACACACACACACACACACACACACACACACACACACACACACACACACACACACACACACACACACACACACACACACACACACACACACACACACACACACACAAATACACACACACACCGACTTTTGCATTTCAAAGTAGTGCTTGTTCATACAATGTTGGAGCTTCACTGTGCACTGCTGAATGATGTATGTGCAGAGTTTGACCCTTGAAGGCTGTTTCTTCTGCTCTGAAATTGAATATATTTGTTACATATTAATAGCACTTTAGATTTTTGGATTTGATTTTGGATTTGTGAATGGGAGAAGTAGTAGATGGAAAAAATACCAAACGCTAATTATTCAAAGTAGAGTATTTTACTTTATATATGGTAATACTAAGGAGGCATAGGCCTATATGATGATATCATGTTTGACATTATTGATATTAAAAAAGTGATTTGTTTTCCATGTCATTCGTGTGTTTTTCTTTTCTGAAAGTGAAGTTATTTATTTGTAAGCTCCAAATCCAAATGTTTCCCTCAATGGCCTTTGTGGAATGGCATGTGGCCTGTGTGCCCTAAAAAATGTGTGACACCAAAGGCCAAATGGCCTTGCCCCTAAAATGACGAAATTCCAAGCCTGCCTAATACCCTCCCTCTATCTCCTTTTTCTTTCTCTTCTGTTCTTGTCTTTCTCCAGTATTTCTATTGGGATCAGTTATGTGCTAGCTGGCAGTGAGGCCTACGCGGCTCTTCTTAATGTCAAGTAAGTCATCCACACACACACACACACACACACACACACACACACACACACACACACACACACACACACACACGCACACGCACACGCACACGCACACACGCACACACACAAAGAACCAAATAAATATTCCAGAAATGACATGTTGTTCCTTATTATCCTAGGCTACATACGCTGGTATTCAGTATCCAATCTGATTCCAGGAACACATTTTCTTCATTAAAAACCTTAAAATATTTCAAATGACTATTTTAATTGAGCTTTAATATTTGTTATTTAGCTTAAAGGATTCATATATTAATAAAAAAAGTTTAAATATTGGCACATTTGGACTAGAGTTGTTACTAATAACTCATTATCTATTGAATAATCCCAACTGAATTGATCTTTGGGATTCATTTCCCACCACATCTAATAAGCTAGAAAAACTGAACATCATTAATCATCATGATGCAGCAAAAAACAAAATGTAAAAAAAGGTTTAAACTCATCATGATAGAGAATAATAAGAATAAAAAGGTTATTATTTAAATCAGTAACGCAACTCCAATAGAAATACAAGTTTCTATAAACACCCTCAATGACCTTTAAGTAAAAACATGAGAAATAGAAGATGTAAACGAATATAGCAACATAAATTCAACACGCAACAATAAAACTAGATCATATTATCCACTATATGTTCTTTTAACTTACACATTACATTTTATTTGAACTAAATTAACACTTTTTCATAGGGGAACATTTGAACCAGCATTGAGTCACCAGTTGATACTGCAGTGATGATGATGATGAGTTATGTGGAGAATTGATTGAATCACAAATGATCTTTGGCTCAGAACAGAACAGCCAGAATTGTTGGCAATGAACCATGATATTAAGCGTGATAAGTTACATATCTCTCACCAGCGATATAAAAGTCATTTTAAACTCATAAAGTCAATGGATGTAAAAAATGATAAGTTTCAGCCAAATGCAGGTAATTTGACTAGGATCATAGATTAATAGATTGGGGACTGGAGTAGTAGCTCAGTCTGTGGGGAGTTGGCTTTGGAACAAAAACCAAGTCCTAACACTGCAAAACCGGTTTAAAATGCAGGCTAAACCTAACCTCAGACACACTAGTATAGGTCCTGTGCATTTGTGTAGTTGTGTGTTGTATACACAGGACTAACAAAGTGAACAACTGAATTTCCTGCTTTTTTATAAAGTGGATTATTCTTCTTTATCCTGCTCTCCAATCATCCTGACACTTGGACCAGAACAGAACTGTCTTTTGGAAACCCTGTTGATGTTCTTTAACCCCACGCTGTACTGGATAATGATGAAATTATTCATTAAAATGACACAAAAAGAGGCTGGGATGAATAGATGCTGGTCAATTCAGGCCAAACAGGTGGTCAATGCTAGTCCATTCATTAAGAAAATGAAACACTGAAGCTTCATCTGATTCTTAGATTGGTTACAGTAAAGCCACTGACAACTTCAAAGTACTTACAGAATTTGAAGTTGGATATGAAGGTTATTCTTACCACACTGCCAAAATGCCAGATAGTTGTCTAATTGGATGGGCAAACCGAAGAGGAGGCTACAGAATCATGCCTCAGATCTGCAATTAGACTTGTACCCACCCCTGGCATGTACACTTCTCCTAAACCCACACCAAAACCTCAATCTCCATGGCAACCCAGGCTGTCAACATTGGTTCATGAAAACTGTAGGAATGGTCAATGGAAGATTTATAAAACGGATAAGTCAAATCAAGCAATCTGATTGGTTCTTGGCCGTGATATAATAAGCGTATATCACGGGTAGAATTGTAGTTACTTTTCACAAGTCAGTATCCCTCCGCGTCTGAGAAAAAGCAACAACCGTTTCAACTGTTACATTACGTCCATTACGAAGCTAACTCACTAACTAACAAAGCTTAAGATGGAAACATTTAAGGTTAACTTCGACCTCCGGGGTGGCCTTACTATGGAGGAGTGGATTGAGCAGTGCCTATCTCCAGAAAAAAAAAGCACCTAAACGAGGACATGCAGAGCTACGTGGAGAGCAGGGAAACCAACTGGAAAAGTACCACCATTCAAAAGCTTTCTGATGCGGGTCTTGAAAGCAGAGAAATTATGACCATTAGTCTAATATGTTCGCTAGCTGTTTAAATTGGAGTGTGTATTTTTCTTTCATATTGCCATAGTTGGTTACGTTTTATAAAAGCAATAGCTTTGCGTCGGGCCGAACAACGCCCCTTAGCTGTGATATAAGGACCATATACCACGGCCTGTCGTGAGCTATTGCTTAATATCACATTCCATTTCAAACCTTTATTTAACCAGGTGGTCCCATTGAGATCATCGATATCTTTTTCAAGAGAGACCTGTCACAAGATGTGATATCTTAACTAAAATCTGACTGAGTTGCAGAGGTGGGAAGTAGTGAAGTACACATACTTTGTTACTGTACTTCTGGTTTCCACTTTACTTTGACTCCTTACATTTTCAACACAAATACCCGTACTTTCCACTTCTTACATTTTCAAAACAGCCAGTAAATGTAGTTTTAATCTTCATTTGGGAGCATAATAATTGTTATTTAGAGTCATTGCGCGCTTATTTTAATGTCATTCAGAAAAAATGATCAGTGTATGTATGACATTGACAGTATTACAATTTGATTAAGAAGTTCTTTAATGTTCTATTAATATAAAGTGAGGTGCAGTTACCAGATTGACTCGTGATACGTTTCAAAGTCCTTCTTTCTTTTACTTGAGTAAAGGAGTTTAGTCAGTACTTCAACTTTTTCAAGAGTTTTTTTGTTTGAACACGAGTATCTTGTGTACTTCTACTTGAGTGAAGGATGCGAGTACTTTTGCCATTTCTGCTGAGTCGACACCAGCGGCCTAGAAAGGCTCACCACACTAGCTGACTACAGATACCCTAAAACTGACCCCCAATGCGTTAGCTACTGTAGCTAATAACACACGTCACAGCTTTGATGTGAACACCTTCTTTCCTTGAGATCCTGAACTGCATTATACTGCATTATTATTGTGCCACCAGATAGAAGTAAAGATAACTGCCTGCACTTCTGTTCATTTTTGTCTTGGCAGCGGTGTTATAGGATGGATTATTCATAGGAAAAATAAGCAACTTTATAAATCCCACAAGCAGACTTTTCACTCTGTAAGGATACTGTATACACAGTACAAAAACCAAATGCATGTGACCTGTACACATTAGGTATGATAACACATATTGACAAACACATGCATGCAGAGAGGAGAGGTTGCTCGGTTTTACTTGCCCATGGACATCCCGATGGTACATAGGAGGTGAACTTGCACCTCTTCAGTTACCGATTTGTCCGATCGGTACTTGAACCGGTGACTCTCTGTTCCTTTTTTTTTAATAACTTATAAATTATTTCCCTTCCTCCAAAAAAGAAATTAACATACATGATAAATACATTGATTAAAGAATGAAAGGAAGAACACATGTGAAAAATGGTTGTCATCAACAATATCGCATCCCCAGTCATACTTGCAATACACAAATAAAAACCAACCCACCACATCCCCCTTTTAACAAACACAAACACACACACACACACACACACACACACACACACACACACACACACACACACACACACACACACACACACACACACACACACACACACACACACACACACACACACACACACACACACACACACACACACACACACACACACACACACACACACAAGAGAAAAGCTTAAGATGGTGCTAAAGTGTTTCCATATGACCCTTTATTACCCAAGCCAAGTCCCTACAGACTGAGCTTCTTTAGCCCCCAATAAGATATGCACATTACCAAACTACATATGAGCATACAGTTTACTTGTATATCTTTGTTTGCTGTCTTTTGTATGGTGAAAGATGAACCTTGTAAAGGTTTGTGCAGTAGCTCTGTGGCATTCCTAATGTGAGCCCTTCATGTGACTGAAGACTATGAGTCATCAGGTCACTCCGATTAGTCTAGAAACCTTAACGCGTAAAAAAAATGATAACAGTGAAAAGACAAAGAAAGCCAACAAATTGGAAAAAGCTGCAACTATTCCTTTTGCAACTGGAGAACACTGGATATCAGTAAGCAGTACGCTAACAGAACTAATTCATGACAAATGATCTGTAATGGTTTGCTTTAGGTGTGGTGAAAACAGAGGAAAGGCCTTTTTCTGAATTATGCTTCAGTTCCTTGAAGTTTCACAGCAGTGTGAGATAGTGGACAGGGTCACCACTGTAGGAGCAGATAGTGCTCACAGTATGATAGCAGCAGAGATCACATGTCCTGTGGTTCACACATTATACAGAGGGCAATCGCAACGAGTCTCTGTGACAGCAGCTATTACAACCTTTAGCTAGGTTTCAGATATATGAGTCAATCATTTAGAAATTATCTAATAATAAAGTTAATTATCTAACCAGTTTTTCCTGCATTTCTTCATCACAACACCACACATGTATTTTTTTTATCCCCCCTGAAAATACAATTAAATACTTGCCGTCAAGCTTGACATGACTGTTTTCCATAAAGTACCATAGGAGGAGATGTGTGGGACTCTTGTGTAAAAGTGTCAGTTTCATTGTTAGTTTGCTTTTCCTCCTAATAAAAGTCACTGATATTCTTCTCAGCTCTTAAGAGTGTGTGACTCAGAGAGTTATTCAAACTATTTTGTATATTCAAATGTTCAAACTAATAATTAGCAGAGACATTTTTTTTGAACCTATTTAGGTTTTCAGATCAGAGGTGGAAAAAATTATTATTAACAAAAACAGTCTGACCCCCCATCAATCCTACTTTCATTATCTCAACAATCGAAAAAGTAATTTGTCAGTTTGGGGGAACTGTTTCTAAAGGCTACGCGATAAAATCTTTTTTTTTATTGAAATTGAATCCTTTATAAACTGATGCAATCCTGGGAGCTGATCGCTGCCCACCCGAGTGGGAGGCTCTGAAAGCATTCACATTAATTAGAGCAAACAAACAGCAGAAATGTTTCCTGAGGCAAATGTATCCCATTATCACACTAAAAGGATGTATTTCTTTATTTTCTTTTAGTTTTGTTAGATGTCTGACCCTAGTATAAAAAAGTATTCTCTACTAATGAATACTAAATAAATAATTAGGTGAGAGCCTTCACTTGAAACTGCGGCAACAGAACTCAAAAGGGTAGACTGGCGTAATTGGCCGACATGAGTCATTATTTTTAAATGCATTCATATAGCACCAAATGAATCAAATTATTTTATTTTTGCTGCCTTTCTTTAAGAACATTCTGTGTCCAGATAACTTTATTTTGTCTTTTAACGATGCTGTATAGTGGGGAAGGAGTTGTCCCGTTAATCCTAAAGAAACAATAGAGATAATATATTCTGGTATTATTGAGATGCAGCTGTGTTTCATGCTTAACAATAAGAATACACATTTTCTGTTAAACATTTAAAGAGGCCCTATCAGGCCTATTGGGGTTTTCCCTTTCCTGTAGTTTGTTATATCGGTTTTTAGGAATATCAACGGTCTACAAAGGCTAAAATCCCAAAGTTCCCTCCAGAGGGAGTTTCCACGCGCTCATGTGTTTACTTCCAGAACAAAGTGACCTCACTGTGTAACATTTGTGTGCAATTGGCTGGCGCTCCATACGTGATAGGCCAAGGGGCGGAACATTTAGGACACGTCTCTCAGCAGTTGGCCAATCACAACAAAGCCGCCCAGCTAACCAATCAGAGCAGACTGGGCTCTGGTTTCAGACAGAGGGTGAAAAGAGGTGCTGCAGCACAGGCAGTATGAGAAAATGTCACAGCAGTGGCAACAAATACAAATATGAACCTGAAAATGAGCATAATATGTCCGCTTTTATTCTTTTTTTAAAACAATTTAAGGAGGGTCTTCATTTGCATGTATGTCTATTCTCTTAACCCATAATAATAATAATAATAATAATAATAATAATAAGGGTTTACTATATCTGACACAGATCTTTATGAATCAAAACCTGAACAGTTCTGATATTAAACCAGATCCTGCCAAAACTGAAGTGACTGAACAAGAAAATAATATATACTCAACTGTTTCAGATGCTTTAAGCAAGAATCCACAAGGATCTCCAAATGAAACCTTTTTAGTCAGATTTTGGAAGCTATAAAAACGTTTAATTTTAATATTAAGGTGAAATTAGCTATTTAAAGTTATGACTCTTATTTGCATTATTCTGTCTTTTCAAACTGAATAGCATTATCATACTGGAGTCGTTGACGTCAATGCAGCACCATTAGCCTTCTTTTCGAGTGATCAAACCCAACCCCCCCCACACCCCACAAACCCCTCCTCTTCCCCTCTCCCAGGCCTATAATTACCTTTATCAGTTAACAGGACTAATTTATTTTGTCACGCCCCAGTAAATACTTAACGCAAATAATATTATTCAAACTCTGGTCGGTGGGAGCGCTTCATTTGCACGCCTGGGTGCTTCATTATCAGCGCCGGGGGAGACGCTGCGATGCGTTGTGGGAGTGGGATGGCAGGATTACTGGAGTGAAAAAATCTTGGGCAGCCTTCTTTGGATAAACCACCTTATTCCCCCTCCCCAGAGGCAGCAATCAATAGGTTAGTGCAGGTCTCTGCACAAAAACTGCTCTCAGTCCCACTGCTGCAGATAGTGGGTGTCTTAGAAACAAACTCTGAGCTCTGCAGGGTTTAAAGCTTTAATGAGATCCAATTACAACCCAGGGACCAGATTACTGTGTCTTAATATTCCTGCAACAGAGGCTGCTGCTAAAAAAAGTACAATTTGTTTTAAATATCAAATAATTAAAATAATATCTTTAGGAGCACATATCAGGCTAATCAAAAATGCCAATCCTTCATTTAATTTATTTCAGGTTTTGATGGATCAATGAAGGTGTCAGATATGGCACCCCTAATTATCATTAAACGTATATACTTAAATAGAAAAACACTCCTTAAAATGTTATAAGATATTAAAGAGGAAATATTATGGTTATTTTCAGGTTCCTATTTGTATTTAGTGTCTCTGCTGTGACATGTTTACATGCTTTAATGTTCAAAAAGGTCTTTATGTTTCTCATACTGTGCTGCTGCACCTCTTTTCACCCTCTGTCTGAAACCAGAACCCAGTCTGCTCTGATTGGTAAGCTGGCCGGCTTTGTTGTGATTGGTCAAACGTTTAGAGACACCCCGTCCCTTATCATATCACCTAAGTGTTGGAGCAAAACCAAAGCAACAGCAAATAAAAAAGAAAGAGAAACATTTAATATAATTTCATTTTATTGGAACAAAGTGCTTGTTCAGTGTTAGGACTCCAAAACATGTTTTTTAGTAGAGTATTAAGTACATCGATTATTTATTTATATACCGGCAACTAAACCAAGATGTAAAACTCAATATTTGCCTTTTGACCTTAGTGGAGTATAAGTACTGTATACACTTGTATCTCCCTAGGCATTGTCTCCCACGGATCATCCTCCCCTCTACAGCTGTCAGCTTGAGCGTGACAAGCTAGTAAAGTTTGAGGGTAGGCATCCTCCAGTTAGTGCTATTGGTAAAAAAACGAGTGAAAAGTGAAACAAATGGATAGTGGCACAAATTGGTAATTAAAGGCATTATGGACATGCTTAAGGTAAGAGCAGTCATACTACACAGGATAACTTTTAAACAGTGGATTTTCTTGAACTTAAGTGTTAATTCTTTATATCATTCTTATAAGGCTCTCTGCGTCATCTTGGTTCGATCTGAACTTACCATACCCCATCCAGTCGGAGTGGGTTTAGAGGGAGCTGTTCTCCCACAGGATTTTGTGAGACATGGGTGGATGCTCCTTCCAGAATAACTTTTTAAAAGTTTGAGCATATTAATCTGGTACACTTTGAGAGCACAATTAAGAGGCTGGATCTCTGAAAAACTTTGTGCTTATGGAAACCAACTTTGTTGTATAGCTGTGAATGGTAAAGAATGAAAATGCATTATCTCACCTGACCTAGTGCTGTTCCCAGCAAGCTGCCACGGATGCACTCTGCATGTTGTTAATGCATTAATCAAACTCTGAAGATGAAAACCCCTATTGTTTTTACTCATATTGTAGTCAGTTATTATCTTTCATAGTTTGAGTTTAGTGTTATTTGACAAAAGGGATTTAATTTTAGGTAGGTATGTAGGAAGGGAGGCAAAGCATCAAGGTAGCTATAGCAAGCTAAGAAGGTAGGTAGGTAGGTAGGTAGGTAGGTAGGTAGTTAGGTATTCTGTTCTGTCTGGATTCACAGTCATCCCATTCAAATGACCCTCTGCTACAGACACCTGTGTGTAGGTGTGTGTCGTTCAGTTGCAATTAAATGTGAACATGAATTAAAGCAGGTGTGTGACTGCTTGTGTGTTTTATCCTCAGCCACATCTACGTGATCCCGGCCTTCACCTGGATTCTGACTCTCGCTATATTAGTCGCCCACACGGTCATCCAGCCAATCACCTCGCTGCTCACCCTGCTGAAAGGCATCCTGCTCATTGTCACGGTAACCTTTATTCAATTGTGTTTAATTATTATTATTTCAGGTTTCCTAATTTATTGCTCATGAGTCATTCACCCGCAAGGCTGTTAGGTGTTAAATATGTAGTTATTATCATCCACTTCTTAAATCACACAATACTTTGCCCTTACATTTTTATTTGGATATATTAATTACAATAAACGGTTGTCTTTATTTGACAGTCTTATGTACATATGAGCAGAATATTGGCTTGTTTAATGGGCTGACCATCACTGGCCTTGAGTGGTCAGGGATGTTCAAGATTTGTAGGATTTTCTTCCATTTTGCTAAACCAAACTCACATTGGTCTTCCTCTACCAGCTTGATATGTTTTATTTATCCTTGACAGTGTTGCCCGCCATTTTCAAAGGAACTGAATGTTGGTAGTTGCCGATTAAAAGCTTGAAGATCTCCTATCATGCTATTTTTATGGACATATTATGGTTCTCAGATATATAAACAAAATATAAAAAACATGTCTAAGATGTTTTCTTTTCTCAAAAATAGATCACCCATTCCAGCTGTGCCTCATACCACTCTATTTCAGCACTGTTAGAGAAGTGCCGATTCTGGATCCTTAGCTTAAAAAAAAAAGAAGATGGGGGGGAGCTTTTGCCTGCTCAGAATTCTACGAGATACTCAGCTTAATGCTGCCATGATTAAATGCCATATCATGTTCAAAACCACATCAAGGATTATTTCTGAAACAGTATGGAGCTCAAATGCTTTTTCTCTTGCAGGTTTATCACAAGGTGAGTTTTTTTTTTTGTTTCCTGCTTTTTTACATATACACTGAACAAAAATATAAATGCAACACTTTTGTTTTTGCTCCCATTTTTCACGAGATGAACTCAAAGATCTAAAACATTTTCTACATACACAAAATAACCATTTCTCTCAAATATTGTTCACAAATCTGAAAAAATCTGTGATAGTGAGCACTTCTCCTTTGCCGAGATAATCCATCTCACCTCACAGGTGTGGCATATCATGATGCTGATTAGACAGCATGATTATTGCACAGGTGTGCCTTAGGCTGGCCACAATAAAAGGCCACTCTGAAACGTGCAGTTTTGCTTTATTGGGGGAGTCCGAAGACCCTAGGGTTAAACCCTAACACTAGCCCTAACATGTCACCCATTGAGCATGTTTGAGATGCTCTGGATCGGCGTATACGACAGCGTGTTCCAGTTCCTGCCAATATCCAGCAACTTAGCACAGCCATTGAAGAGGAGTGGACCAACATTCCACAGGCCACAATCAACAACCTGATCAACTCTATGCGAAGGAGATGGGTGACATGTTTGGGGTAAGGGTAATGTTGTGAATCGAGTGGCCTGGGTTCATCGTCTATAACATACGTCTGCCCATACCATAACCCCACCACCACCATGGGCCACTCGATTCACAACATTACCCTAACCCTAACCCTCACACCAGATACTGACTGGTTTTTGGACCCCCCCAATAAAGCAAAACTGCACGTTTCAGAGTGGCCTTTTATTGTGGCCAGCCTAAGGCACACCTGTGCAATAATCATGCTGTCTAATCAGCATCTTGATATGCCACACCTGTGAGGTGGGATGGATTATCTCGGCAAAGGAGAAGTGCTCACTATCACAGATTATTTCAGATTTGTGAACAATATTTTTGAGAAATGGTTATTTTGTGTATGTAGAAAATGTTTTAGATCTTTGAGTTCATCTCATGAAAAATGGGAGCGAAAACAAAAGTGTTGCATTTATATTTTTGTTTATTGTACTTTCTCCAGTAGAGGTTAGCTCTGAGTGTTAGCGATGCTTGCTAATGTAAACACAGACCATGTTACGCCCAAAACACATCGCGCATTGTTTCTGATAGTGACGTTTATGATAGAGGCGTGGGTGTAAAGCCAGCCCACATTTCAGATATTACGTCATATCAGTTAAAAATCAGTTGTACCCCTGTTTTTAGAGATTTGGGTACAGAGGAAAAAAGAGAGGGTTTTGTTTTCTGACACTTTGTGAGTTCCCTGACACACCGGGGACACATATTTATGTATAAAATACATCAAAAAGTGCATTTTGCAAGATAAGAGACCTTTAAAATCTGAATGTAACCTGGAATGAAGAATGTCAGCAGCACAAATTGCCATTACGATCTAGCCAGTTAAATACAGTGTCGGCAGGCGATAATTCTAAATGTTATGGAATATAATGAGGTAAGGCTCTTAGGCAAAGACACTCCACAGCGTCCCATAAGCAGAATCTGACACGGCAACTCCCCGTGAATCTACAGGAACAAACAGTAAGCTATCATAATCAGTAAACAGAAAATGAAACCTTTTATTAAAGGATAGTTATAGGGCTGTACCAAATACTTGTAGACTCAAGGCCTTTTGCCTTCTAAAGTAAAGTAAATGGAAATCTTTCAGCAGTCTTCACCGTAACCTTCACGCTTCACAGTTTACAGGCTTTTCAGCTCCGTCTTTATTCACTTGCTAAAAGTGTATATCCTTCGGCCATCTCTGATGGATGTCATGTCGCCATGACTGCCGTGCTTTCGTGCCAGGTCATGCTGGCAGAATGGATGGAAGTGGCATTGTGGTGCTCAGTGAGCCCCCACTGTGGGTGGTAGTTTTGGGCCTTTTTCAGGTCAGTGCTCGCCAGCATCAGGGGGTGTCAGCAGCTCAGCGGGGGCTCTCGATAGAAGTCTTTCAACTCGGGCCAGACAGAGTACATTTAACAGCATCACATTCCACAAGGTTACACCGCCCTACAGTATTCTGCTGTGCCAACTTGATTGACGCCTTCTTTCTGACACAACTTACACACTATTTCATCACAATAAGAAATGAAAGGTCATGTTCCATTTTCATTTTCAAGCCTAAGTTAATAAATTAACTCAATCTTAATCGTACTTTGAGGAGGGATTTCCTCCTCTATTTCTTACATATGAATCACTTTTAAAGCCAATATGAACAAGAGAAATACAAAATAAAAAAGAAGTGCAAGACAGACGAGGCAGCACTACAGAAGAAGTAGTCCTAGTTTCTGATTAATAACCCGTCATATTACCTCTGGACAGAATATATGAATGTGTGTATTAAAGCAACAACTTCAATGTGGTGTTATATAAGTAAAAAGACAAAACAAATAATTTATTTTGTACGCCGCTTTGGGTCTTTCATAGCGAGTAGAACAAATACTTCTGCATGTTCTACAGTACTGTAATACTACATAGTACAAGTGTTTGTCCTCCACTTTAAAGTCATAACTGCGCTACAAATGAAGAATCTCCTCAAAGATTGTAGTTCAACCCTTTGATAAACTGGGAACTAACAGAGAAAGATGTTGATGTATTTTTTACGTAACCAATTTTAACGTAATGACAGTTTTTTTCCACTTTCACCCCACTTTCACCCATTTGGTAGGTTTTGGTATCAACCTACCAAAACAACATATTGAGGCTGGCCGAGAACAATGTTTCCAACCCAAACCATGTTCTGAACAGTGAACATGAGTTGTTACCATCAAATCAGAGATACAGGGTGTTGCGATTAAAAATGGTTAGACTGAGGCCTTCCTTTTCGCACTGGTCAATCATCAAATGAATTACAGAGTTGAATCCCAGGTCAAATGATCGTAACGTATTGCATTGTAACAAACTGTGCAAAGCCTATGTTTTGAACTATGACGCCTGCAATGCCTAGCATAATGTATTGAATAAGTCATTTTGTAAGGAAATCGGCATTCAAATATTTAATCATATCTAGGGATAGCTCAGTCTAGAAAGCAAAAAAACAACTTTAGATAAGGTAAAATGTCTTCTACTTCAACTTTAAGTTTTAAAGTGCAATATCCTCTGTGCCTCTTTATAAACGAATACATCTAACCAATTTATTAAGGAGCTTTAGACCACATGGTTTTCTTTGTGTATCAGTATAGTAACTAAACCATACTGTAATTCTCTCTTCATAAAGACTTCATAAGTTTTCATAAAACACAATTGCTTAACTAAAAAAAATTCAGCATTTTCTACTGAGCCTGCTGCTCTTTGAGTTCTGCTGCTGAAGCCTAACATTTGTCACAGTTCTTTTATTACATAAGTATATCCCCAAGGACAGATTCATCTTTTCTTGTATGCCCCTCGCTTTTTTCCCCTCTTATAAAATGCACCATGTTAGTTCAGCTTCGCCATTGACATATTGCAACGTGAGAAGAGGCTGGATTAGTACCTGAAGAGATCGATGTCAGTGTTATTTAGTCATATCCCTATCGCAGCAGGGGAGGCAGCCATGGGTGGCTTTCTCAATAATATGACATGTTTTTGAGAGGAACATCCAAGCTGTCCCCCTAAAATAAAATCACAAAAAAAAAGTTGTCTCAAGACTGCTAATCCTGCGCTAATAAAAAACATAAAGAAACAGTTTGATTCTTAAAGCATTCGCAAAGGGCTGCCAAGCAAACAGGGTGTCAGAGCTCCTGTGCTAATTTTACATATTTAAATTGGGTCATATGCGTACAATTGGTGCAATATGACCTTGCAATGCAAATGAGCTCATTGCGAAAATAGCCCAAAAATCTGCGCTAACAGCAACATGCATTTACAGGGAAATTATTGGCATTTTTATAGAGTTGGTGTTAACTGAATCACAGATATGGGGGGCCGCTCATACTCATTTATTTTGTCAGGGTGCAAAAGAAAGTTACGTCCTGAAAAATACATGACAATAGCTCCTCACAGTACATTAATTAATTGAGAAGAATACCAGGAAAATAATAATAAAATGACGCTTCATTATGATGATAATGAAGTAAAACTAAATAAGTAACAGAAGCAACATAAAAGATCATCTTCAATTCATAGAAATTGTTATTCCATAATCAGTGCTTCCCTAATTGATGAACTAACTTTTAGCCTCAGTAAGTTTGACCTCTGTAGGATGTCTTCTGCTTTAAAAATGAAAGCCCTAAAGCAGGTCAGGATAGTAACAGCAGGTTTTATTTTCATTTATGACAAAGGATATATGTCAACTGTAGTCTGTCTTGACATCAAGTGCAAGCTCTGTCTAAAAGGCAGCAACACAAAGTTAGCTTCTTAGCTAGCTATGCTGGTGTTATTTTTACCGGAAATAAAACATAAAACGAAAAGTTAACTTGACAACTACATTGCAAATTCAATCCTTAACAAAGAAGAACATTTGGTTTGTCGCAGACACGCATTTATGCTACTTACACGTTGTACAGGATCATCTGATCTTAAATGCAATCGCTAGAAGTTAAAGCCAACCTTAGGCTATAAACAAATTACACTGGTTGCATGACTTCACAACCTCACTGCTAGGCTGAAGGTGGAATTGTCTTTGGCATGATCACCCATAGCAGTCTCATTTAGACCCTTGTTAACAACTGACGTCTTTAGACACAACCTAGAAGATTCAGTATACACTAATGGGTTGTATAATCGATGTATTTAGAAGAACGGGAACAATGAAGCTAAGCTTGGGTTAAACCCATAGATTTGTAATGTCATCGAACCAAAAAACCCATTAAAAAAACCTGACTTGGATGTACGTGATCCAGAGAGCTGTAATTAATTCCCGTGTTTTTGGAATCCATAGTTCAAAATCCATAGTCCTGTTTTTTACGGGAACTTGCTTGCTAGACCCCAGTGAATCCTTTCGTAGAAAAATGTGATGTATACAATGTACATGGTTAACATTTGGAGTTGTTTTCATTGAATGGTTTAACTTCCGGCCCAATTTTTTTGTGATTATTTAAGCTCCTTTATAGAGCTCCTGCGGATGATGTCACATATGCTGGTCACGTGACGAGAAACGAAGGGGGCAGCCATTTTGGCAGTAATCGCGTCAGTAAATTCATTGGCAGGCACTGGCAGACTGTCGAGGATGGTGGATAACTGCTGTGCACCAGGTTGCACAAATAGGCGTGGGAAGAAGAAAGGTGTATCTTATTATCGCATTCCAAAAGACGCGGAGAGGAGGGAAAAGTGGATCGCAGCGATTAAAAGAGCCAGGAGCCGTCTGAACAAGACTGAAAGATGGGACCCCCCGGCCGTTTGCTTTCGCTTATGCAGTGATCACTTCATATCAGGTGGGTGAAGGAATACAGTACAATGCTACAAAAAGTTTTCAAAAAGCAAAAATACACACTAGTTTCAGACGCACTGCAGTAGCTATCCAAGCTAATAAACAAACATGCTAACGTGACACTGCCGTAGCTAGACAAGCTAATAAACAAACAATGCTAACGTGACACTGCCTATCAAACTGGAATAATTTAATACTTACCCTTGCAGTGATGATGCCGAAGTTTCTGGATGTAAGACTCCACAGTTGAATGTTGTTTACGAAGCCGGACTGACACCATTTGTAAGCCTCCAAGCTTTTGTAAGCTCTGAGGGAGTCTCCTGAGTACACTGATGGAAAGCTTACAAGATAGCTGTGGATGTCCGCGTAGCGCAAGTCGGGTACATCGTCTTCAGAGCAGGAGGTTATGCTCTTGAAAAGCACACCGGGTGCATTATATGGGTCGCTTATATTTAATCTTTCTAATTTTGTACTATAAAGCCGAATTTCACTTGAATTAAAATGAGATGTATACTCGCACGGTAGGAAAACGCTGGCGCCGGTCGTCATGTTTACTGCCAAAATGGTGGCTGATAACCAAAAGTCACGTGACCGCAGGAGCTCTATAGGTACGATTCAAACACTTAGAAGCTTAAAGTGAAGTGTACATTGTTGAGGTCAGTGCCTTGTCCGAAACTGCCATAGTGGAGATGAATGAATTGGAGCTGTAGTGGAACAACTATCCAAACAGCAACATTAGATCAATGGCTTCATCCCTCCAGGGTGGGAGGCAGCCAGTGGAACCTTTATGACTCCCTAAAGGATCTTCTGTCCTTGAACAACAATGGCGAAACCGGACAAATTGATAAGATGGCATTGATGGCGCACGCACCAACAAAACACTGTAAATGCTTTATTGGTTCAATGTTATAATCTTTTTCTGAAGTTCCGTTTGCAAAGGAGGTTGACAAAATAATCCTATTGCCACAACTTACTAACTGGTATCGTTTTGGGGAGGTTGTTTTACCCATGCCCTGTAGATGGAGACATTTACACTGAGACTCATTTGTTTCCACACATACACACACAATGTAAGATAAATATGTCGGAGAGCTATGAATCGCACACAGGGGGAGGTGTTAAGATGTAGAGGTTGAGCTGTGTAGCAGGGCACTGAGAGCCATTCGCTGTACTCTGCATCAATATGAGAAAGAGCCGGGAAGGCAAGGCCAACTGCACCGGAATAAAGCACACTATTGTCACACTAGCCATCTATGGCCCAGTAAATGTGATTTTTCTCTTTATGGCTGAAATATTCATGTTTCTATCTTGGTATACTTAGAAAGAAAACTGCAGTTTCCATGCCCTGAGCTGCCAAGATAGAAGGGGCAGAAAGAAGGAGACGGGAGAACTTAATAAGTGATGTCACGGCTAATAAAAGGATGGATAAAGTATGAGTTCAGTCAACGATTACTGGAAAGCATCACAGCCAATGTATCACACTAAGATTATTTTAATCGCATTTTTCTAGAAAAAAAGCATCCATTGATGTATTTATGACTTAGATCACTACCAGCTCCAAGTAGGTTATGTTTTCGGTTCAGTTTGTTTGTGTGTTTACAGCAGGATTACTAAAAGACTACTGGCCTGATTCTCACAAGACTAGTGGAGGCATGGCCCAGGAAAAGAGCCCATTCAACTTTAGAGTGGATCTGAATCACCGGGCGGATACACATATTATTTTGTACTAACAGCCATGGCAGAGGTCAGCGCTCTCATAAGTCAGAAGTGCACTTCTAGCTGGAATATCTGATTCCTTGTGTAAAAGCAACATATTCCGTTAGTGGAACAAAGCAGGCGGATAACTCCTCCCGTCCGGCTATTCATTGTTCCGATGGCGACCCATTGTCTCAGACTTTTCGAGAGAGGTAAAAGCAGACGCCATTTTTTGTCCTGATTGTATTCTGGCTGTTCCTCTTACAGTCTGAAAGCTTGGAGCTAGTGCTAGCATTAGCTTCTAAACTTTTCCGGAATAATTTTGATTTTGCGATTGGAGGACTTTGATATTTCAGTTAGTTAGCTGATTTACCAACTTGCAGTCACCATGTCAGACACAAAGACCAGCCAATCAGATTGTACCACTATAACTAGCCTAAAAGATTGGGCTTTAGTTATTCTTCCAAAGAATCACTGCAACATCCTTGTAGATTTTTAATTACATCAACCTAGTCTTGAATTCAACACAGTAGACACACTATCTCTTAAACGCTGCCCATTTTCCGAATATACAAATGTAAAAAGTAATGTTTACCCCACTGAATAAAGAGCAAGTCAATCTGTTACTGATATGAGCCAATCTTTTTTAACACTCACATAAAATGCTGCGGCCAAACAGCCAGTATCTGAACCATTCTGGAATGGACCATGATTTGACTGGTCCTGGGGAGTTAGGAGTAATGGACTAAATATGCTAATACTGTCAGTTCATAGAGCTACAACAGTGTTGGGCTTTTACACATTACACTTACTTTGTTAATGATGCTACAGTTAACTGTCCACTGGAGAAGTCTGGTCCAGATGTAATTGATGTTAATGATGCTCCGGGTCAAAGACAATTAAGGAACCAATATGATCAGCTAGAAATATCACTGCACTGCCGATGTCAACGCAATGTCAATTGCATAGATATTAATATATTATTTGATAAACACATGTTGTGGATTTGACAATGCTTTATGAGTGTAATACAACATTGCCATAATACAGGCCTTTCAATCGTTATTCCTTCTTTCAAATGATTTGTTTTTTTTAATGGCTTTTGATTTAAAAACGTTCTCTGCTTTCCATTTACTGTCCACAGTTTTACTTTAACACTAGAACCGCCAACGGGTAAATTTTACCCGCAGCTGTTTTTTGATTGTATGTAACTTTTTTTCAATAAAATATTCAAGTTTCGCAGTCCGTGACTTTTCCTGAAAGTGTGTTATGTAGCACCCTCTGTTGTTAAAAATTGTCAATATGAAGTCAGATTGAAAAAATCGCCAAAGAAAATGCCATTTATACCTATATCCGCAAGCGGGTAATATTTACCTCATAGAAAATGCAGCATAAACATGACGTGTTGCTATAGCAACCTCTTTTGTCGACTGCGGTTCCTTATAGATAGAGGGATAGAGATAGATTTATTGATTGATAGATAGATAGAGAGAGAGAGATAGACAGATAGATAGTTATAGATATATTGATAGATAGTTATAGATAGATAGAGAGAGAGCAGAGAGATTTGTACCTTAACAAAACACAAGTCTAACACCAAGCGTTTAAATCAGCAGTGTTAGCGATATTGTATACTTCATGCTATCTACACAAACTATATCATATGAAAAGCTGTGAGTCAGTCCACAGATTCTATTGGTATAAGTTTCATCCCTGTGTGACCAAAACTCACTGTTCTACATGATAAATAAAAGAACATTGTACCTTGAAAATCAATAGCGGGTAAATGTGACCCGTTGACGGTTTTAGGTATACAGCGGTTCTAGTGTTAAGTTTACACAACAGTTGAGCTTTTTCATTGATTCACTGATAACTACACCAGCTGGAAAAGCTATTGAGAGGAGTGCTGTGTATCTCTCTAATATGACAGGTGGCAGCAGCCCCTTAATAGTCCCCTGAACCCAGGAGGGGGTAGGGGACAAACTTCTGACAAATGAAGAATAAAAAATACCTTCAAAGTTGTCTTTGTTGTCTCCGCTTGAAACAAAGTGGATTTTGCTCAATATTGGAGGGTGTGTGAACCCTGTGGCATGAGGATGGGAATACTGAGGAGCTTCCTACACACTGTGGCTTTTTGATGGTCAGTAAAGAGCTCCGATGCGTAGGCTGGCTGCTTGTTAAACACTGCCTCTCATGTTATCTTAAATACTGCAGATGAGACGTGTGGGTGTGGTGGATAGAGGTTTGTGCTCATTAACACAAAGTTATGAGTTTCTTCTGCTGTTTTCTAATTATTTAAAAAACCGTTGCTTTTAAAAGATGCATTCTACTTTTGTGGCTCTTTTAGTATTCCACCATAAATTGTTTGGAAATAGCCTTTACAGCATATACCCGCATTTTTGAACGTTCTCAAAATAAAATAAATCCTAGCGTATTTCTGATTGCCTCTCTTCAGTGCTGTATATTCCTAAATGAAGCAGTGCATAATTTATTCCAATCTCCAAACACTGGCCTCCGGGAGATGTTTCCCTGCTGCAAGAAAAAAAAAAAGAAAACACTTTATAAATGCCAAAGTTAGATTGGTACATCCAGCCTTAAAGTCAACTTTATGGAAAGTGAATGTGAAACCTTGGCAGTAAACAACTTATGAAGTTGACTGATGTTTTGAACAGGATTTAAATAAGAGTTTTGAGGGGGTTTGTGAAAAGGCAGAGTGGGAGACATGTAAGCACCCCCCCCACCCCACCCCTCGGGCCTCTTTTTGATTAGGATTGATCCTGAAAGTAAAGCCATTGTAAGGAAATGGATGGCTTCAGACAGACACATCAGCAGTGTGTTGTCTTCTAGGACACCAGTGCTTCATTCCCGCTGCTGCTTTATTTGACTATATTCACTTGTGCTACCCTTTTTTCGATTTCCTTGCGAGCAGTAGGTGAGATTTTCATCTGAGGCTAAATGGTAAATGGACTGCAGTTCTATACCAATCATTCCCAACTTCCTAGCAACTATCCATTATTGAAAAACTATTTCTAGAATTCTAGAAAAAACTGTTGAAAGCAAAGAACTAAGAAGTATTGAAGACCAACAAGAATACTGAGGCTGGTTGAGTAGAGCTGTGGGTGGGTGGCCCATGGGTGTGCCGGGCCTTTGGGAGTGAATGAACTATAACGTTCAAACTCAACTTCTGACCTGACTGAAACCTATATGTTTATATTTTGTTCTATTTTTGTCACGATCTGTCTGTGTTGTGTTTTGTCTTGTTTAGATCTGTCTTTTGTTTTCTGTCTGCGTTGTGTTTTGTCTTGTTTAGATCTGTCCTTGGTTTCCTGTCTGTGTGTGTTCCCTCCTACCTGTTCCCTTCTACCTGTTTACTTGATTGTGTTCACCTGGTGCCCCTGTGTTTTCTCCTCCCTCCTCACCTGTCTCTTGTTTCGTTGATTAGTCTTGTGTGTATTTATGTTCTGTTTTTGCTGTCTGTCTCCGTTGGTTCCTCGTTTGTCTGTGACTGTGTTCACAGGGGAGTGTTCTGTTTATCCGAGTTATCCTTGAAATAAAGGTATTTTTAGTTTAATCTGCATTTGGGTCCTGCTTGCTTCACTCTACTGTAACAATTTTATAAAATAGTTTTAACTTGTGTGTTATGCTAATGCTTCTTCCCCACATATCCATCCATTCCGCTAATATCCGCCCATTAGGTATGCAGCTGGGGAGTAGCGAAGCTTAGAAAAAATAACTGATTCAGTGAGGGACAGCTGTCTTGCATAATATTAAAAATGGCAAATATTTCAAAGCTCACCAATGAACACCGAATATCTGGCTCATTTTAAAACGTTGGACGGAACAAAGTTGGTTGGTCCCCTGCTTCCTGTCCTTATGCTAAGCTAAGCTGCTGTAATTACTTCCTGGCTCTGGTTCCATACTTAATGGACGCAAGAGCCAAATTAATCTTTTCATTTAAAGATAAGTGCAGCACAGTATAAATCAGGCCAAGGCCAACCTTTCCGCTGGGGGTGGAACGACATTTTTTTTTCATTACCTCCACAGTTTATAAAGAGGCTCTGTTATGCTTTTGAAGGTTTTTCTTGCCTGTGGTGTGTTCTATAGGTTTTTGTGCATGTAAATGGTTTGCAAAGGCTAAAATCCCAAAGTTCCCACCAGAGGGAGTTTTTCTCCCACTATAATTACACTATTACTACACTTTCCTTTTGGCCAGCGCTCCAACATATTGTATGTGAGGGGCGGGACATTCAGACACAGTGCTAACCAATCACAACAGAGCCCACCAGCTAACCAATCAGAGCAGACTTGGCTCTGGTTTCAGACAGAGGGTGAAAAGAGGTGCTGCAGCCCAGGCAGTGTGAGAAAAATGAAGAGCTTTTTGAACATTAAAGTATGGACACAGTAGAGGCACAAAATACAAATATGAACCTGAAAGTGAGCATAATATGTGCTCTTTTGTTATATGAGGTTTTGATTCAGGCAGAGATTTCTCAGAATAATGTTCCCTTTTTGTTCTCAGTTATTATGCTGAGCTCACTGCCCTGAAAAGTGAGTACGGGCAAACAATATTCAGGACTTAAACGGTTGCCAATGCCATTCTTTTAAAGCTTATACAAATCTAAGAAGAATTTAATATACATGTAAATCAAAAATAATCCCGCAAAGATCACATTAAACATTATTAAATGATCGATCAGGTATCTTTTGGATAGTGTATTTGTTTTGGAGACCGTGGTTGTGTGGTTAGAGTCTCTATGACATCTCTATGAGTATTCGGCCATAACTCAGGAACTATGATTTTCTTTTTACAGATAGATGTTAACAACTGTAACTGGTCATTCTAGTTGGCATACACATGCTTAGTAAAGCGAAAATCACACCTGCTTCTCCCCCATCTCTCTTCCTCGCTTCGTCTCCTCTCTTCTCCTCACTTATTTTCCTCTCCTCTTCTTCCCCTCTTCCTCTCTGACATCTGACTGATTTCTTCATATAGAAACCTGCCAGAAAATAGAATAACAGTGATGCCTAAATTAAGTTGATATACCATGATCAGAGCTCCATTCAGTCATTGTGAAATAGACCTAAATTATGCTTTAGATGTACCGTCAAACACATAGAAACGTTGACCACACACACACAAACACAAAGACATACCCACACCCACACGCACACACTTTTTAAATGAATCTTATTCAGCCAACGGTGGAATTGTGTTGGAAGGTAGATTATTCACAGAGAATCAACTACAATTTCACGGCTTTCTGGAAATAATTAGCGTGACATTTATTCAGGCTTAATAATTGGTGAAGACTCCGGACCCTCACCTCTAATAAAGTTGTCATTGAACCTTTAATGTTGCCTGCTCCCATGACAGCAAGGGTATATTGCAGCCCCTGCTCGCGGTGGTCAAATCATTTTAAAAGAGGATAATGCAGCCAGGTTTATGGTGTGTGTGTGTGTGTGTGTGTGTGTGTGTGTGTGTGTGTGTGTGTGTGTGTGTGTGTGTGTGTGTGTGTGTGTGTGTGTGTGTGTGTGTGTGTGTGTGTGTGTGTGTGTGTGTGTGTGTGTGTGTGTGTGTGTGTGTGTGTGTGTGTGTGTGTGTGTGTGTGTGTGTGTGTGTGTGTAGTTAATTAAAATGCAGTCCATTCCCCTTCTGAGCACTAATGAAACCTGCCCGTCGTGAGATGATGAGACAACTTCTTAAAGATTTTTTAAAGAAGCCTCTCAGATGTTTCAGTCCATTTAAAAAGCATTAGTTGGCAGACAGGTATCTCACTTGAAAGTCATTAGAATCAATCATCCTGTGCTCTCACTCAACACTCCTCTTCACCACTTGCTCTCACTCCTTCATCTTGTTAAATGTTGTGTCTTCTTTCCTCTGCGCTCTCTCCTCTCCCTGCTTTTTGTTTCTGATCACACTCATGTCTGGGTATCATTTAGTTTATTCCCTCGCCTCCTCTCTGGTCTGTTTCTCCTTCACTTCCGTTTCTTACTATTGGCTGTGAAATGATCTGCCGCCATCTGAATTTCTACACTTTTCACATCTCTCTGTCCATTAGGTAACAGGGCACCTTGTGTTTTTGTTGCACTAAAACACAAAAGTTGCTCTCCTGTGTTTAGTTTGCACACATACAGCACTCAGTTCTCTGCCTCAGTGTACTCTGTAGCTGAGTGGTTATGAAAAAGCTTCCAGTGTGGATTCAGTGCTTCTCAATTCAGATGTTCCCCCCTTTTAACAGCCAGTTGACACTTTGGACAGAAAAGGTTGTGAATATTAGACACATGTTGCATTAAATCATACATATTCTGCTCATTTTCAGGTTCATGTTTGTATTTGTGCTTCTCCTGTGACATGTCTCCATGCTTTAATGTTCAAAAAGCTTTTTATTCTCTCATACTGCCTGGGCTGCAGCACCTCTTTTCACCCTCTGTCTGAAACCAGAGCCCAGTCTGCTCTGATTTGTTAGCAGGCCGGCTCTGTTGTGATTGGTCAACCTCTTAGATATGTCCCGCCCCTTAGGCTGGAGCCACACTGAGACAATAACGAAAACGAACCAAATTCGATATCAAAAAAGTCTTCCGTCCACACGAGACAGCTCGACCCACTGGAGACGCTGTAGTACATATGCCGGGCCTGTAAGTGGCGCTGTACTTCTGCCACAAAATACACCAAAAGCAGCGAAGAAGACCCCCGAGCATGGTTGCCCTTCTGTTTATTCTCCGCAGTGGATTTAGCAACATGTAGTACATGTAGTTCTCCATGTCCACTTGTTGCTGATGGTTGTAGTAGAGGAGCTGTAGATTTTGCAATAACATCTGTAGCATGGTCAGTAGCTACTGACAGTAGCTACTGACCATGCTACAGCAGTGAGCAGCAGAGGTGGGGAGAGGCGGGGCTATTGCCTCATCGTTATCAGGAAATGATCGTATAGGGCAGGGGTGGGGAACCTTTTTCCTCTCAAGGGCCATTTCAATTTTTTAAACATCCTCCGAGGGCCGTACAAATTATTGACCTCTGCTTAAAAATACTAAAATCACAGCCCATTCATTTTGCCTTTCTTTCATGCCCTGCAAAGAAAAAGCAAACTCTTAATCCAGATATTTTACCATGACTCGTGCATGCATTCACGTGCACGTTTGTGGCATGACCACCAAAACAGAAAGTATATTGGACACAAGATATGTGCAAATGTATTTCGTTTCCTATCCATGTTGACGTGATTTAATAGTGGGGGGGGGGGGGACCTAACCTCCTCTAGGGGGGTCCTCACCTCCCTGGGAAGATCTTTTTTTAAATGTTGAAGTTAAAAGCATCAATCTGGTGCACTTTGAGAGCAACATTCGGAGATCAATGGATACATCTCTCAACATCCATATGAAACAGAACTGGAAGCAGATGCATTTTTCTTTATGGATATTTTACAAATCACTCCCCTTTCAAACTGTATTCTTGTTTATTAATAACAACTTTTATTTACTGTCATATAGTATTTTATACCTGTTTACTTTATTCTCTTGTTTTTTAGAACTATAATGATCATATAAAGATGTGCCTTTACCTCACTGGTTGGAGAAAAAGCTTCTTATATTCGTTAGCATAGCTAGCTAACCAGATGCTAATAACAACAAAGTTATTAACTGTATGATCAGTATGACAGATGAACAGATTGTCACTGGGTTTACAACTAAAGACACAGCCACGCAGAAACTGCGGCATGTGTACGGCTCCTTATGGGTACTGCAATTTTTGGAAGTGCCGAAGTGACGTTCTGGTGCTCCCCTGCCATGCTTCCCTGTCAGACGAGACATATACCACGTGATGACACGTTAGGCTCGTGTTGTGTTCAAGGACCCTGACGTTGGCCAGGAAAAACAGGCACTCGCCTGTTTAATTTTTTTGCGGTCTAGATTTTTTTAGTTTTTTTCTTTTTTGCGTGTGTTTATAAATTACCTCGAGGGCCGTAGCAAATGGTCTCGAGGGCCGTATACGGCCCGGGGGCCGGAGGTTGCCCACCCCTGGGGCGTACACACGGAGCCGTTTGGCCCCCCAGAGCGTTGCGTCCGCAGATTTACCCACCTTGGGACGCGTTATCGTTATTGTTATCTGCGTTTCCCTGTCGGCCTCGTGTGGCCAAACCGTCTATATAAGATAGAGAACTGTAGCAGATACGACCCATTTCGTCTCCGTGTGGCTGCAGCTGTAGTCTCAATGTGTTGGAGCACAAGCACAATGGAGGCGTTTCAGGCAGGGGGTGGGAGAGAAACTCCCTCTGGAGGGAACTTTGGGATTTCAGCCTATGCAGACCATTTACATGCACAAAAACCTCTTTAACATATCAAATATAATTATAGTCTATACACAAATCTTATTTTTTTTTTATAAATGGCTAACCATGTGTGGATTATGAAGGTCTGTTACTAAAATAAACCATATTTTTATTTTCTGTACATCAACATTTGTGCATTCCTCCCCCCACTTTTTTATTTATTTATGTTTTATTTCAGACAGAAACAGATGGAAACCATGTAATAGTGTACACTCTTTGATTTTTAAAACAACTTAAAAGTAGACAGAATGGATAAACATATTGATTTTAAGATAAGGACACAGCGTTTTTTTTAAGTCTATAAATCAATCCTGATGTTGAGAACATTTGAAAACAACTTAAAATAACATGAATATAGAAAGTCCAGGTATTGACTGTGGTCCTTCAGTAAGTCATTTGTATTAAAGCTTATGCAAAGGTATGAGGGGAGAACTGCACATAAATTAATACAGCTATTGATTTGAAATGTACTATCCAGAGGTATTCATATGTCTTTATAATGGGCTTACACTGTGTGAATTATAAGACAGGCACTAAACTTACTATACTATAATAAAGCCATATTTTAATGTTATGTACATCAATATTTATACGTTTCTCCCTCTAACAGGAATAGTCCAATATGGATTTCCGTATGGATTTAGATTTAAAATGTTTATGTACCTACAAAAATCAATAAATCATCACTGTCTGTGAACATAAAAATGTTTCTTTGATGTTCTAGTTGCTGATGTGGCAGAGGATGTCATTTCCACCCATTGTGAAAAATACTGTGATGTGTATCTACTTTTATCTCAATCTTAACAGAACACCTTTGTACTGTGTGTGTGTGTGTGTGTGTGTGTGTGTGTGTGTGTGTGTGTGTGTGTGTGTGTGTGTGTGTGTGTGTGTGTGTGTGTGTGTGTGTGTGTGTGTGTGTGTGTGTGTGTGTGTGTGTGTGTGTGTGTGTGTGTGTGTGTGTGTGTGTGTGTGTGTGTGTGTGTGTGTGTGTGTCTCAGGTGGCAGTGACATTTGCAGTGGGGTCAGAGGTGGGCCTGCAGAGCAGCAACGACTTCAGTCAGATGGGGAAACCTTTCCTTATGGGCACGGTGGCTCTGGGTGAGAATCCGCTTTCTAACATAAATATTACTTTCTTCTTTTTTTTCTTTCTGTCTTCATCTTTCACCTTTCTGGCCTTCGGATTTATTTCTTTTTCCAGTAAATGCTCCTTCGTTCTACAGTGCTTTCATTTCGGCCCTCTGAATGCCCATGTTAGGAAAACATTAAACCAGCCACACAAAATCTGAGTTTTAGATTCAATGAGAAGAAAAAACTGTAACTTCTAAATTGGAATCCTACTTAGAGGACAGGAAACACTTTGTTTCTATAGGTTACTACACATCTGGGTTGACAAATATGACATGTGGGTCTCCTCATAGCTCCATCTTGGGGCCTCTTCTTTTTAACATCTAAAGTACATGCCTCCACTGGCTCAGATAATGAAAAACAACAAAATAATTAATAATACATTGAACAATTTAATGACTGGATGTCTCAGAACTTGATTCAATTAAACAAAGATAAAACTGAGGTAATGGTTTTTGGAGCCAAGGCAGAACGTATAAAAGTTAGCGCTGAGCTTCAGTCTGCAATGTTCAAAACAACAGATTAAGCCAGAAATCTAGGTGTAGTCATGGACTCTGACCTGAGTTTCAACAGTCACATTAAAACAGTTACTAAATCAGCCTACTATCACCTAAAGAACATATCTGGGATTAAAAGACTAATGTCACAGCAGGATTTGGAAAAACGTGTCCATGCTTTTGTCTTCAGTAGACTGGACTACTGTAATGGTGTCTTCACAGGTCTCACTAAAAAATCTATTAGAAAGCTGCAGCTGATTTAGAACGCTGCTGCGTGAGTCCTCACTAACACTAAGAAAGTGGATCACATCACTCCTGTTCTGAAGTCTTTACACTGGCTTCCTGTGTGTCAAATAATTGAGTTCAAAATACTGCTGCTGGTTTATAAAGCACTGAATGGTTTAGGCCCAAAATACATTTCTGACCTCCTGCTAAATTATGAACCATCCAGATCTCTCAGGTCTTCAGAGACTGGTCAGCTTTCTGTCCCCAGAGTCAGAACTAAACATGGTAAAGCAGCGTTCAGTTATTCTGCTCCAAATATCTGGAACAAACTCCCAGAAACCTGCAGGTCTGCTGCAACTCTTACTACTTTTAAATCCAGGCTGAAGACTTTTTTTTGTAACTTTTATTCATGTATTTTTTATGTTTATTTTATTATCTTTGCTTTTTAATGACTATTTTTAAATGCCATTTTAATGTTTTTCCGCTGCACTATTTCTTGTTGTGTTGAAAGGTGCTCTATAAATAACTTTGGCTTGCTTGCCTTTGTCTTTAAATGGGCATGTTTGCCTGGTAGTTGACTTTCAAATACTGAAGACCATGTTAAGAGAAAATGTAAGTAAAACTACATACAAAGCTGTACCGAATGATTCAGAATTTTTCCAAATATTTTGCAAATGTTGCCAAATATTTTATGGAAGGAAGAGTCTATATGATAAGACTTTTTTCTTTTAACTGTTAAGCCCCAAGTTTTTTTTTTTCAGGACACTGTGTCTCAGGGGATCTTAATATTTAAGAACCTATTAATGTGTTATACCAGATTAATGGAAATAATCTCAGCTAACTGATGATATAAACAATTTTTACCAAAACGAAACACAAGTCTCATAAGAAGCATCTAAATGACCCCTTAGCGAAAAATGCTAACGGACATTGGCACAGAACTCAAGATAAAAGTACCCTTATTACTAGGGGTGCACCGAATGGGAAATTCTTGTCCGAAACCGATACCGAAAATAGGAAACAGTTGGCCGAAAACCGAATGCCGAGAGGCCGACAATGATTAATAGCAATATATATATATATATATATATAATGTATACATTTTTTACCAATGTTGTTCAGCTACCTGATTATGGAAAAAGACATGATTATGGCAAAACTTAACTTAAATAATAATCACTAGTATGGGTCCATAAAACATTTATTCAGCACTTTTGAATGCATACAGTACATTAATTCCAAGTCAAGTCCATTTTCTTTTCTCTGTAGGATAACTACAACAAAGTGCATTCAGAACACAGCCAAGGTGCTTTAAAACTGCATAAACATCTAGGCCAGTAGGCCTACACCAAAATAGTGTAAATACAGACTGTAACAGCCAGGCCTTCAACAACAACAAATGCACCTATAAGTGCATGCATACAAATGTGCAAACTGGATAAATCCACATGAATGTAACTATTTACAAATGAAATTACAATTAAATTTCAAGAATCTGTAAATAAGGCTGTCTGTCCTCATAAGCAAAGTAGTAAACATTGTATAAAGATACATAAAGTGAAAACTGGATACAAAATCCACAATCAATTACAAATTAAATTACAATTTCAAGAATCTGCAAATAAGGTGGTCTGTCCTCATGAGCAATGTAAACAACATTGTATCATTTAGATACCGAAAGTACAATATATTGAACACTGTGCTGCTGTCATTTCCCCCTAATGATAACCTGAGATGGTGAATTATAACTCACAATGAAAATTGTTCAGGAAAGTGGGTATAGAGTAGACATGTAGAACTAGATAAGCTTATGATAAGCCACCCTTGTCTACTTATTAAGGAAAAGTGGGAGGTTCTTTTTAATGAACAGTAGCTTCAATGATTTATCAGCCATAAGTCTGTTCCTCTTCTCATCAAGCACATGAGAGGCAGCGTTGAACAGTCTCTCGCTGTCAGTGCTTGCGATTTGATCTTACTCCGCATATTTGTCCGGGTGTTTTGATTTCAAGTGTTGGAGTAATCCCGAAGTGGTGAAAGTCTTTGCAGTTACACCCCCTCGAGAAATGTCAACTGAACACGTTTTACAAATCGCAATCCGCGCCTCTTTCTCTGATATTTTTAAATATCTCCAAGCGGCAGACATGTTGGCTGTGAGCCAGCCGCGAGCATGGTTGTGCGCCGTGCTTGTCGCCGCGTTTTGATTACGTCATCACAACAACACGTTAGTTTACCAACGTAACCCTGTTCTCTGACATTCGGCCGAAAGAGCCTTTTTAACCATTTTCGGCCGATAATTTTCGGCGGCCGAATATTCGGTGCATCCCTACTTATTACTTATCGTAGCTGCACATACAAGATATCCGATTAAAGCTGAGGTTCCACAGATTATTTAGGTATATGGTATCATCACTGAGTGATCCGAACTTGCGACAAGGGAAGCAAAGACAGACATCACAACACGTACCTTTACGTAGCTTCTAGGGAGATCGTCTCACCGTAGCTGTTAATCTGATCAAAAGACGTGTTCAATGGCATTAAAATGAGAAAAAACGCGGCTGAATCTGTTAATCCATAGGTTGATAAAGTTTCTGGGCAATAATTGGAATTATTTATAATCCATAATTCCATTTTTATGTAAAAATGTATGTAAAAAAAAAGTTAGCTGCTAATGGTAGCCAATGGGTGCTGCTTCCTGTCTTGGCTATGCGGCAGTATAATACACACACATGACCAAATAAGGACTATGTGGGAGTTCCCCTCGATTCCATTGGCTCTGACGGTTAGAAAGAGATGTCACATGTCAAAATCCAGCAGGGGGAGCCAGAGATATGAAAAATCCACCCAAATGGCCCCAGAATATTTTTTTTTTTGCTAAATCTGTCTAAAAATGTCAAATATCACTTGTTTTGCATCAATCTTGATACAGGGTACTTATTATATGTTGTACTTTGGATTCCTAAAGCTTTTAGTCTACTAACCCATCATCCAAGGTTAGTTTTCACTATAAGTACAAAATACTCTTTGGACGGACACTATAATTTACAGTTTTTTTACCATGTTCAATCTGAATTTTCTTTAAAATAAAAAACATCTATATTGAATCTGACTTTTCTTCATCCAACTCACAGGTTTATCATTACTTTGAGAAAAAAGATTATTAATTTAACCCTTTTAGAAGGGAAGATATGGTCATTTGTTCTGGGAATGTCATTTTCGAGCCTGAAACCTGAAAAACAGGCTCGGGGTTTAACAGGTTAATTGGTATAGCAAATTCGGTATTTCAGAGACAACATACAACATATATCCTTTCCATATTTAGGTGTAATATATAAGGGAAAAAAGCACTATTTTTTTTTATTTGAACTATTTCCTGCCATCATCAGTTAACTTGCATCATTTGGAATTAAACCCTCTAAAATGTTGTCTGAATAACAAATATAATGCTGCTAATCAAACCTTTTTGTTCCTATTTTCATTAAGTCACCATCTATTATTGTTAGTAAAGAAACATTGTGACAAAACCTAAATAAATACATAATAGAGTGGTGCAGTGACGAGTCCTAAAACCCTGAAGTGAGTTAGCATTTTACCACTACCGGTTCCCTCGTCTCAGAGTCAACAGGATTTCTCCATAGGATTTTGGAAAATAGCTGGAAATAAGGACTGTGGTTGACACACATTTAAGAGACGGATTACCTTTTGTTCTACGAAATTAAATACATCAGCAGTGACCGCACTGGTGATCTTTGAAGAGTTTACGTGTCTGAAAAACGATGGTTGTTAACAAGTGGCTGAATAGGACTATAGAAGTTGTCGAGGCCGTTTTTAATCTGTATTTTTGAATATGGATCTTAAATTGGCGTGACGTTCAAGTCGTGCGACCCTGCTGTACTCGGCTGTAGTTAGTTTATAGCATAACGTTAGCATTTTGCTTCTGGCGATTAGATTTACAATTAGAAAATTATAAAAGTAGGGTAGATATGTGGATATTATCCGGCTGAACAAAACGTGCATTTATCAAACAGGTATTTTTCCAAAATCCTATGGAAAAATCCCATTGCTTTTTTGTATATGTCATCCCTGCACTACTCTATATCCTTAATATTATACATTTTAAAGCAATATTTTGGATCAAATGGCATTTATCTTCTTGAAAGGATCTTATATGAATTTTAAATATTGATATCAGAAATATCAAGCTACCTGTCGCAGCTTCTTCCCAGCAGAGATGAGATTAATGCAGAATATGCATTTATTCAAATTCCTTTAGAAATGATACAATGCCTTCTCCGCTGCTGGACGACAGTGGTAGAGAGTGACAGTGAATTGAATTGAGATGACTATGGAATATTAATCTCTGTTTCCTCTTACCTTCGCAATGTTAAATCTTCCAATTGAAAATGTTTATTATTTATTATCCCTGTAAGTTATGTTATTGTCGCCTCACTGTGTCAGTCTGATATGCATATTATCTCTTCTGCTATCATATTGCTAGCACTATCTGTGCAATACTTGTAGCTCTTGCCAATTTATCTGCTATCTTTGCTTCAAAACCATTCAATTCATTGGGAACATCCGCGTGGGAGCAACTTTGGGTCAAACTTTGTCATGTGATTAAATTGCGTTACAATATTTTAAGTTTGCCCCTCCTCCTCGGTTTAAAGAGTGTTTGGAGTGATTGACAGTTGAAGTTTGTTTAGTGAGATAAACATATTTATTGCTGTGTATGAAAAGGGCAATATATATTAAACTTTGGCGATTAGACCCCATCGTGCTGTGATAGATTTAGGCTGACGAGAAGCCGACTGGGAAAGGTGAAAGTCTTCATGAAAGAACTTGCACTGAGCTTCATCGAGTGAAAGCAAACCCAAGATTAACATTTTGAATAAGCTGTACCCACTTGGCATTTTACCTTGCTATATTTGCAGTGTCCATTTTCTTAACTTCTTCTTAGTTGTGAGAGGGGTCATTTTTAAATGACTCTGTCGATACATTTTGTCCCAATTGAAAGGGCTGTTGTGAAGTTTTTGACCTCTTTGTGATGTTGAGTCGTCTATGTGTGGATCTCCTGCAGAAATCCGATACGATATTACTTTAACCCTTTAACTGCCGGACCAAGAAAAAAGCTATGGAAAAATTATTTTTTTGCATTTTCTTATCAAATGGGCCACAAATAAGCACAAACACATTTTTTTTTTTTGACTGACCACAAAGTTTTGTTTTTATGAGCCTCTACCAAATGGTCGAGCTGGCCTTCTATGGTAAAAGTAATCATCATATACAGTACAGTATTTGTATACATCAAACTCAAATAAAACAAAAACTCAAATACATTTGTTTATTTTATGGAAAATTAGCAATATATACAACCAGATATATTCATAAAAGATAATAAATTATAATTGTAAAAAAAAAAAAAATGGAAAAAAGGAATGTAAAGTGTTTTTCATGATAAAAAATATACTTGCTCATCTTACTGTATATGCTGAATTGGCCTAACAGGAAACCACAGGCCTAACAGCACATGTCCATATCCTGTGTTGGCCTCATCTGTGTGCAATTTTGGGCCGAATGCCATGCATGAAAGGTGCTATATAAATGATTATCACTCTTTCACTCTGAGACTCATAAGGCAGTACTAGATTTAGTAATATTACCGTGAATCTAGCCATTTATTTGCCATATTTTATTGGAAAACATCTCTGAAACACTGAAAAAGTCATATTGCTAGCTTACCATAAAAGGCCAATTCAACCGGTTGGTTGAGCATATTTTCAAAAAAATAATTACACCCTTGTTAAAACTTTTTTTGTGCATCAAGTTATCTAATTATGTTCAGTCAGTGCCCTGCCACTAAAATATGTCAAAAAGGATATGGTTACCTTTCAAAAGTTGACCAAAAAGAGTGATTTCTTCAGCAGTGATTTTTAGCATTGCCAACTTTCTCAGTTGAAGCTAGCTGAAGGGCATTCTGTTTGAACCACAGTGACATCTAGAGGTTGTTTTGTGCATAACATGTCAACCAAAGGGTAGAGCTGGCTGAATCAGATGGAGTTCAACTTTTTTTTTTTTTCTTTCAACAAGATATCAAGACGCAAAATGTGCTCTACCAAATGGTGGTGCTGGCAGTTAAAGGGTTCGGTCAGATCAAGTCTGAAATTTGACTTGCATCACAGAAGCTCCATGTTTAACATCAATATAGACAAATATCAAGACACAATCACTCTGCAGCTGAGGAGTTAAATCTGATGAGATGTAGATAACATCAATTGGGTGATATTTATTTGTGTATCCCACATAAGCTTTATACATATACTGTATAGATATATATATATATATATATATATATATATATATATATATATATATATATATATATATATATATATATATAATGTACATCATCATATACCAATCTTCTCTAAAGTATAGTAATGCTGTACTGTAGATACCCATGATGAAAACATGAGCGATCTTATATGTTAAATTGTTACATTTCAATTTTATTATGTCGATGTTGGAAAATGTAAAGTCTATATTCGTAGAGTTTGTCTTATTTGCTTTAAAATGACAAATTAATTTCTTTTTTTTTATTGCATGAGTGCATTTTGTATTCTCTTTTGTTTGGTTCTAGCACAGGGTGATTATTCAAACTTTATTTTGAACTACAATGTTGGTCAAACGATTACGAGAACGAAGATTTCAGAAATAAAAGGATTATTTTTGCTGCATTCAACCTGTCACACATCACTATCACATTGACCTGCAGTTGTGTTTTCGTCCTAACAGGAGGGATTGTAAACGTGATGCCGCTGCTCTACTCACGAATATCTCACAACAGAACTCAGGTAAATCTCCTTCTCCTCTTAGTGTAGTAAATACATACTTTGAATTCAGTGCTTGCTATTTAATTTAAACATGAGTTCTTTGCAGCACATTTGGTCAGCATGCTGGTTGGCTCCGTCTCAGCTGTCTGCTGCTCAGAGTTTGGTTTGGGTCAGAGGGGCTGCTGGTTAGGGCTCAGCTCTCTCTTATTCACATGCTCCAGTTTTTATTTGACAGGCCTAATATCTCTGAATAATGCATTTGAAAGCATAGATTTCTTTATACTTATAATTTTGTATCTGATAATCGTAATAAAAACAGGAACAACGTATCTATTGTTGACAAATGTTTTTAAAATTCATGTTTTTTTTGTGTTGGATGAAGAAATTCTAGAATGTTTTAGGTAAAAGTTAAGAATTGGACTCATGCATATTTTGATGATTATCAGTAAACATTGTGAATAAAAAAATGTTTGGGCTAATTTTGATATTGCCCTATACCTGTTCTATAATATGCACTTAAAATACAAACATTTAAGCAAGCACTTTCCTAAATAACAAGAAAAACAAGGTGACACAATTGCCGATTGCTGAATAACACAATGTAAAAAAGAAATGGAAATAATAGATTATCCCCAACATGATATTCTTTTGAGGGTATTGTCTTTAGAGATGTACATTTTATTTTGCCTAAAATATAGAAAGACAAGGTGAAAATCCAAAAGTGTGTCACCGTCACTGACATGCCTGCTTGATGTTGCTCACTGTGTTTTATTTTTGTCCAGATCATGTGGTTTCGGAGGGCAGTGCTAGGAGGTCTGACAACCTGCACCGTGCTCAACATCCTCTGGTAAGCATGATATGCATCCTTGCTCCTTAACACCTTAATAATAATTTACCCCTAGACAATGCATTGTTATGGGCTTATACACATTTTCACATGTCGTTATCCTTTATTTTCATCCAAAAAAATAAGCCATGTTCTATGGAAATTGCAGGTTTAAAAAAAGCTCCCCTCTGACTCTGCATGTACAATGGCACAGACTTTCTCCCCAGGGGAGCGTCTGGTGCATTGTCTCCCAGAAGGAGCACCACAGGACACTGGGCTATTCTCTGTAAATAACTGCAGAGGGTTATGGGTTATCGAGGCAGGATATTCAGAGTGGCTTTGTTTTAGGAACAGTAATCATTATGTTTCAGACATCACAGGGAGGTTTGTAAAGAGTTGCAGTCCTTGCAAGGAAAACATTCACACTTTTGGCAATTGTTTGGTTTAATTTATTGAGTCTATAAGCAATGAGAATCTTGTGCAATGAGATCTTACAATCTAATTCACATTACTCTTTGTTAGCAGATTTAGACTGATACCTTTTGTCTCCTGCAGCAGAAAGGTGAATATTCTCAGGAGTTCAAGTTTAGCCATTCATCACGGCGTTATTTATTATAGGCACACATCTCAAGAGACTTGAGGACAGAGAGACATGGAGTCATGCAGTATACATGTCTCTGTATGTTATATCTCAACACTCTTTGACTAATCTAGTGCACTTTTGCATTGCCTTATTTTGATATGGGACAGCAGTTTAGACTGCAATTGTTAGCTTAACCAGCTTTATCAACCTTAATTTTTCTTTCAAAAAGTAACCATTTATATTATTAAAGGTGACATGTCATGCTTTTCCGGTTATTACCCGTCTCCTTGTGTGTTATGAAGGTTTTTCTGCATGTAAACGGTGTGCAGAGTCAAAACCCTCAAAGTAAACCCTGTAGCGAGTAAAACTCTAAAACAGAAAATACCTCCCCAAAACGCCTCGTTGGTGAAACGTCATCATGACGTCATCATCCATTTGATTCTTCCAGGTACGTGCTTACGAAAGCACGTACCCGGAACTAAATGGGCCAATCCGTGGAGCCGTTACGTTACGTCCGCGGAGCCGTTACGTTAAGCCCCTGCTGATTGGTCCAAATTGACCAATCCACACACACACTCAGTGCAGGCAGCCCTGCTGATTTCTGCTCCGTGCTGCAGGCTGATAAAAGACAGTTGGGATAATAATAATAATAATAATAATAATAATAATAATAATAATAATAATAATAATAATAATACATGGGACTTCTATAGCGCTTTTCATGAAACTCAAAGACGCTTTGAAAGAGAATTAAGAAAAGACAACAAAAAAAAGACAAAGACATACAAAAAGTGATAAACAAAACAGAAAATAGGGGGGGAGGGGGGTGGTCAGTGGTTGAATGCAGTGTTGAACAGGTGGGTTTTGAGTGATGTTTTGAATGCTGTGAGGGAGGAAGAATCTGATGGATTGGGGTAGTGAGTTCCAGAGGGTGGGTGCAGTAACAGAGAAGGCTCTGTCGCCCCAAGACTTGAGGTTGGTCCGGGTGGGGAGGGACAGGAGGTTGGCAGTGGCAGAACGGAGGGAGCGAGTGGGAGTGTGTCTGTGGAGGAGGTCAGTCAGGTAGGATGGGGCCAGGTTATAGAGGGCTTTGTACGTCATCAGGAGGATCTTGTACTGAATTCTCTGGGGGATGGGGAGCCAGTGGAGCTTGATGAGGACGGGTGTAATGTGTTCACGGATTCGGGTGTGGGTGAGTAGACGGGCGGCGGAGTTCTGGATATATTGAAGTTTGTTGAGGATTTTTGCAGGTGAACCATAGAGGAGGCTGTTGCAATAGTCCAGACGGGAGGTGATGAAGGCTTGGATGAGGGTTTCGGCAGCAGTGGGAGAGAGGGATGGACGTAGACGGGCGATGTTTTTGAGGTGGAAGAAGATTGTCTTTGTGATCTTTTTGATGTATCTGTTGTAGGAGAGGGTTTGGTCAAATATGATGCCTAGGTTCCGGATGTGAGGGGAGGTTTGAACTGGGAAGCCGTCTATGTTGAGGGTGAAGTTATGGATAGGTGTGGTGAGCTTCTTTGGTCCAATGATTATTATTTCAGATTTATCGCAGTTGAGTTTCAGGAAGTGAAGTTGGAGCCAGGATTTTATTTCAGTGATGCAGTTTGCAGGATGGAGTGGGTAGCAGTGGAGATGGAATTGGTGGAGATGAGAAGCTGGATGTCGTCGGCAAAGCAGTGGAATTGAAGTCCATGACGGCGGATTATGTGACCAAGGGGAAGCAGGTAGAGGATGAAGAGGAGGGGGCCGAGAACTGAGCCTTGAGGGACACCTTGGGGGAGAGGAGCGGTGGGGGATTTGCAGTTATTGATGTAGATGAACTGGTTTCTGTCAGAGAGGTATGAAGTGAACCAAGAGAGGGCAGTGCCGGTGATGTTGAAGTTGGTTTCAAGACGGGTGAGGAGGATGGAGTGATTGATGCTGTCGAAGGCAGCGCTGAGGTCAAGGAGGATGAGGATGTTGAGGTTACCAGCATCGGAGGAGAGGAGAAGGTCATTTGTAATTTTGAGGAGCGCGGTTTCGTTACTGTGGTTTGAGCGGAATCCGGATTGAAAAGTTTCATAGAAGTTATTAGCAGAGAGATGATGCTTAAGTTGTGACGCTACAGCGCGTTCCAGAACTTTTGACAGAAAGGGTAGGTTCGAGATTGGTCTGAAGTTATTAGGGTTGTCAGGGTTTAGTCCGGGTTTTTTCAGAACAGCGGTGATAGCAGCTATTTTGAGGGACGGTGGGACGGTGTCAGAAGACAGGGAGGAGTTGATTGCTGTAGTGATGAGTGAAGAGAGAGTAGGAAGGCAGGCCTTAACAAAGCTGGAGGGGATGGGGTCCAGGGTGCTGGTGGCAGTTTTCATTCCTGGGATCGCGCGAAATTCTCTCTGCAGACCCATTATATAGGCCTACGTCTGTTTCCGGTTATTTTTATTTTGAAATTCAGTTCCTGACGGGCACCAAAAAAGCCAGAGATTATGGAATTAAACAAATAAATAAAAACAAGGATAATTGTTTGTTTTATTGGTGAGTAAATAACAGTTTGTTATTTAGAAAATAATAACAAATTAGAAGGAATTTTTTTTTTTTTTTTAAATACAGATTTCAGTATTCCGAGGCTCTGAGCCCCATTTCTTTTCCTCACAGACGACAAAAAAAGTCAGACATTATACGATTTAAAATAAAAACAATAATCGTGGCTTGATATTGAGTAAGAACATGTTTTTATAAACCCCACAGCTTCCGGTGTTCCAAGACCCGAACGGACAAAAAGACATGCTGCGGGCACGAAACATAGGCTACTACCAATAGAAATACATTGCTTTTAAAATCTTTCTGTGTGACACGAAAAAAAGGGGAAAATCGTGTTGGTGAACACGAATCAATAGGTTAAATGTCGTGACTATAACACGAAATGCCGTGAGACTGACCATTCTGATGTGATACGTGCTTCCAAATATTTGGAATTCACTCAGATCTTTACAAAAAGCATGTTGATTATGTTTTTATAATTTATTTCACGACCGGAAGGGTACACATGTCCATACTGTAACTTTAACCATAAGTTATTAAATAATTACCATAATTTAAATTATGAAAGCCACCAATTTGACAATGTCCATCAAGGTAGGTAGATAGTGAATGTTAGCTACGAACAAGCTAGTTCATGTCTGCGATCTAATAGTTGGCTATACAGATAGTGATTGTGAAGTAGATAGCTAATGTTCACTAGCTAGCTTGTTTCAAGGTTCAAGGCTTTTATTGGTCATGCGTACATAGCTACAGTTTAGTTATGACGATGAAAAAACGATGTTTGTTAGATTGCTAACATTAGCTAGCGAACTAGCACACTGACAGGATAATGAATACATCCCTCTTGGTTGACTTGTTTTTATACATTTTAACACTTTAGACCTTTGTCTACCCTTCCGGAAGTGAGAGTTATTATTAACTGAGGACATCTGCTTCAATGTGGAGTACAAAAGAGCGGTGTGCTTTGGTACTTTTTGTAGTTCTTTATAGCAGAGCCATCTACACCAAAAAATAAGACAGTAAAAAATAGGCAATTTTCATGTCATCCTGTCAGCCACTACAGAGGATAGATGTGGTATAAAACCATTTTATTGCTGCAGTTTATGCTGCTGTAACGCTAGGGCTTTACCTGAAGAACTAGCACTATGCATTAGTACTGGAAGTGGGAATAGCTGATGTGAAACTGTTTGGTGGAATTTAAGGCTGAAAGCTGACAAAAACGGGAGTTTGGGTTTAAAATGTAGACTATAATTCAAAAACAATTAAATTCAGTTACTCTGCTTTTATAAGCTGATAAGTGATGGGTCATGATTTACATGCACATCACTGCAGAAGCCTTTGAAAAAAGCTCCTGGAACCATCAGCAGAGGTTTGAGGAGAGCGAGTAACAACATCAGCCAACTGCCATAACCATCAACACAAGAGTCCATGTGCAGAGGGCAAAACAGACATCTACAATCTCTTGAAAGCTTTTTTTGTTTACATTAGAAGAGCAGAGCGTATGACAGGAGCATTTGAGGAGAACAATAAAACATATGTCCTGCCGTTAACATAGAAACAAGCCTCAGGGGTGTGGAGTTTTGAATCAGATTGCATTTCTTTGCAATGGTATTCAAATCTCTCTCTCTTCAGTAAAGATGCTAAGCAATACCAAACAGCAGCCATATTAACATAACGAATGTGTCTACAGTGGGCTGCCAAAATTAGGCTGATATTCTTTCTTTTTTTGTGAGGGAATGTTTTTGGATATAAATTAGTTTGAATGTTCCTGGAGAATTCATTTACATTTCATAAACTGTCTGCATCTACCGTTTTAGTGTTGATGATTTAATCATTTGTTGATGTGCGTGTTTGTTTCTACAGTAGTGAGCAAACAGCTAGTTTCATGAAGGCGATAAAGAGAATAATAAGCAAACTTTAACTTCACTCCACATTTCATTTACTAATGATTTGTTGTCTCCTTGTATTGGAGAAGTCTGAAAGAGTAACTCAGGTTGGCAGGCAGGCTTACAAAACATGCTGTCAAGGGAAACAAATTGTTTTCGAGAATGATAAAAAATGTTTTTCTTATTGAGTAATTTTTTCAGAATTTAGTTTATTTTCGGAAAATGTAGACAATTTGAACAACTAAGTTTGAAAATGTGGTGATTTTGTTTTATTTTTAGAAGTTTGTACCATTTAGTCCTAACAGTCCAGTGCCTGGTTTCTTTTCGTGCCAAAGCCCCTTTGCTGCAATTCTCTCACCCTTTCTGTCTTACAAAGGCAAATAGGCCAATAAATCATCTTAAAAAATCCTAAAATATAAAATGGCAAGCGCGAGAAGGAATATATCATTGCACCGCTGCACCAGATACACAACGATGACAAATTTCACTGAGCTAGACCCAACAATTGTCTGCATCTGACCTTTGCTGTACTTTACTGATCAGCTTCTGGCAAAACAACTTGCAGCAGCTCCACACAATAAGTCTCTCTCCTCTGGGATACTTCTCCGAGATTTATGAGCTTCAGGCTGCTCTTTTTTTCCTTTTGTGTCCAACCTACGCACCGGATTCTGAAAGCAGTGTTCCGTGGCGAGGCCATGCTCCAGAATGGCAGGTTTTTTCACAGGGGAGCCCCATTTATCGATTCATGATAACAATTCAGAGTTATTTCAGTGCCCGGTAAACAGCCTTTACTTTCTCTCACCACATATACTGAGCCCTTAGGTCAACACATGCACTGCAAAAAAAACAAATTACACTTTTACTTTTAGTTGAATCGATGCATGGTTAGATGAGCCTTCACCTAAGTGCTCTGTTTTAGATGGATTTCACACTCTAACAAGGTTTTATGAGTGTGACTTTTCATCCATGTGGGTGGATTGTGGTGTTCAATAAATGGTGGGTAGTCAGCCAGTGTACGTCAGCCTTTACTAAGTATGCTTCTACTGCTCTCAGCCAGATCATCTTATGATGAGGTTTTGAGATGTTTGTCCTTTTGGAACCAAAGTGAGATTACTTTACTCAGACTGAGAGAAGTCTTTATAACAGCAAAAGTTTAGACTCCTTGAAATCCCTTCATTCTAATGGTACTGATAAGTGGCTTTTGACCATTGTGGCATATTGAATGTAGTCAGTGATTTTGCAACAGTTCAAATTTGATGACATTTGACAAGGGAATAAGTGTTGAACAATGTCTGACGGTTCTAAACCTCTACAAAAAGTGGGTAAAGAAAAAAGGTATCAGTTTGCCGTGTCATACCAATTATATCCAACCCTATTCTAAAAAAAGAGTAGTACCGGTAGTTGGTTTCAACCTAAAAAAAGTAGTTCTATGTTCACCAAGCTTTGAATACATTTTGAAAACGGTGACCTTATTGCATTTCATTGTTCTATACTGTCTGGTGTTACTGAGTTCAGAAGTGGTGGAATATCTGAAGAAATATTATCCTGGTAGCCTTAATGGTATCAATCAGTGTTTAGCTGATGTCCCTCACTGTCCCAGGAACCTCACATAGAGGCAATGTGTTGAGGTGCAGACCAGTAACCTGTTTCTGCTGCCAAAGCCTTGGAAAGAGAAACAACTCGAGTAGTTTTATTCAAACACATCCTGGTGTCAAGGACCAAGCAGTGAGGCAACAAGGACAAAGGAGTTTCTTTTTATTTATCCAAAAATATAAATAGAACTAAGGCTCTTATGGAAAATAAAATAACTATAGATATAACAGCAACTTAACATGTGTTAACCGACCAAAACAACCTCTCACTATGATAGATAACATACTGTATATAGTGGCTTGCGGAAACAAATAGCAAACAAAGGGGTAACATGTAAGATGATCACATTCAAAAAACACTGATGAAACCCAAATCGCCCCCTTAATATGAAAGCACATGGTTTGGCCCATTTGACTAACCTTAACCCTTCAAGTATTAAAGAGTTCTCAGCCCTCAGCACGCCTTTGGCTCCTGCAGGGTTAAAACCTTGTAAAGTAAATAAAACAGTTCACCCTTTAAATCAAGTATTTGGTGTACATTTTTGTGCTGATTGACTGTAACTGAAATAAGCTATCATCGTGTGAGCACAGTTTGAGTTGGATTTGTTGTGCTTGTTGTCTATTTCCTTAAGTTTTAAACACATGACCTGAGGGATTCTGTGTTGTTCTGTGTCTGAACACATCCCAACGTATTGCTCACTATGCACCTGCTTTTCAGATTCACCTTTGTATTTTCCCCTCATTTCGTAGACATGAATGAGAAATGGGTAAATTGTAGCCTCACACCTTGAGGAAAGTAACAAGGGAAGTGTTTATGAATAAGACCTATTGCTGTCTTTCTGCCAGACATCTTTTCACTATTGCTCAATTCTCGGAGACTACCAGGAGTCTAGAACATTGTTTATAACCTATTAGCTCAAATCTATGATGAAAGAACTGAACATTTATGTAAAGCCTTGGAATTTACATGATTTGTTCTTCAAAAGGTGTGATGTTGGCAAGGTTACAGTAAGTTGACTGAAACCACCACGGCTTACACTGCATGGACGCATTTCCTCTCTCCAGCCGTAACTTTCCCTCATCCTCTCCCTCTCTTATCACACTACTTCTTCTTTTTGGGGTCCTGTTCCTGCTTGACGTCCTGGTAAGCAATTTCCTCGGCCTCCATTTTTTAGACCATAATTTTGATTGATAATTATCGCCGGGGACATAATTCTGTTGAGCCGCCCGGCAGAGTGAAAGACTAGTAGAATGAAATAGAAATGGTGTGTTGTTGGGTGCATTCGAGCGTAGCCACAACAAATGAATGGATAAATCTCTCAGAGCTGCACTGCCGATTCAAAGAGACCAACAGCCGGTGCCGCAGAGATGAGAAAATGTACTTGTCCATGACTTGCTTTCTCTTTCTCCCTGCAGCCTAACTTTATGGCCTTTGCTTTCAAACAAAGAACTTGTGATTCATTCTCAGGTTCCCAGATCCGCCGCTTTTGTTTTTAGAATACCTATCTGCGCCCCCAAGGATTATTGGGCTTAAAATGTGGCTAAGGAGTTGAGAATATCGTTTTGCATGTGGCTCAATGTGACTCCATATGATTTTGCTGTTTATTATTTACTCAAAGAGGTCCTAATATGCTTTTTGGGGTTTTTCCATACTGTAGGTCATTGTGCATGTAAATGGCCAGTCGCAAATCCCTGTGTTAGAGGTAAGCTTATAGTTGCTTGTGTACACATCTAGCTGACATCCTTGTCTTTGTGCTCTCTAAACATTATTTGTATCCTACTTTTTCATCTAAAGAAGGTCTTGTCGAAATAAGAGCATCATCCATCACCACATGTTGTAGATGTTATGGGAGGGCATGTGGTTACATTGGCTCCATTGGCTCATGGTATCTCCACAGAACAGCCATTAATACTACAGCCATTCATGCTACAGTTATACGTGCCTTTTGTAATGGGATTTGACATCACACTGTAATTCTAAAACATGCTCTTATCAAATCATTAGTTTAATATAATACCAGAAAACAAGGTATTCTGTGTTGTACAGTCCTTATGTCTGTCCTTTAAACCAAGAAAGTAACTAATAGCCATTAAAGCCCTTCTGTATGCTCAGCTTTATTGTAAACCTTACATATCCAAAGACCATATTGGTTTGTAGCTCAGTCACATTCTTAAAAAGTGTTGAGAATGTATTCAACGTATGTATTTTTTTATCTGTTGCGATAAAAATATGCTGATTTGTAAAAAGTTGGTTATGGAAGGACATTTATTTCTTTAAATTTGTTGGATTTCCTTGACAATGGGGTGACATGAATACATATATATGTGCTAAAATTAATGTTGTTATTCATTTTATTACAAATCTGCCTGTGTGTTCAGGTGCTGGGCAGTGCTGGAAATTGTGCCTCAGACGTCGACACCAGAGAGGCGGCTGGCAGCTGGGACCTCTCCAGACCCAGGCACCCCTCTGCTGTACTCCAACATCTCTCTGGAAGAGTGAGTCATTTCTTCTCCTGTTTTGTGCCTTTCATTAGATCCAACCATCATTTAGTCACAGACCTACTTCTGTAGCCTGTTAGTTATTGCTGCTGAACATATTATCTGTCAGGCACGTCATATTTTACTCTTGATTAAATTATGTTTCCGCAGACAGATGAACCAGGGTTTATCACTTGTGGCCTGTCTGAAATTATTTGGGTCTATAAAATCAGATTTGACTAGAGCATGGTGGCCCTCTCTGTGATCTTTGATATACGTAATAGATAGATTGATTAAATCCAAAGGGAAATTATTAATGTTCTTGTTAGAATACATTGATATTTATACGAACATTCGTCTAGTCTTTCCTTCAAGCAAATAACTGCTTTATCCATCTCCATCTCTGCATAATAGTTTTTTTGGGTAGTCTGTTTGGATGACATTTGTACTTACTGTAATGAACCCCGGCACAGTACTGATTGAAAGCCAAGATGTTACTGTAAATGTTGCAGTAAAGGCCATTGCTATTACCTGATCAAATGAACCAAAATAAAGCAGTAAATGCTGCAGAGGTCACTCTGTGGCTGATGAGAACGAGCCCTTACATGATGTTGGGACCAAGCCAAGGCATTGGTATTAGGTTGTGCAGCTTTGAAGGAATGAGGGTTTTTCTCTATTATTTACTTTCAGTCTTCAGCATTACAATTGTTGGTATTGTCTGTCACAAAGTTCCAGGTTGACATCGTTGAAAATCCTTCTTTGAAACTCATTGCAGACTGCTTCAGTTTCATTGAAGATGAGAGTTTATTCTTGACCTTGCAAAACAACTGCACACATAATGTGCATTTAGCATATTATACATGAACCGAGGTAGATACAAGTTTATGACCTAGTATACACCAAAAGTGAAAACAAATAACTGGATTCTACTGATGTAAACTAGAGATATACATTGGTTTATGCTTGGTAGTTTATTGAGCTCAAAATAAATTATCAACGATTTACAGATGTCTCTTTTCCAATGTTAGTCAATGGGAAAAAGTCTGACGGACACAGAGGTTAGGGGTTTCACAGGGCTTGGGATAAACCCCTATAGATAAACTTTTGTCTAGTTTTCAATGGCGTCCTAAGGCAATTTATAGTTTAACACCAAAATGAATAACAAGAAACCAAATAAAGACATTAAAGTGGAAAATATGAATACAAAACAATAATTCAGCTGACACACTACAACTAAGACAATAATTTAACAACATCAGAAGGAAGGGAACATTGATGTAAGCGGTTGACCAACCACAACAGAGCCGGTCAGCTAACCAATCAGAGCAGACTGGGCTCTGGTTTCAGACAGAGGGTGAAAAGAGGTGCAGCAGCACAGACAGTATGAGATGAATAAAGACCTTTTTGAACATTAAAGCATGGAGACATGTCACAGTAGAGGCAATATATATTAATATGAACCTGAACATGAGCATAATTATAGGGCCCCTATAGTTATTTTACAGTTATTTTACATGTTGCAGTGATGCAGTTTGCTTAGATTTGTAAATGTATAGTTTCCTGCATGTTGAGGTTTGTTATTTCATTCTTGACCTTGGAAATAGCAACTGTCAAAAACATTTCAGATTCAAAAACACGGCAACTGGACATATGGATAGTGAATTCCTAAAAGAATGTAACACAAAATGTCCTCCATTATGTGAGGTAGAAAGACATATTGTAAAATACCATCCATAGACATGAGCTCAGCCCTTAAATAATTTGGCAGGCACGGAGCTCTTTTTGTGCCGTTTCATTGTCCTCTCCCATTTGGCGATAACAGAACAGTGCCAGATTTCTATTAATAAGTTAGCTTTTTGTCATCAGAATTGTACAGCGTGCCATTCCGTTGCCGTGGAAAAGGTGACAGTGATGATAGATCAGCAGAGAATGTGTGAATGTGCACAATTAGCAGCTCTTGTACTGAATGTGTAATTATTTCAAAGCATCTTTGAATGGTAATGGCTCCCTGGCTCAGGCCATCCCTTTCCATTAAATCCTTCTTCATTCCACTGATTTGCAGAACAACCGTATTTCATTCTGATTGCTCGGTATGAATTTTTATTTCTGTGTTATTCTTCCCGCCCATACCCATCACTTTTCATCGTTCGTCTCTTTAAAAAGCAGAGCTCCTGTGACCCAGATGGCTGAGAGTACCTCAGCGACAGGTGCTCTCCTCCCCACAGAACCACAGTGCCCCCCAGTGGATCTCTATCATTCTTTAAAAGGAGCTCCGAGGGTTTATCCCCTCATCTGATGCAGCTTTTAGAGCAGCAATGTGCTGCTCTAAAAGCACTTTCTGCAATGTAAAAATAAAGGGGACAATGACAATGTTTCAGCTTTACGTGAAATTAGTTAAATCATTTAAAAAGGAATGGAAACATAATATTATATTCTTTATGCAATGATTTGTTTAGCATCTTCCATACAATTTACTTTAAAGTCCATTACAGTACAAGTTACATTCTTAAATAAAAGTCAATAACTAAGGGACACAAAACACAACCAAAGCAAACTAAAAATAATTTTTATTTTATTTTTAAACATTGGGGAGGTTATTTTGGAGTTAAAGAAGTTAATGAAAAGATAATAAGGCATTATTAATGGAGACAAATAAATAAATAAATGTTTAAATGTTTAAATAAATTATTAGATATTCGGAATCATTCATATGGTGCCCTGTGATGCAGCACTACAGAAAAAAACAAAAGAGGCAATAGAGTGCAGGAATGAGTCCTAGAACCCAAAATGGGGTTTCCAGTTAGTAGCCTGAAATAAGATCTTTGGTTAACACACGTTTAAAAAACATTCATGTTTTTTTAATGACATAAAATATATCTGGAATCACCCTACTCGTACATTTTCAAAGCTTCTATGTGTCATAAAAACAGTGGTTGCTATATAAACTACTAACTGTCATTATGCCAAACATTTTTGCCTTTAGCTCAGCCGTAGAGACAATCAGACATCCAACAGTGATGTTATTTGTTCATAGGCTAAGGCATTTATGCGTCAACAATCTTAAAGTGGTGTTAGATAACCCTGTTGAACCAAACGTGTTAATTATCACAAATATGTGTTTTGAAAATATCTTATTTTCGGCAATATACTGAAATCCCATTGCTTTTGGGGATCCTTTGTTGTGATAACTTCCAGGTCTGCCAACAAAAATACATCATCACTGCCGCACTTTGTAATGGTGTGATTTTGGTGGTCTGAAATAAATCATACCAAAATAAAAATGGGGACCATAGTTGATGGTCTATCAGTTATGCCTACCTACATTGACAGTAGATTTGAGTGTGTTTCTGTAATGGTTCCTTTGGCAGACGCTTTTGTTCAAACGCACATAGGGATGAGTCACAATCCCATCCGCAGTGGATCAAACCGAGGCCTTTGAAATAACTCCCTCATTACTCACTTCCAGGCTCCACCTGACTCAAGTGCAACACAGTTTTGATGGAGATTTCCGGCCTCGCAGTGGTTGTTCATTTGCAGATGGTAGTGAATCAGAAGGCTGAGCGAGGGAGTACAGGTACTCTGCCGCTGTGCTTGTAGCCACTCAGCCAGCATTTGTGACTGGAATGTGAGCAGCAACAGGGAGCTGAAGGAGGGTAATGAAAAGTTGAATGACGTGAGCTGCATCTGGCTGGCTGAAGATCAGACGTGCTGCTGCATTTCAGACTGTTTACTGATGTTTCCCTGTGTTAGATAGGACCTGATCTTGCTGAGGTCATACAGTGTGAAGGGGCATGTGCAACAGGTACTATGGGCCTTAGGTAGTCATTCATCTCGATTTAAAAAAACAGACTTTGCTGGGGAGAGTGAGACAGAGATAAGCTGGATGCTACTACCCAATTTATACAACATCTTTGACTGGCAAATTGGTGCCACCTACTCCTTATGAGAATCAGATTCTGATTACTTAACTGTCCATAAAAAAGGACATATTATGCTTCATATTAGTATTTAGTACCTCTACTGTGACATGTTTACATGCTTTATTACATGGCTTAGTTGAATACTAGATTCTGATTGGTCAATTCAGAACATGTGACACGTTGTTAATCCATTGACCGTCGTTAAGGACGCTCACATCTGTACAAAGAAGTCCGGTTGATTGAACTGTATACAGTTTGGCCGAAAAGCAAACTGCATGCAGTTGCTTTAAGAAAACAGGGGAGAAGTAACGGGGCAGAAACCCTCCTTTTTACGCAACGGTCCAGACATAGACATCAAACGGCAAAAGATATTCAGTTGCCAGTTACTTTTGCATTAGGGCAGGCATATCTAGATACATTCCAAGGTTTGACATAATGAATTGTGCTACTTTTAAAGCAAACAACGATGTTTTCAAATCTGTAATCAAAGAGGTCCGCAAAAACGTTATCGAAGCAGTTCCTGCCGTTGCTAAGGAGGATCAAGAAAGAGAAAGTAAAAGACAGAGCGCTGGACGTCAGATAAATCACTAGAAGAAGGCAGAGAGGAAGTAAACTCTAACAGGAAGATCCGGCTCCCTTCAAAGAGCCATCATTCCCATCACTAGAATCTAGTATGGTGAGTTGATCAAGGCTGCGGCAGATGAAAGGAAATGTACTTACTTCACTTACTTACATAGGGGTGAGGGGGGGGGCGGCATGTGCTGCAATAACCCAGAGGACTATTATCAGTGTAAATGTACAGACCTAGAGAACGTTTCATATAATCATTTACACAATTTGGAACCAGAAAAAAGACTTTATGGGAAGTGTCTTTGACTATATCAGTCAGTCTGTGTATAAACTGTATGAGCTGGAGAACAGTGCATCCAATCTTAATATACATGTGAGCTATATTTTTGACAGCAGAATACACTTTATACCGTCAGCACCAAGGTCACACGATGAAAACACAGCACTCTCCTGTGAGAGCTGTGACCTTATCCTGCTTTATTGGGATGGATGAGCAGCGGTGCAGCATGCCTTTCATTCAGGGCGTCAGATGAGTACAGGTGTCGGTGTGCCAGCTTGGCATTGGGCACTTATGCTCAGAAGTCAAAGGAGCCCCTTGCTCGAAGACAGCCAGCTGCCATCACACACAGCAACAGGTGGGACACTTCCCGGCCCGTTTCCATGCATATCTAACTAAAAGGAGTCTGTCTGTAGGTGTCCTTCCATTTTATCGAGTGCTGTTGGTCAAATCCACTTCACACTTGGCAAGTGTATAGCTGTGGCTTGTGTTGAATGCCAGCTCTTGAGATCTATTAGGCATTGGTATTAAATGAACTGCATACAGCACTTACTAATCTTTCCAACCACTTAAAGCAGGGATCAGAATACCAACTCTACGATTAGGGGATGACCGCTTTACTTATGTCAATAATATTGGATTAGATTACATGTACAAAGGAGCACTGTTTACTAGTACCTGTGCTGTTTGGTCCATTAATTCATGTTTTCTAAAATTATAAATTATTGTAATTGTTACAACTAAGTCCTAGAGTTCCCAGTTCTGTTTGTTGGGCTGCAAATGAAAGCAAAGGGAAACAGACCTACAGCACGTTACCACAGCAGGAGACAAATGACCAAAATTAGAGTTTAAAATGGAAACACTGATTCATAGCTTTAGCCCCGCCACATGTTTTACAACCATTTGTGCCTCATTTCATATTTAGGACAATAATATTTCCCCAGGAGAACAGCCCGGGCGCTGGCCAGATACAGAGAGCCAGGCTCTGTTTAGATGAGTCCTAATGGAGATTCATTTATACAGAGGGCAGCCCTTTATGAAATATGACTACTATTATACAAGTAAAGATAAAACAGAAGAATGTAGTATAAAAACCTAACGTCAGCTGAGCACACATGTTTTGTGCTTTTTATGTGGTGTTACTAGTTAAACTTTAATTACTTAAACTTCAACTAGTACCATCGCATACAGAACGACTTTTAACTGTCAAAGTCACTCAAAAACACTACTCTCTCATAGTCTCCAACCTATAGCCATATGAGCATTTCCATTGAAAAAGTGATTGACAAACAACACCCTACCCTCATATATAAGGTAGGATGTAATGGAGTAAGCTCCTTAAGTTATGAACTTGAACTTCATCGATGAACAACGGATGTAAGGGACATATCAGCATTTACCTTTGGTATCTTCTTAGGGTTCAAACATGTAACAAATGTTAAATATGTCACTAATCATTACATTTGTATCCAACGTTCTAATGTACAAATTGGCCCCTACTACTGCTTAACAGATCTGACTAGTTATTGTCCATTATAAAACGGACAAGTCTAATCAAGCAATCTGATTGGTTCTTAGCCGTGATATACTGAGCGTATACCACGGGTAGAATTGTAAGTTACTTTTCACAACAAGTCAGTATCCCTCCGCGTCTGAGAAAAACAGTATACAGTTGGGCTGAAAAGCAAACTGCACGCCCCTTAGCTGTGATATAATGAGCATATACCACGGCCTGTCGTGAGCTATTGCTTAATTACACATATGATGCAAATTTTTAGGTTCATATTAGTATATACTGTTTCTACTGTGACATGTCTCCATGCTTTAATGTTCAAAAAGCTCTTTATTTTTCTCATACTGCAGCACCTCTTTTCACCCTCTGTCTGAAACCAGAGCCCAGTCTGCTCTGATTGGTTAGCTGGCCTTCTGTGGTGATTGGTCAATCGCTCCCCCCCCCGTAGCATTTCATATTCAATGTGTTGGAGTGCTATCAAATGCACTGGCAAATAAAGCAACACTCAACATACAAAGCACAACATAAAGTCACACACAATAGTGACTCTTTCAATAGCCTGGGTCCATTAAGATGTCAGAGCATCGTACTCGGTAGTATCTCCTTTAACTAACTCTTAATAACAGTAGCGGATAGAAAAAAGCAGCATTCTTTTGAATTTCTTGGCGATATATTTGGATGTAAAGGTGTCCTAAGAATGAATTCATTAGTAGAAGCCCTGAACACTCTTCATGTGAAATTCAAAGCATTATAGAAATATTTTGCAACGTACTCATACTCTACAAGCTGGTGTTTACCACAATTTACACACAATGTATTAAATGAAAAACAACATGAATTTCCAAAAAAGATGTATTGTTATTTACATTTCTTGTTTGAATTGACTCCTAAGACCATGAATAGATCATATTCAGAATTGGGTTTATTGCCATGTAGAATACGTTTTAGAAACGGGGCAAAAACGAAAAAAGTAAAATATTTTAAGTACTCTTATCAAAAATTAAAAAACAAAGATAAATATTTTCTCAAAATAGAAATACAACAGTACAGTTAAAATGTTTAACATATTACAAATGTGACACATTTACAGTTACAGCTGGTGGACATCAGGTTTTCCCTGGGTTGAGGGTCAGAATCAGAAATCCTTTACAAGTCCCACAGCAGGAGAGTTATGGTGCTACAGCAAAAGTGGCATAGCAATGATAAGGTAAACAATGATCAAAAAGAAAAGCACACATTATAATTAAACATTTCAAAAGAAAGACCAATGAGTACACAACCATGGCTAAAAGAGGTGAGTAGCAGCAGTTTAACATAACTAAGTGACATCAATAAAGTAATAAGACCTTATTAAAATAAAACTGTTGGGACCATTTTTTTTTTTTTTTAAATGTATGTAGAGATGTGTGTTGCTCAAAGACACATCAGCACAAGTTGATAATGGTGGTAAAACATTTATACAACCCTGAGCATGTTATAGATCATCTGACTCTGTACGTGTTGTCCCTCAGGTCGGAAAGAGCAGGAGAGATAGCCACCATCCCCCTGACTAAGGTGAGTGTGTGTGTGTGTGTGTGTGTGTGTGTGTGTGTGTGTGTGTGTGTGTGTGTGTGTGTGTGTGTGTGTGTGTGTGTGTGTGTGTGTGTGTGTGTGTGTGTGTGTGTGTGTGTGTGTGTGTGTGTGTGTGTGTGTGTGTGTGTGTGTGTGTGTGTGTGTGTGTGTGTGTGTGTGTGTGTGTGTGTGTGTGCGTGCGTGCGTGCGTGCGTGCGTGCGTGTGTGGTGTGTGTGGTGTGTGTGTGTGGGGGGGGTGTGGGTGTGGGTGTGTGTGTGTGTGTTGGTGAGTACTTTGTGAAGTGATTTACATAATGCCTGCCATCTATTTTGTACGTAATGGGAGACTTTAAGGATGAAGCCTCAGATTTCCCTGAATGTGTTGGAGCAGCACTCGGCTGTGATGAAGTGTCTTGTTAGAGGCAATCACTGTGTTTCTGTTTTTAAACGTCCCAATCAGCACGGATCCTGAGAGAAGTGCATCATCAGGGAGGGAGACATTTAAATCAGACTGTGTGTATGTTGTATTAACAATATAATAATTACTATCACTAAGTCCATATACCATCCCGTGGTGGGTGGGAGACGTCAATTGATTTACTTTCTTCCACCCCAAGCCTCTTCTGTAATTGCTGTTTACTTCCTGAACTTCTCACGGAGCCTACTGAAAACAGTTCATCGCTGATATGAGTCGGCCTCGTAACAGTTTTACAAACAATAATTTCTATGGTTGCAGTAAGGCCAACACACCGTTTGATTCGAAAATTGGTACATGATAATGGTGTTCGAGTTGAGAGACCAGATAGTTATAGAAGTATTCGGTTTGAACTCAGTTGATGGGTTACATTTTAGGCTAAAAGAACGTTCAATTGTTGTATTTCTACAGCCAATGGGTTCATAGATGGCCTTTCTGACAATGTCTCTTGCCTTTTTGCCCTCCTCACGGACTGTTTACCTTTATCCAACCAAAACCTGCTCAGCGTGAATGATCAATTCAATTCATTCAATAAATTATATAATTGTTTTTTTTTTTCAAGATTCATAGGTTTATTGTCACAACATATACAAACAGTGTAATTATGTAATATATGACACCATATAGCAGGTTCCTCAACAGTGCAATTACTAGACATAAACAAAAATACAAATATATATTTAATTAATTATTTAACAATATTGAATTACAAATACAAACCAGGGGCCGTATTCACAAAGGATCTTAGGGCTAAAAGTAGCTCCTAACTGGCGAATTTAGGAGAAACTCCTAAACATAATGGGCGTGTCAATCTTAAATTTAGGACTCCTAATTTTATTCACTAAGAGCAATTCACAAAGTATTTTAGGCCTAAAAGTAGCACCTAAGTTTAGGAGAGCTTAAAAGTCCTCGAGAGGACTCCTAACTCAGTAAGACCTATTCACAAAGAATCTGAAAATGGCTGCGAGACGAAATGTTTTGGAGACAATGGAAGACTGTGAATTGATCAAGAGATATAGGCAAAATCGTGAGGGTATCAAACTTGTTGTGGAATTAGTGCAGGATGCAATAACATCCCCGACTAACAGGAATAACCCGATTAGTCCGGAAATAAAATGTTTGGCAACACTACGATATTTAGCAACAGGGAAAATGCAACTTTGCAATGCCGACGATTTAGGAATATCGCAACCATCAGTCAGGCGTGCCATAAACCAAACCATCAACGCGCTCTCTAGACCACATATCATCCAACAGTTTATCCGGTTTCCTTTGGATAATCAACAACTACACAGGATCAAAGCCAACTTCATGGCAATGCAGGTATGCCCGGTGCGGTCGGTGCTATTGACGGGACGCACATAAAAATAATTGCGCCCTCAAAAGATGAGGACGTGTTCGTCAATGGAAAGAAAGTACATTCCATCAACACGCAGATTGTTTTCATTCATCATGATAGGGGGGCTTTAACGGCGGTATGGGCTGTTATTGAAAGTGTTTAAGTGCTGGAAATATGCTCATTGGATAATAGTTTGCGGGGTGCTTTTAATTGCCTCCTTGATTTAATGCAATTTACGTATTTTTATTGTTTGCTCTCTCTCTTTAACGTGCATATACAACGTCATTATCGTGGTCTGCACAAACTTGTCATCATGCGTGTATTCTGCTAACTGCACTGTCCATAACTATTTGATAGGAATACATTTCTAGCCTAGGCTATTTCCTTGTTTTAGTGGGCTCGTTTGTGGGATGTTGCGGATGAGTTTCACCGAGACCGCCTGCTCTGAACAACCAATCACCGTACTGACCGCTTCTAAACTCATGCACGAGAATCAACGTAATCCATAGCAACGGCGCGTCACTCTTGATATTGATGCTTACAGATATATGTTTAGAGATGATCCTGGTAAAGACCGCCTCGTGTTATTATCCTCTCAGAAGCTGTTGGTTCTGAAGACATTGATGTCGTCAGTCAGTGAAGATTGACCACTCACAACGCTGATGTCTGATCTGAAATTTGTTGAGTTTGTTTCGTAAAAATGCAGCTTCTTAAAGCAACTGAAGCCTTTAAGTAGGATTGCTAGTGAAAGTCACATAGTGTAATAAAACATGTCATTCCTTCTAAGGAATCGTGTGTGTTTTTAAACTTTTGGGACCAGCAACACAAGGGGGAAATTACAAAACAGATTCAGCATATCTTCCCGACCATTTGTATAATTGGACAGCCATTGGGACTATTTGTATATCTAAATGTTTCAACCTAAATACAACCCTGTTCCATGGTTATACAAAGAAGCCCATTTTGTTTGAATCAGGTTAGCACTACTTTGTCTTACCCCAATGTTCCGAGTGCTTTGCTATTAGATGTGCCCGGCTGACTGAATAACCTTCTTTATATTGTCTGGATTAAGCTCATTTGGGTTTACCATCCCTTGACGATAAAGGAGGACTCAAATAATCTTCATGCTCGCCTTCCTAGCTAGCAGTAGGGGCCCTTAGTGATGTGACCAATATGTCAGTGCATATTAGCCCAAAGCTTACATGGACTGAGGAAATTGACCCAATATGCTTGTTTTGTATGGGCATAAAAATATATTCCTCCTCAGTAGATATGCATTTTTGTACTTTACAACTATTTTATTATTTTTAGAAAATGATCGGCATTGTCTGGCAGAGTAGCCCCACTTTGAGAATCACTGAAATCTTCTCATAAACCTTCTAAACATCATTATACAATAACACATTACCAATAGTAGCTAATGGTAATCTCCTTTATCTTTGTTGACCCTTTCTTTTCTTATCTTAGTTTTCTGTAACACTGCAAGTACTCATTAAGAAGCCATGATGCAGTTTCCTTTGTATGTGTGCTAAAGGCCTTTACATGCTCTCACAGATACATGCAGAGATAGATAATGGTTTGGTTGGAAAATCACACGGTAGCAACATTTGCTCATTCTGTTTGGATCCAATTACACAGGAAACAGTGTGTCTAACCAGCTAACAGCAGCTAATGGAAACACGCAGCAATTAGCTGCAGAGGCTGGCTGACAAACAAATTGGTCGTCAGAGAACACAGAGCCATTCAAGAGAATTTAACTCAGAGAATGAAAAGTAGCAGGTGAAGATCTTCTCAGGATAACTAGCAGAGGAAACTGCAGGAACCACTGACTCACTGCAACTAATTATAATGAAACCCAAGTTGACTGTGTCTGTCAGGAAATGGAACTCTATGAAAATGGAGAGCAGGTTGACATTAAAGCAAATTGGTGAGGACTTGATCGTGGAGTGGTGACAGCAGGTGTCCGAGCTAAAAAAACACATCCGTATCTATACAACTTATTTCCCCATTCTAAAATACAGAATCCTTGATAGACAAACAATTTAAATGTTTCTCTTTGGAAAAGTTTTGGCAGGATAATCTTTTTAAGTTATTTTTAAAATAATCGTCTGTGATACAGTAGGATTAACAGCTTTGCCAGAATGCATTGCTCTAAGTGAAAAAAATGTGTCTTTCTTCTTAGAAGGTTATGTGAAATTACTGTAATGCCCTATAGCAGGGGTGTCAAACTCAATTTCATCACAGGCCACATTAACATTATTGTTGCACTCAAAGGGCCGGTTGTAACTTTAAGACCATATAAAAATGCATATATAAATATTTCATATATATAAAATAATATATTACATTACATGATTGCCTCTGCATTGGATTATTATCGGATAGGGTAATAACTTCATAATTAATTACGTCTGAAAGCAGAAGTCTAGGGCAAATAATTGCAAATCTCTTCAGTGAGAATGTCACAAAATGATTTAAAAAGAAATGCCAAATTATGGAAAAAACTGTTAAAACAAAAAACATTTTGACATTTAAAAAGAAAAACAACATAAAAAAAAAAAGTCAAATTCTGAGAAAAAAGTCAAATTTGAGATGCATTGTGGGACATTTAGTTTATGGGCAACGTGCTTCTGTAAATCGGCATGTAACCGTATAATAAACATATTATATTCTTTGCATGCTCTTGTGGGCCACAGAAAATGAAGTCACGGGCCGGATTTGGCCCCCGGGCCTTGAGTTTGACACCCCTGCCCTAAAGTCACCTGAACAATGCTTTATTTCCTGTTTGGAACATGTGGTTCTGGTTCACTTCAGCCTCTTGTGGCTGAAATAAGTATTACATCTACAACACAATAATAGCCCTACAAATAATAAAAATATCTCATCTTAAAAACATTTGATCTCGATCTTTCACAGGTAAAGAAATAAAAAGGAGTTTAAATAATTGACCTGCTCTTAAGTCTTAAACAGAGGGGTAAATGTGTTACCAATAGCATAACAAATGTATCCTTTTAAATGTACAGATGCCTCTCTTTTTCTTTCGTTTTGTGTCTTCATTTTCAACCCCCTCCCCCCCCCCCATGTAGATCATCAATGAGCGCTACAAGGCGTACTCCTGGGTGGCTGAGCTCATCCAGGTGTTCGTAGCCATCAGCGTCACCGTTTCCTTCCTGGTCATGGGCTCCGCCATGAAACACACCAGTGAGTTCCTCCTGCTGCTGCATTCATTAACTCATTCACTCTGTCACCATTCACACAGCACTGAAACATCTGGCCATGATGCTGCACTCTCCTAGCTGCTGGAACATCATCCCAGATTATCTGAGGCACTTTCATTTTTTTTTAATTGTCAAAGGCAAACTTAAACCAGACTAAAAATCAGCTTTTTCCACCAAGCTGTCAGGATGCTAAACTCTCTCCCCTCCCTCTCCCCCCACATACACACATATCCAGCACCACAGACTTTGTATTCATCCAGATTTCAGACACTTAAACTACGCTGCTATGGTCAAGTGGTTTTACACAAGTTCATGTATGTATATAGCCCTACACATATATATATTTTTAATATGTATACCTCTGGATTATGAGAAACAGCATTTTCGATCTCCCTCCCTTGACTTTGACTAAAAAGCATTTTATTAATCTGTCTTTTATGTTTTATAATGCTATGGTTTTATCGTTTATACATAGGCCTACAGTAATGGAAATAATAGCAGCAATACTAACGTCAAAGTTATTAGTTCTGTATTAGAAGAGAAGATGGATATTACTCTCTAGTCTAAAGAATACACATAAAGTTACTGCTAGTTAGCTTAGCTTAGCATAAAGAGTTATGGCAGTGGAGCCAGCTACTTCCTGGAGATTTCGCTTGGTACCAACACAACACACACAATCCCAAAAGAAACACAACTTGTGTCAATGCTTAGCATACAAGTTATACAAACAAGATATGATATTTGTGACATTTAGAGATGCTGGGCAGAATATTTTTACATTTAGCCAAGCAAGCTGCTTCAGCTAGTCAGTGTAGTTGTGCTAACACAAAGGTTCCTCGTGTAGTTTTACATCTCTAGTACTGGGAGCTGTTCCCTGCGTGTCCGCGGGGTCCGCGGGTTCTTAAAATGTATTAAAAGTTGATAAACCAATTTAGCGAAAATTAAGGCTATTGACAACATGAAACACCCTTTAATTTACTGCAACGATATGTTGGGAAACCCCCTCAAGGTGGCCCCATGCATAGCCCGCCGTAAAATGCTGCTTCTTATTGTTTTGTTGCCTTGAAGGGGGGAGAGAGAGAGAGTGTGCTGGTTCAAGGGGCCCCCACAGACTCTAGAATCGTCACTGTCGATGGGGATCAAAGCTGTCCGGTCCCACATGCTAAGTAATAGCCAGAAAGCCGCGGTGTTTAAGTCCCGACTCTCCCAATGACCAATCCGTGCCTCCCCTGACTGCACGTCGCTGACACACACCGACTCTCTGCACGGAGGAGCAGCGGAGTCCGGGCGATGCTGCTCCTCCAAGGAAGAGACACACGGGCCGTTTCTCAATGTCGAGGAGGCTTGCTTGGCAGCACATATATGCTGGGCATTTAAACAGTGACTCTGCGCCACTCGATGCTTGAAATAGTGGCTCTGGAGCAGCTTTACTCGACATTGGGAAACGGGGGGTGTTTGGAGAACGAGAAAAGTCTTAACATAAATATCGTTTTTTGTAAACATGACAAATGTGCGAGGGTGATGACGTCAGAACATCGCCCTACTGTTGCGGTGTGTGTAGGAAGCAGGACCCAAATGCAGATTAAAGTGACAAAAAAATCATTTATTTCAAGGCTATACTATTAAATAAAGACTAAACAGAACACTCACCGAGGAACAAGCCATATCACAAGACGAACCGACAAAGACAGACAGAAAAACCAGAACTTAAATACACACAAGACTAATCATACAAACAAGACAGCACTGAAACACTTGTAGTCCACGCCCACCCGCAAGGTGGGCCCCACCCTCGGGCCTCCTTCCGGTATAAATAGGAAGGTGGCCCGGCAATCTGCTCCCATACAACATAACTTTTCTTCAGCTATTCGTAGAGCCAGTGGGGCCCCGCACTTAGAGGGCTGCGCCATTTACTCATAGAAACTGGGGTTACAGTAGGTAACCTCAGTTCTATTTCGTATATGGCTTCGCCCTCTAAGGCTATCGCTATTGGGTTAAGGGCGAAGCATGATGTAGTCTGCGCCCCACTGGGTCCGCCCGGCACTAGAAGCACAGACATACCTGCTCAATAACACCTCATGCCTGTTGTGCCATGCGTAATGGCTCATCACCGTACCTGGAACATAGCAAAACATGCCTATCTTCCCGACGGGGTGAAGGCTGGGAACAATACATACCGGCCGCTGTGAGAAAGTAGAGACGAAAGTCCCACCTCGTCCTGCGATCGTAGTGGGGGAACAGCAGCTCTCTGCGTGTCAGACAGGTAGGAGAGCGCCTAGCTGGATCCCTGACGTCACTCACTCTGACCAGGCACTCCGTACAAAGTGTGTCAGAGAAAAAAGGAACATCCCTCCTTTAAGAGGGGAAAAGGGCCGCTCTCCGCGTGCCGAGAGGCAGGAGAGAGGCGCACAGCTGGCTCCCTGACGTCCCTCACTCCGACAGGACACCCAGTACAGGGTGTGTCAGAGAGGAATGGGAGACATCCCTCAAATAAAATTGAATAAACAAACAGGGGGAAGACCAAGATGCAGCCGTGCAAATATCTTCCACTCCACATTCCTCCGTGCAAAGCCGTGGAGGAGGAAATTCCTCTGGTGGAGTGCGCATTGACGTTCTCCGGGGGCTCCACCCCAGAGGAGACATGCCTGTGACACAGCTTCACACAACCTGTGTGACAGCCGCTGTGCAGACAGAGGCTGCCCGATCGAGCGCTCTCTATAGTGCACAAACAGGCGCTGAGAATGGCGCAAGGCAGCCGTGCGCGCCACATAGCAAGACAGCGCGCGCACAGGACAGAGGAGATTTAGAAAAATAGCGGGTGTAAAAACCGCGCAAGACACTGTTCCTGGGATGACAGGAGTGTTTCTTGTATCCCATGGAACTGCTGGGGGGAGAGGCTTCTCTGTGAGGTGCCGTAATGGTCGTCATGGTGACGAGCCACGCCATCGCGCCGCTGCCCGTGAGGCAAAAGGGCTGCGAGGGAGTTTCCACACGCTGCATTTCACTCCGTCTCTCCTCATGAGGCGCGTACACGCCCAGGGGATGAGAGGTGTGTGCATGCTGTCCACACGAGGCGTTATAACGGTGCTCGTGGTTATTATGACCGTGTGTTGGAGGCATATCTGGGACAGAGGAATGCCGCGAGCTCTGCAGTTTATAAACCAATAGGTTAAAACAGCAGGCTTCTGCAGCGAATGAACCACCTCTGGAGTCCCCCTGTTGGAAGAGACCCAAGGGGATCATCACGTGACCAGCTGACGCCAACGCAGAGCAGCTGCGTCACAGAGAGGGCTGTGTGGGTTGTGACATGCCGAGGTTAAAACCAGCAGGATTCTGCAGCGAGCCCTGGCGCCGTGGCGCTGCGGGCGCTTCCGCTGGGGGCACTCAGCCTGGAATACTGCTCATTCCCCCGTTCTGGCTTCTCTGTGATGTGCTGTAATGGTCGTCATGGTGACGAGCCACGCCATTGCCCTCGCCACCGCTGCCCGTGAGGCGAAAGGGCTGCGAGGAAACCTCCACACGCTGCGTTTCACTCCGGCTGTCATCATGAGGGTTGTACACGCTCAGGGGATGAGTGGAGGTGTGTGCAGTGCTGTCCCCATGAGGCGTTAAACCGGCGCTCATGGGTTATTATGACCGTGTGTAGGAGGCGTATCTCGGACAGGGGAATGCCGCGAGCTCTGCAGGTTTATTAACCGATAGGTTAAAACCAGCAGGCCTCTGCAGGGAGCCCTGCTGTCTACTTAATCAACAGATTAGTGGCAGCCGGCTTAATTACCGGCTCCGCTTCCTCGGAGGCTCTCGCGGAGCAGACCAGGAGCGGGGGAGCTTCACTCCCCTTTGACTCGCCGCCGGGAGACCCTGTCTCTGGGGTGGCGGGGGAGTGGAGACGTGGGACGGAGCCCCTGCAGCCGCCGGGGCGGTTGCTGTGGGCGTCTCTCCGCTTGCGGCCTCCTGTGGCCGGCGTGGACGCCGTGGCTGCTGCGGGCGTTGGTGCCGCTGTGGCAGATCAGCCGACTGGAGCCAGCTGGCGAATGCCGTCCACCTGTTCCGCGGCCGTCTTCATGGACTCCACCATGGCGTGGAACTGGGGTCCGAACAGCCCGTCCGGGCTGATTGGAGTGTCCAGTAGCGCTTTTCTGGCCGTCTCCGTAACAGACGCCGCCGCGCTGTGGTGACGGAGAGGGGGAGAAGCATGTTCGGCCGCCAAGCTGGCACCCTGCTCCGACTCTGTCCCCCCCGTCCGGGGGAGAGGAGGGAGGGGAGAACCGAACGGTGAACCGTGGAGGGAGGCCGGGCAGGAGTTGCTTCGGACTCCTGCCCGGCACTCTGCCCCAGGGACACGAGGCCCCGTCCGCGGGCTCGTAAGCCTGGACGGGCCAATCGTCCTCCTCGGCCACAGCAGCAAGAGTGTCCGCTCTCCGCTTCCTGTCGCCCGAGGGGAGACGAGCGCAGTGTGTGCATGCTACCTGCTGGTTTAGAGCCGCGTACGCGTGCTCTGACCCCCGGCAGGATTCGCATACTGCTTTTATCTCTGCAGGTCATAACTCATTATGAACCCAGAACCACATGAGGAACAACCACGGACGCAGTTGTTGCTCATGATGATTCTCAATTGCTGTGCTTCAGTAACTGTGCTGGTTTGCTGAAAAAAAGAGGGAGCAGATTGCCGGGCCACCTTCCTATTTATACCGGAAGGAGGCCCGAGGGTGGGGCCCACCTTGCGGGTGGGCGTGGACTACAAGTGTTTCAGTGCTGCGCTGGGGCGCAGGGGGATTACCCAATAGCGATAGCCTTAGAGGGCGAAGCCATATACGAAATAGAACCAAAGACCTGTCCGGTCAGATCTAGACAAGACAAAATACAATAAAGACAGATCGTGACACCTACGTGTCGGGGCTGTTTATTGGTCAAATACTGGTTTCTAATGGTTTCTGAGGAGTTTTACTGGAAGAGCACAAAGTGTGTCTACAGAAGCAAAAAGCAGCATAATGCATTAAATCTGACCTTGACTGAGAGGTTGAAGTTCATGTGGAGAGGAGGCTTCAGCAGTCTGTCTGTTTTATCTCTTGGGAACAATGCCTAAATCAATGCATTGGGTTGGCCACACAATTCATTCTCTTGTGCTTTGCTCTATCTGAATTATGATAAGGAGTTATCACAAGCTGTTTAGTTATGCTACCTTACAATCAATACTGTATATAGTAAATGTGAGGTAAAGTGTGTCGCCAATGTAACCGGTTAGAACTCAAAGTGTCGATGAGGTCTTAAAATGTATGGAAAGGGTCTTGAGAAATGTCTTACATTTGACTTCAGGATTCCTGCATATACCCTGATGAAGTTTTGTACTGACTTTGTGTTTCAGTTGACGGATTGGTGAGCTCTCTGTGGAGCAGCAGGATGGAGGAGCTGTCTAAATCCTTGGAGAGAAGAATGGCCAACAAACAGACGCTGTGCTCAGCAAAGAGGTGTGTTCACAGTCACTATTGTGATTGTTTAAATTACATATTGACTGATAAATCTCAAAATCACGTGACCTTGAGCCACTTTGTTATTGTACTAAAGCTGATCT
>NC_136912.1:62768710-62789845 GCF_949606895.1 Notothenia rossii
AGTATTTTTTACCAGTTTATTTTATTCTCTTGTTTTTTATAACTATAATGATCATATAAAGATGTGCCTTTACCTCTGTCAGGGACCAAGCAGTAAGACAACAGAACACAGGAGTGGTTTAAATAAACTAGGGTTTTTATTTACCCAAAAATCCGTAAAACATCATATAATAACAAGGCCTATAAAAGAGGTCAACAGAAAATACCTCAAAGAAACGTAACATGTGTTAACTCAACAAAACTGACCTGCTACAATGAAAATCCAAGGAACTTATATAGTGGCTTGGCCAAACCACGTTGAACCCAACTATAATTAATAGTCACATCATACACAAAGGACACTGACAAAACCCAAATCCCCCCTTTGACATGGAAGCAGGTGGTTTGTCCCAATCTGTCCCAATTGGCTCCTTGCAGTATTTAGGAATCCTCAGCGCTCGGCCACACCCTTTGCTGAACCAGGAAGTAACCTCCCCAAATGGACATGGTAACTCAAGAGACAAAGAAAGTAATTAATAAAAACAAATACTTGTGTTAGCTGTGCTAAAATGTTTGAAGTAATGTCAGATTACAATCAAATAAAGAGTTTACAATTTAGAGCAAATGTGTGGTGTTAATTGGCATGTTTTATTGTAGCTGCACTGAAGCAAAACTACTGAAGATGAGGATGCAGTGTAGTTGGTTTACCCTGTGTGGTTGTGGCCATCACAACCTCACTGGTTGTAGAAAAAGCTTCTTATATTCGTTAGCATAGCTAGCTAACCAGATGCTAATAACGACAAAAGTTATTGACTGTATGATCAGTATGAACAGATCGCCACTGGGCTTTCAACTAAAGACACAGCCACGCAAAAACTGCGGCATTTGTACGGCTCCTTATGGGTACTGCAATTTCTGAAGTGCTGGAGCGGCGTTCTGGTGCTCTCCGGCAGAACTGCACCCCTGTCAGACGAGACATATACCACGTGATGACACGTTAGGCTCGTGTTGTGTTCAAGGACCCTGACCTTGGCAAGGAAAAACAGGCACTCGCTTTTTTAATTCTTTTGCGGTCTAGATTTCTTTAAAAAAATGTTTTTGCGTGTGTTTATACATTACCTCGAGGGCTGTACCAAATGGTCTCGCGGGGCCAACGGTTCCCCACCCCTGTTTTAAACTGTTATTAGATTTAGATTGCAGCTGTAGGCTTTTGTAATACAAACATTGAAATACATGCAGAGGGTTTTAAAATCAAGTCAACATTTGTTTTTAAACATTTAAACATAAGATTTTTAGAAGGTTGATGTAATCCTTTCCAAAACCTGTTTTTAACAAATATTCTGCTTCATTCCAAACGTATAGGTGAAACCAAAACATAATTTTAACAAAATATATAAAAAGCTCCTGTCTGAGAGCGCCCGATCACTTATTGACAGGAGAGAGAGTAGTTACATGGGAATAGTTACATAGCGTCTTCCTGGTTGAACTTACGCTGAGCTTCATCTGTTGAATTTCATTGAGACGTCATTTATTCTTTGTGATTCCAAATATACTTTGCTGCGATCCTTTAGAAATACATCTTCATTCTTCATTACTTTCACAATTCACCTTCTTAATTTCACTGCTCTAAACATTCGAAATGTATTGCTACAATGTTTTGTCTGAATAATTATAACTGTAGGCAAATCCAATAATTATGGGGAGAATAGAGACGTGTTTACATGTCCCTTCCAATCAATGCATGATATTAAAGTGACAGTGTAGCTGAGGCAGAAATAGCAAACAAAGCATTAACAGTAATCAAAGCCGAAATCATTGGTTTCAATCTAAATGGAGCTTGTATTTTTTTTCTTAGTTCAAAATAAGTAATATTTCTTCAGGAAACCAGAACATTATGCAGCTGTAAGATAACTAGTTAATATAAATAATAAATCAAATCTATTCACAGTTTTCCTTCAACGCAACGTTTCAACTAATGGAAATATTCTCGATATGTTGTGGATGGTACTCTATACTTAAAATAAAAATGATTTGATACGATGTTTAATTCTCTCTCCCACCCCCTCCTCCCCCCAGACACCTGTCGGTCCCCCTGCCGGTGGGGGAGTGTGTGTTCAGCCTCAGCTGGCTGCTGCCCACCTACTTCCTGTTTGCGGTGACCTACGACGTCCTGCAGACGGTGGCCGACGTGGCTCACTACATCGCCGCTTACAGCCACAGTCAGGACACCCCCCCACACAACGTTACGGGGGGGCTGACAGCAACCAACGCCTCCATCCTGCTCTGATGAGGGGGGGGGGGGGGGGGGGGGGGTTTGGGTGTGAAGTGCCAACAAATCTGAAGCTTCGCAACAAGTGCTTTTATATAATATGATACGATGTAGACATTGTTTTGTTTTTGGGGCCATACTTTGGAGTTTTTGCACTTTCCCATGGCAACTTTTCAGATATGCTTTATATGTTGACAAAGCACACTTGTAAATATGACATACGTTTTATTTAAGTTATATACCTTAGACCATTGGTTCCCAAACTTTTTCTGTCAGGCCCCCCCTTTGGAGAAAAAAAAAAGTCGGGGCCCCACCCCCAACACAAATAGTCAGGCTCAGTGGCAGCGCCATAGATTTATTTTGGGGGTGCTGTGGCCCGCCCCACACTTTGGGAACCACTGTCTTAGACTATAGGTTGAATTACTGGCAATGCAGAGAATAACAAAGCATTTATTTAAATGACAATGTATGTTATAATGTTTAGTTTATTTATTATTATGAAATTATTCAATATAACCACTATAAATGTACCGTTTTGAATCACGCTCATCTTCTTTTATGCTAAAGCCACATGGTACGGCTTAAATCGACATGCATTGCAGATGACACCGGCTCAGTGTAGGGAAACCCAGAGTTTGTCGTTTGGAGCTATATGTAAGTTAAATCACTCCTCATGCGTTGCACACTGAGGCAGAAATGCACAAGTTATTTCAGGATTCATAATTCCTCTCTATTTATCCTCCCGACAAAACTTATAAAAGCTCTAACCTACAAAAGTGACATCATTATTTTTTTACAGCTAAATGATGTTCTTCAATCAGGCCTTATAATGTTCCAAGGCCAATCAGCTGTGAGCCCATAGGGACCGGGAACCTGTGTTCGCCCTGAAAAAAACTGAAAGGTTGACTTGAATTCAATGTATTGTGTCAACAGATTACACATAATTGTATTAGGTTAGTTAAAAGCAATAATATTGTGAACATAATGTATTTATTTAAACGTAATTGCTTTTAACTAACCTAATGCAGTGTTTTCTGGGGCCCGTATATACTAGGGCCCGTATTCTTTTTGTTTACGTCTCCTATTCACGTTATGACCGCTAGCTCTAAGGCGCTTCCACATTGCCTGTACTTCCTGGTTAAAGTGTAATTGCTATTACTTTGCATAGTGTCACCAGCTTTATCTACCTTTAATTGCCAAATAAACAGTTTTTAAGCTTTTGAATGAAGTTTTATTAAGTTATAACAGTTTTGTGATTGTTCTCATTGAATCAATGGTAGACACAGGTCTGCACTAAAAGTCTGATAATAAGGTGTTAACCCTCTATGCTGGCATGACTTTTTATTTTGGGAGGAACATTTTTTATCACCATGTGTTTTAGGAGCTTTGGGGTCCCTGATATTATATCAATTATAAAATGTGACCCCCCCTCAACCAGGGGTTGGTTTGTTGTCTCAGGGCAACAATGTGCTACGAGGGTATTGAAACACGAAGGATTTCTACAATTCAGAAGAAATTGAAAAAACAACTCTATATGAATTCAGAAGGGTGCGTGTGTGTGTGTGTGTGTGTGTGTGTGTGTGTGTGTGTGTGTGTGTGTGTGTGTGTGTGTGTGTGTGTGTGTGTGTGTGTGTGTGTGTGTGTGTGTGTGTGTGTGTGTGTGTGTGTGTGTGTGTGTGTGTGTGTGTGTGTGTGTGTGTGTGTGTGTGTGTGTGTGTGTGTGTGTGTGTGTGTGTGTTTAACCCTATCTTGACCTTCACTGTCCTCACTGTCAGGCGGAGTAGCCCTAACAGCCTGATCGTGTTCCTTCTGCCCTGTTTTGGTGTCCACTTCCTATAAATATCAGTAGATGGTAAAGTAAAAATATTGACTAGGTTTATCATTTTACAGCCGAGCACATTTGCACACTCGCATGATATTGCCTGGAAAAAAGTGGTCCAAGTGGCACAGTGTTGCCCTGAGGCAATGAACAAAAAAACATAGTTTTAGCTAATAAATAAATAGATAAGTCTTTAAACAATCAAATATAGTTCTTTACGTATTCATGCACATGCATGTATTTTTTATTTTAAGTTGTGTACATTTCTAACATGTTAAAAAGTGAAATGTATCTTACCAAGTGGTGGCCCTGAGTCCCCTGCAGCTTTGCTTGCAGAAAGGACTGCTCCACCCCCAGACAAAATGCCACACCCATATAATCCCTAATTTTATTGGACACCAGCATGTCAGGTGACATTGTGTATATTTAAAAAAATAAAAATATTTAGAGGGCCAGTGTGAGGTCGAAAAAAGTGGTTTGTTGCCTGAGGGCAACAGGATGCCGTAGAGGGTTTTTAAATAATCATTCAAATTTAAATTAGGAGAGCCACGAATTTGGCAATAGCTAGCTTGATAGCTCTAACATTCGGTAGATGGGAAGCTATGGTGAGTTAGTACACTCAGGGAGGTTTCATTTTGGATATGCAAATCCAGATTGTTGCAACTTCCCTTACATTAAGAAGAATAATATTCCTTTAGCTTTATGAACATACAGTGAGAGTAAAGCATGCCTCTTTAGTTTCATTGTGTGACCAGCATGAGGGACGTTCAAGCTCTCATTCAATGTTTTATTGGTCATATTTCTTGTGTTTTCACGTGAATAAAACACTGATTGTCACGGACTACATCATGTTGGTTCAGCATTTGTACGCACACTCAATAAAAACACAAAACTCTTATCAAAATATATTTTATTCTGGACTTTTGTTCCACTGATCTGAGTTAAAATGATAACAGATGGATGTGATGGAAATATGGGGGAGACGCTGGCCGCCGACATGACGTTCTGCTGACAGAGAAAGGCTGAGTCAGCAACTTTGGCCATCCGACTAAACTGTGGCACAGACCGGAGGAGTGAGATACTTTCAGAACTGTTGGCTCAAGTGCTCTAAACACAAGGGAGAAAAATGATGAAGTAACACAGGACTCTCAATAGGAACACATTGGGAGAAATGTCGAAATTATTAGAGGCGGACATTAAGTTAGTTTGCCATCCAAATGTTTTTCAGAAGCACAGCTCTGGCGAAGAATTGTATGTTTTTTGGTGTGGTTAAAACCTCTGTACCTAAAGCTTAAACTTAGTCGAATTGAAGGTTAAAATCCAATTCAAATGTATGATAACTTCAACATTTCATGATGGTGTGAGATGAGTTCACTTGTTTTCAGTCAAATATCACCAGAGAATAAATATTGTTCGACTCTGCCACTGCACAGGAAACATATATTTTAGACTTCTAACAATCGGACAGGAACAAAAAGCCAATTAGAAATGTCCCCTTCAAATTTGCACAGAAAAACATTTTTCAAAATAAAAGTCTAAAGTGTTCTTGATCAAATAAGACATACGAAAGTCCATATTCAACCAATGAAATGGCGTCTGCTTCCAGAGCAACCCTCTTCGTGACTGTAGCGAAAATAAAAGGGGAACCAGAAAAAGTCCCTAGAGTCTTTGCTTGATTGAAAAATTACAATTTTATTCAATTTAAAGAGTAACTTTTTTTCTGAATTGTCTTCTCTGTAGGCTGTCGTTTTCTGGGACAAAACTTCCTCCCAAAAAGATCCAAGCAAAAAAGAAAAGTAAAACATTTCTTTATTAAACAGACACATTTAGTGGTAATCTGCTCCGGGACACGTGTTCCGCAGTGAGGCGCCTCAGATCCGCAGCTCAGGGTTTGCTATTTGAAATAGCATCAAAGTAACAAAACAAAACATTTAAAAATGTATAGAACATGTAAATTAACACTGCCAATAAATCATCAATTCACATTTTGTTTTCAAATCTACAAAGAAATTACAAAAATGTAACTTTAAATTTGTCTTTAAAAGAGTATAAAATGTGTTGTCAGTAAGGAACCTCGGAGAAAAACGTGAAGCAGAACCGAGAGTGAGCGAGGGCAGAGTCCGATGCATTGAATGCACCGCTCCACATGTTTTGAATCTCTTTTACGTCACATCTCTAATGTCCTCCAGCGTGAACGCAGTGTCGTTATTCCCCCACAATTTGACAAGTAGCTGTTTATAAAAAAGAATGTCCAAATATTGCTGGGATCTGCTTTAGAGCTTGATTCTGAAGAGCAGCTTCCTGCCAGTGGGATTCAGGCTGCCATTTTGTATTTTTGAGTGTGATGTGAAGGCAGCTCAGTCACACCGAAGCCCCCCCCCCCCCCTCATGGATGTGCATGGTTGTGTTAATGAAACTGTTTCGTGTATTTATACGAGTTTTGGAGGCAGAGCTGTTCCACTAAAACCTTCCCAGAGTTCATAGCCACATGTGTCTAAATAGTATTCTCTGTTCTTTTTTCTGTTGCTTTTTTACTGAGAACTCACCCAATGAGTCACCTTTGATTGGAAAATAGAGACACTACGACTGCCACTGATGATGGCACGAAACTGTATCTGAGAATCTTTGTTTGCTGCGTTCACATGGAGAGGTTCAGACTGATTTGACTTTTATATTGACCAGCCAAAGTTAGAAAACCGTTAGTGTATGCCCCTTGCTTGTAATTATCTGAACTTAAGATGACATACACTAAAAACTGTCAGAAAACCGTCAAACGTGTCGCAAAAACAGATCACAAAGTCAGCTTCCCTGGCCATCCACAGTTAAATTCAACTTTAACTCGAAGTGTAAGGCGCCAGATATTTGAAATAAAAACGAATAACCATTTGAGAGTCCTTGTTTTCACTTGTTAGTCAATTGCAAACACACAGAGCAATAGAAAGTGTGTGAACGCTGCCAATCAGATGAAGAGCTTGAGTCCAGCTCCTTTGACTCTGTGGTTTTAGACGCTGAGAAGCTGCAAAAACATCCTCTTTTCCCAGCATACATCAGGGTATTCCATGGTTTGAGGCCTGAATCAAATTAGGTAAGAAGGTCAGCTGGAATCCTACTGGCTGGGGATGCAAACTCCACATTCAGATGAGTGGAGGTGAGCTTCCTGCTGATGTCATGAGTCCAGAGAGAAGCATCTAGATCAGAGTGCACAAGGAGCTGTTCTTAAAGCATCTAGATGGACGTCATGTGACAGGAGGATGTACAACATGAGCTACTGCATTCTGATGTAACCGTATGACCCACGAGAGAGAGTGTGTGTGTGTGTGTGTGTGTGTGTGTGTGTGTGTGTGTGTGTGTGTGTGTGTGTGTGTGTGTGTGTGTGTGTGTGTGTGTGTGTGTGTGTGTCCTTCTCCAATCCAGGAACCTCTGAGCTGACCAGCCTGTCCCCCTCCCCCCCGAAGATAAAAAATATAAAAACATTGAAACAAGAGATCAGAAATTTAAAAAAACTAAGTGCCGTCCTATTTTATGATGGAGGAGTTCGATATGTCTGCACGATGAGATCCAACGAGTAACAAAGAGCAACACTTTTTTCATTGTTTTGCATTTTGATGACGATGAGCGATGGTTTAAAGATCAAAAAAAGCAAAATAGCTTCCAAATGTTGGTACATATACGGATCTGTAACTTTTTTTTTTCGCCTATCAGTTTTTTTTCTTTTTTTCACTGCGTCCCTTCTGCATCTCTGTGAGAGTCTCTGTAAGAGAGGGGCCGTCCGTCCCCCCGGGTCCCTCCGTCTGTCCGGCTGTTCACCCCCGTCTGGACCTGCTGTGTGGGCTGCTTCCTGTTCCTGTTTCCTGCTTCCTGTCTGTCGGTGGGCGGGGCCGTGAGCGTGAGCAGGGCGAGGGCAGGGACAGTCATTTGGCTATGTACACATTCATGGTCGGTCCATGGCTTCCAACAAACAGCGGCGCTATTTCCGAAGGTCTAGTACACACACCTGGGACAGGAGGACAGAGACAGGAGGACAGGGTCAGAACGTGGACAGAACTGTCAGAATAAAAGCTGCAGAGGTCCTGAGTATACTCACAGATCCGTCTGACGCGCTGGCTCCCACTTTGTCCCCGGCTGCGTTCCAGCAAACCTCAAAGATCCCCCCCGTCCCTCTGTAGCTGTGGACTAAAGCGCCCGTCTGCACACACAAGGGACAAAGAGACATGGTTTCATAGTTTCCTTTTTCCTGTATTGCTGAATTTTGAACAAAACCGTAACCCAATGTTGTGCAGTTTCTAATTTCACAGGATGTCAAATTAAATAATGTACAGGAATAAAATGCTGCTTATTGTAACAATAAATAAATGTTAAGCATTCATCTGTTTGTATTTTATCATTTCAATAAACTGTATTTATTCCTTTACAGTATTTCATTTAACATTTGGTTTTAGCTCATGGTATTCTATTTTACATGTATGTCGTTTTCTTCTTATACTTTTACTTGCACAGCATTTGTCACTTTGCACTATTTTATTCCTATTATGGTTCTTTTTGCACTATTTTAATTGTTTTATTATTGTATGTCTTATATATATTCATGTTGCATTGTTGAAGGAGCCTGGGACTGCAGTTGATCCATGCCATAACAACACTGGAGCTACTGTGACAGTAAAGCCTTGACTCTGAATCTTTTAACCAGTTGAGCCCCGAGCCTGTTTTCCAGGCCTCAGGCTCGAAAAGGACATTCCCAGAACAAATGACCATATCTTCCCTTCTAAAAGGGTTACATTAATAATCTTTTCTCTCAAAGTAATGATAAACCTGTGAGTTGGATGTAGAAAAGTCAGAATCAATATAGATGTTTTTATTTTAAATTAAATTCAGATTGAACACAGTAAAAAAAAATGTAAATGATAGTTTTAGTCCAAAAAAAAGATGACTTATAGTGAAAACCACCCTTGAATGATGGGATAGTAGACTAAAAGCTTTAGGTCTCCGAACTACAACATATGATAATAATCTTTAGAGGGATTTAGAAGAAAAAAAACACTTCTGGAGTCATTTGGGTGGATTTGCCATATCTCTGGCCCCCCTCGGTCGATTTTGATGATTGACACCTCATTTTTACCATTAGAGCCAATAGAATCGAGGGGAAGTTCCTAAAATCCATCCAAACATTACCCATTGGTGAATGAGTGATGCGTAGCCAGAATGCCCCGGAACCGGAAGCTGCGATACACTCTGTTGGCTACCATTAGCAGCTAATATGAAATCTCCGTTATTGACATAAATATGAAGATGGATTATCAGTAATCATTTCAAAGTGACACAGACACATTGGATTAACCTTCAGCAGCGCTGTTATCGTTTTAATGCCATTGAACACAACTTTTGATCAGAACAACAGCAAGACTTATTTTCTGATTTGGTCCCGTAAAGCTAATTTTGTTGTTGTTGTTTGTTGTCATTTCGCCGCGAGTTCTGATCGCTCTGTGGTGATACTAATATCTGTAGAATCTGTGGAATCTCATCTTGCTAATCAATATCTTGTTTGCGCAGATACAATAAGCAATAAGGGTATTTTAACGTGAGTTCTGTGCTAAGTGCGTTAGCATTTTTTCGCTCAGGGCTCATTTAGATGCTTCTTGTGAGACTTGTGTTTTGTTTCGGTAAAAATGGTTCGTATCATTAGTTAGCTGAGTTTCTTCCCGTTAATCTGGTATCACACATTAATAGGTTTTTAAATGTTAAGAAGCCCTGAGACACAGTTTTTTGTCAGAAATGTATCATTGAAGAAAAGAAACTGCTGGTGGAGCATTAAAGTATTTATTTTTCTATCCAGTGGTTACAAAAACATGTAACAACATTATTTTGTAACCACTGGATTAGATTTTTGCATTTTATCCATGGTATTTATTTTTGTTTTAATACTCTTTTTTTCAAAATTGGATTTCCATGTTATGTTATTTTATTTATAAGTCCTTTTAGGTTTTATTTAGTGTTAATATTTGCAGCTTCCTCTACGTAAAGCTGCATATTTGGCTGTATAAATGAATAACAAGTTAAACATGTAGTGTTACAGATTCAAAAGAGAGGGATCAGTAGATGTCCACATGGTGATAGTATAATGCTGGCTCTTTAATGACTAAGTGTCCATCTATAGAAGTGTTACGTGCATCTTGTAAGAAGGAACCTGTTGAGGGGCTTTCACTATTGAGCTTGATTTGCTCCGTCATGCAGTGGAAGTGTGTCATGTTTGCCCGAACAGAGGGACGTCACTATAGAAACACCTTCCTCCAGTAGCTGCAGACAGACCCAAAGATAACGTTCCCCTGATGTTTCATAAAAGTGCATTTATGCTGTTGAAGCTACACAGCTGGCCTCATCCTCTGTACCTGTGTATTCCAGATGTGCACACATTTGTCGAAGGAGCCGCTGGCCAGGTGGCGCCCGTCGGGGCTGAAGGCCACGCTGTAGACGGGCTCCTGGTGCTTGGTCAGCGTGTGGATGCAGATCCCCCGCTCCACGTCCCAGAGACGGACCGTGGAGTCAAACGATGCACTGTGGACACATGAGAGGGGGGGGAGGGAGGGGGAAGTGATCAAGACATGCTTTCTAAAATGTGGACTAATAAAACAATTGAGGTTTTAGATCTCTGGGTTTAACTGAGACATTTTGATTATCTGCAATATTGCAATAAAAGAATGTAAAAAGTGTTCCAGATGTAGCTCGATGGGTACGTCCATCAGATGTGTGCCATTAATGATACAAATCATGTAAATGTAATATCATAAGGAGTTTCAAAAGCTCTCATTGTGGACAATTAGTATGGACAGCATTTTCAAATTCGGATGCATTTGTATTAGATGTTTACGGTGACAGACATAAACAACTGGGTGTAATCAGTACACTGACCCCTGACTGTATACTTTTTTTTTTACTCTTTACCCCTGTTGAACTTTTTTTTCTCCAATATTTTATTAAAAAAGGCACACTTTAATCAAATAGAAAAAATAATAATAATAATAACTCAATTGAAATGTAGATAACAATGTATCTAATGCTTTCAGTAAAGCAGGCAGGGGGCTGGCTGAACATCTGCTGTGTGAGTGGCTAACTAGCGTAGCATTCTGATGCTGTGACTCTCACCTGGCTAGCATGAGGTTAGCGCTGGGGTTGTTGGTTCCAGGCCCGGTTGGACTCCATTTGATGGTGTAAATCTCTTTACTGTGGGCCTGCAGGTCATGGACACACGCGTCCTGCTTCATACTCCAGATCTGCAGGAGAAGAAGAAACATTGAGAAATGTATCCAAAACTCTAATTGATCATTAAATGACATCGGTTTTAACAAGCAGAAGAACATTTATTTATCAAAAAGTGGGACCAGGGAAGAAACTTTAAACAGAAAAAAAAATGGTTGTTCTTGTGTAATGAAGAAGTTTAGCATTATATAAAACTGGAGAAGCTTAGTTTTCAGTTACTCATATGAAATGCTTTAGTCACATATCGACAGGCAATCATTTGCACCCCATTACTCACTTTGACGTGAATGTGGGTATAGTGCTTGAAACACATAGGAAATGATAAAAGAAAGAAAGAAATGTCCCAACGAGGCTAATGCTTCACGCTGTGCATCATGTAGTGCTGTTTAACTCTGCAGAGAATTCAAATTCACATGTACTGTAATTAAGTTGATTTATAGCTCGTTGTAAAACCACTAACTCCGACATCTGAACAGACATTTAGAAGGATGTGTTGAAGAGCAGGGGAGATGGATGCCCTTTCCAGAATCCCCAGTCATCATGATCACATCATTACTTTCTTTATGACTCAGCACTCTGAAGTCAGAGTGATATTTCACCGTGGCATCAGAGCTCACCTTCAACGTCATGTCGTCTGAGCAGGAGGCCAGCAGGTTCCCTGTGGGGTCCCACTTGATTGCATTTACTTCATTCTGGAGGGAGAAGAGAGTTTGTTTGAGATGTGTGTGTGTGTTCGTTTCAGAAAAAATCTCAGAATTGATGCTAACTTTAGATCCAATGTAATGCTAATAATATCATCAAAACAGTATGTAGATCAAATACTCAACACTAAAAAAACAGAACCGTTGATTTTAATTACATGTATTATGTCAACAGATTTCACATACTTACATAAGATTAGTACTTTTTTTATTTAACCGTAATATTATGGCTTTCAACTAACCTAATGACCTTTCATAGGATGCAAATGAGTATTAAATATACATCACACACACACACACACACACACACACACACACACACACACACACACACACACACACACACACACACACACACACACACACACACACACACACACACACACACACACACACACACACACACACACACACACACACACACACACACACACACACACACACACACACACACACACACACACACACACACACACACACACACACACACACACACACACACACAACTCACTGTGTGTCCCTGGAATGTTTTGATGGGCCTGTCCTGTCCCAGTTTACACACGTGGATGCACATGTCTGTGCTGCAGGAGGCGAACGTGTTGTTGCTCTGCCAGTCCACGTCGAGTGCCGGAGCTGTGAGGGCGAGTTAGAGACACACGTGAGAGAGATCCAAACACAGCGGGAACATTGTGAGTGACAGGAAGTGAGGCTGCTGTACCTGAGTGGAAGGGAAACTGTTGTTTGGCTTCTCCTGTGTGGGCATCCCATATGATTGTTGTCTGGCAGGACACATGCACATGTTCAGTTAGAGCTAACAGGGACTACACAGCACACACATGAGAAATAAGGCTGCAGGTTAACTATTTACTGAACACTTCCTGCTTTACCTTGTCTACTCCTGCACTCAGGATAAAATTGCCTTTTTTATTCCACTTTAGGGCGAAGATGGGACCTTTGTGCTGGCCCAGTGTGCTGGCCAGGTTCCCTGTGAAGCAAGACAGGAGGGGAGGAAGCAGTTAGTATCATAAGAAAAAAGAAGTCCCTCCCCATAGGCCGAGGAGCACGAGGTGGAGAGTTGTGATTATAAATATTGTTACAGTGACATTATGAAAACTGCTGGTACTTTGACAATGCTTATCCGGTGGCAGAGGGATAGTACTGGTTTTCTGTTTTTTGGCTGCATAGTTTATTATAGACTTATTATTGGAACTGACAACATAAAAAAAAAAGACCAGCCTCAGCATAATGTATTCAAAATGCACTTACACATCCAAAATGATCAAACTAACTGAAAAGGCAAAAGTGTCCCAAGGGTTAATGGTCTACTCTAAATTACACGTCAGAACCTTGGTGACAATATGCAAACTTGCCTTTAGGTGGCAGCATTGCTCAATAAACAGCCATGAAGCACACAGCCTGTAGTCCATCAGTGCACATCGTACACTTTAACTCTTGATATAACATATTCCCCCGGATGTATGATTTTGCTCGTTTTTCTGAGATAATGGTGATTAAATGAAGTCAGCTCACCGTCCTTCGTCCATATTCTGGCAAAGCCGTCATACGAGCCTGTCGCTAGCAGTGTGCCTTCGCTCTGCATAAAGAAACAGAGAAGTTAAAGAGTGTGTCAGAGAGTGTGTGTGTGAGAGTTATTTGAATACAGCTGTCTGAACTGTGTTTTACAGCTGCAGAATCAGCCTTACTGAGTCCAGGCTGAAAGAATGTAAGGAGAGGTCTGCGTTGGTCTCTGCCCTTGGCCCAGGTTTACAATCCACTGGCTGAGCCAAAGGAAAATTCCTCTCTGATGATCTCCCGCTTTTACAGCTCATCATCAGTAACGTACAGGGAGCTTTGGGAGTCCCTATGGGAGGGGCTTTGGGTGCAATTTGCCTTTCTGTTGCGCACAGGAGTGTACGTGCATTTTCTGTCTTTATATCTCCTTAGTGTTCAAATGTTTAACATAAGTATAAATAAATAAGTAAAAAGGCATACATTATGGCTTTGAAGCAGCATGACAACATGAAATCGCACAACAACAAAAAACACTTCTGCCATTATTGCAACTGCAGCCCAGCATGGTGACCCACATGTTACACGGTGTGTCTGTCAGCGTGCTTACATTCCAGTCTAGCGAGGTGACGTCTTTGTTGCTGGGGACGTCCTGCCCCCCCTCTCGTATGCAGTGTCTCAGCACCAGCTGTGTGGAGCTGCTCGTACTGTTCTCACTCAGATTCCAGATACGAGCCGTCGAGTCCCCAGACCTGACACACACACACACACACACACACACACACACACACACACACACACACACACACACACACACACACACACACACACACACACACACACACACACACACACACACACACACACACACACACACACACACACACACACACACACACACACACACACACACACACACACACACACACACACACACACACACACACACACACACACACACACACACACACACACACACACAATGTTGAAAATGTAAACATCACACTGAAGCTGGACACAGGCTAAAATCATCATCACAATGTCAATAACAAATATTTTAACATGATTTACAGAAAAATCAAACAGATGTTTCTCAAAGTCAACAGTGTTCCACTAGTATGCGTTACTTTAGCAAACTTGAATTTATACAAAAGTAGCTCCTTTTATTAGCTGAGTTCAGAGTCCTACATTTAGATGACTGCGTTAAACTCTAAATGATCATATTATGGCACCAGGATTCACTGAAATCTTTTTAGTTAACAACAAATAAACTCAAGAGGCGTTGTAGCATCACCTCCTGTTCTGTATAAGAAAGGCAGAGAAAGGAACTACCGTCATTTTCGGACTATAAGGCGCACCTGAATGTAAGCCGCAGCAGCTAAATTGAATGATGTGTACATATATAAACCGCACTGGACTATAAGCCGCAGGTGTTTTAATGTTTAATTACCATATGTAAGGGTTCGTGCACAGAGGGGATTGTCGGGAAAGAGATGGCTGTTTGAGGAAGTTCCCGTTTATTAACATTTCAACAAACAAGTTGCATATTTGCATAACGTATTCAAGTGTTACCATTTAGTGCAATAGTAGTTACAGAACATGTACTGTGCTGTATAAACTGTACTGTATCACATAGCGTTTCAGACACACAAACTTTTCAACTTTCAAACTTAAACGGTGCGCTCCCAGCGCACGTACCGGCAGTGATCTACAGCAGTGGTTTTCAACCAGTGGTACGGGGACAAACTGTCTCGCTCTTGTAATGTCTGTCTGTCTTGCTCTCGTTCTGTCTCTCGTACCACTCTCGGTTCCACTTTTACTTTTGCGCGCTACCTGTCTCACTCTTTTCCGGCCTCCAGCTTTTCCTGCTGGAGCCCGCCGCTTAAAGGTGGGGGTCCGTGGACCGGCCATAGAGCCCATAGAGTTAAAGGTGGTGGACTGTAACCTGTAAAATCCATAGATTTAGGAGGTCCCCTAGTGGCCGTTAGCTGTAAAATTCCATAGATTTAGGAGGTCCCCTAGCGGCTGTTAGCTGTAAAAATCCATAGATTAGCCGCACCGTTATATAAGCCGCAGGGTCGAAAAATGGAGGGAAAAAAGTCACGGCTTATAGTCCGAAAATTACGGTAGCTGTTGTTGCCTCATACAGAGTGAGCGTGCAGTGTCAGAGAAGAGGTAACTCACCCTGAAGCCAGCAGGTCGCTGACGGGGTTCCAGGCACAGATGAAGACTTCTGACTCGTGGCCCCTCAAGACCATGGCCTTGTTCTGAGGGATCTCTACGTCTCCGTCCACCTCCATCAGGTCTGCATGGTTATCTAAGCACACGGCAAGGCAGGAATGTTTCAAGTATATATACTGTATATAGCATCAAACCAAGGTGAAAACACATTGGCCATCACTCGCCACGTCCCGTATCTCTTTGTAAGCATATCACTCACTAGCTAAGGCATGGGCTCCGTTCTCCTCCCCGTTGGCAGTATTCTCTCCGTTCTTGGCATTGCCGGCGATGCTCCCTCCGGTGGCCGAGGTCGGGGCTGAAGCGGCCGCCTGCTGCTGCGCCATTTTATCTCTGTAGGCCTGCTGCCGCGTCTGAACAACGTCCGGCATAACTGCGTCGATCAGAGACAGAGACTCTATGGGCCGCCCGTCAAATAGTGTGCCATCCTAAAGAGAGGAGGAATAAACAGTTAGGGAGGAGAAGAGGAGAGAGCCGAGAGGAAAGACGAGTCGAAAGAGGAGGAGACAAGGAATTAAGGAGAGAAGAAGAGAAGAGAGGGAGGCCAAGGAGAAAAAAGGTGACAAACATGTAATACGGTGAGAAGAAGAGAAGAGACAAGAAAAGGAGGAAGGAAAAATATGAGAATAGAGGAAAGGATACATGGATAGCAGGAGGAGAAGATAAATGATGGGAGAGGGGAAGGGGCAAGGAAAGTAGACACGAGGACAGGAGAAAGGGACCGTAGAAGAGACAAGGTAGGAAGAGCAAAGAGAGAAGGAGAGGAAGAGAGGTAAGGAGATTGTAGGGGGAGGACACAAGGAGAGAAACGACAACAAAGGGAAAGCACATAAGGAAAGAGGAAGAGGAGACGAGAAGGGAGAGGAAATGGAAAAGGATGGGAGAAGAGGAGATAAAGAGAGGGGATAAGCAGTGTAGAGGAGAGAGAAGTGTTTCCGTGTTGTTTGTTGTGCCTCACCTCGTTGATGCTGACTTCAGCCTCCACATACTGCAGGCCCTTCTGGATGATGCTGATCAGGGCAGCAGGGGGCACCAGAGCTCCATTGATGTTGGACTGGCTGATGTGACTCTCTATACCGAAAGTGAACGCTGAGTGGGAGAACCCTGGAGAGGAGAGCAGGCATTTCATCTCATCTCATACTGTACAAAACAGTAAATAGCATTTCCTTCATGATTTACTTAGGGACTATATCTTACGTTTCCTCCACTGCCATCTTGATCCTTGCACACGAGTGCTACTAACCTTGTTCTCTATTCATACTCGTCCACATGTTTCTTTCAGAGGTGTTTCTTTTCTAGATAACTCCCCCATCATAGACGACAGATACCCTTTACGGTGTTAATGAAACAGTGGTGTAAGAAGTTCTCAGATCCTATACTTAAGTCAAAGTAGTCAATAGTAAATACTCTGTTCAAAGTAAAAGTCCTGCATTCAAAATATTAGTAAATAAGTAAAAGTACAAAAGTATACAAAATACCAAATGTCAAATGGCTCACTATCCACAGTGGTCATTTTCAGAAAATAAAAAAGAATTAGTGACGCATTAATGTGTCTTTAATTGTAATTGTTCAGTGTTTAAAGATGGCATAACATGAATCCCTTTTTATAATGCAAGGCATTTCTATCCATAGCAGTACAGTATAGTGTATCAGTTGATTTATTATGTTATGAATAATATAAACCTGCAAAAGTCATTAGTAACTATTGTTGTTAAATACAATGTAGTGAGTAAAACATGCAATATTTGCTTCCAAAATGCAGTGGAGTAGAAGTACAAATTAGCATAACATATAACTTTATAGCACGGGTGTCAAACTCAATTTCATCACGGCCACATTCGCATTATGGTTGCACTCAAAGGGCCGGTAGTAACTTTAACACTATATAAAAATATATATATAAATATTTCATATATATAAAATAATGTATTACATTACATGATTGCCTCTGCATTGGATTGTTATTGGATAGGGTAATAACTTCATAATTAACTCGGTCTGAAAGCAGAAGTCTGGGGCAAATAATTGCAAGTCTCTTCAGTGAGAATGTCACAAAATGATTTTAAAAGACATTTTGAAAAGGCATATTTAGAAGAAAAAAAGTCAAATTTGAGAAAAAAGTCAAATTTGAAATGCATTGTGCTCAATGTAAGGGCAACGTGCTTCTGTAAATCGCCATGTAACCGTATAAAAAACATATTATATTCTTTGCAAGCTCTTGTGGGGCCACTTGAAATGAAACCGCGGGCCGGGTTTGGCCCCCGGGCCTTGAGTTTGACACCCCTGCTTTATAGGGTCTGAATAGGCCAACTCGTTGCCAGCTCAGTAGCCTTTTGGGACGCTTACCACTGGACGTGTAAATGTGAATCATTCTCATCGTGTCTGCTGTATTATTACACATGACAGCTGAAGCCTTTGTCCATATAGAAACACATAGTAATTGTGTACATTATTTATGTGTCAATTAAAATATGTTCAATAGACAAACAGGATCTTTGTGTTAAATGTAGAGGATCAAAAGGCCTGTCATTATTTGACGTACCACTTCTGTGTTTCAATAAAAGATTAAACAAGAATGTAAACCTGACGGAATGTTTTTGATTTATGTTAGCCATCTGTGCCAAAAGTATATGATATGAGGCGTGGGATGTTAAGTTTCACACGGTTCATTGACACACATGTGAGAGTGTATTCTGCACTGATACAGGGTTACAAAGTGCAGCGCAGTGGATGAAAGGTCAGTGTCACAAAGGTTAGGAAGCCGGCATTTATTAGTGACCAGTGACATATTTTAAAGACTTTAACTATGAGGTTTCCCTCTCTGTCCGAAAAGCACCACCAATAATACAAATGTTTACTCCCAATGTGCAGGTCAGGGTTTGGCATTACAGCCTTTAGCACAGTTCTTAGTGTAAATACAGTCTATGCATTTAGGATTGATGTAGTAGTGGATAACCCACCCCCCACTGTATACACACTGCAGACAGACAGTGAGTGTGTGTGGCGCTGTTCTCTCTTCAATCTAAATGTTCCTTTCATACACCCAGCTGACCCACACACATGGTATTGTGTAAACACAACCACCCAGTTCCCCAACAAGCTAACATGCAACTTGTTGAAAGAATCAAACAGAGACAGGCGTTTCTCTCATGTGTGGAGTCATGCAGGGGAACGATACAGACACAATATCAGAAAAAAATGTTATCAAATATATGAAATGGTACTGCTATAAAAACATTTATTTGGCTCTAAATATAAATAAAAAAATCATGTTCCCAGCGAATTATCTTTACTGTTTTGTTGGGGTTTTTTGCTAAATAATACACTTCTTAAAGACAAGAATTGCTTCTCATCACTTTGGTGAAACTTTGACCAAATGTTAGTTTACCATAGGTCAAAGCAAGTTCATAGTGTTCTTTAAAAAAAATGGGACCTGACAGTGAGGCAATGTTTTTACACATATCTACTTTTGGACTTTCATAACTCATTCAAGTTTTAGGATTGGTTTGATTTTTGATGTTTTTCTAATCAAAAGCCTTGAAAATAGTTGTTTGACCACTCAGAGCCACCGTTCATGCTAACAGCATCAAGACACAGAGCACTCTTGGACAAACACAGTGAAGAACACAGGGGTGCGTAACTGCGTAAAGGTGATGGCAGCTGTGGCAGAACAGCTTGGAATTCAGATATGATTGCTAAACATAGATGATGTGCTAAGTGTAGCTTAATTATAGCTTTTAGCTAATGTCATTCACTTTTTAGCGATGAGATCGGCGCTATCTGTTGCACTCATGTTATTAATTCAGTTGCTAGCAGGCTTGACTTTCAATAGAACGCAAACGTATTGATTTAATCTCATATGGAAAATCTTCTTAACAAATATGATCATGAAACCGGATGCAGAACACACATTTCTGGGGTAATCAATCTAATGCTTGGTGGTGACTTTGAACTTCAATCATCTCAAATTATGAACTTCATTTAGAAACTAGAGAATGCAATTCCTGAAGAAATTGCTAGTGGGAATGCTTTATGCTGAAAATCTGACGCTAAACTGCTATGCTGAAATGTGATGTGTAAGAAGAAAGTGAATAATTTAGATTAAAATGATACATGAATACTGGGGGCTTGAATGTGTGATGAGAGAAGAAAAGAAAGTAAAAAGGCTTGGAAAAGCAGCAGAATATTTGAACTGCAAACTTCTGAACTAACTTGATGGCGAATGATCTGTCGCCATGGCAACGGCATTTGATGACACCCCATAATACGCTTAGATGCGTTGATGGCTGCATCGTTACCAAACCTGTGAAGTTTTGGGGCGTTTGGAGCAGTTTCACTGAAGTTATGAGAAAGCCGTGTTTCATGGTGACTGTGGCTGTGAGGGAGTGCGGTCGTCTTTCAACCAGAAGGTTGTGGGTTCGATCCCAGCCCATGCAGTCAACATGTCGATGTATCCTTGGGCAAGATACTTAACCCTGAGTTGCTCCCGATGGCATGGCCAACGGTGTGTGAATGTGTGTGAATGTTAGGTCCTAGAGTAAGGTACACTGCTCTGTATGAATGGGTGTGAATGGGTGAATGACATGTAGTATGTAAAGCGCTTTGAGGGGTCTTAAAGACTGGATAAAGCGCTATATAAGTACAGTCCAATTACCAATTACCATGGCGAGCATTGTGTTGCCATGGCAACGGCATTTGAAGAAATCTCAAAACTGTCCCGTAGATGTCTTCACGGCTGGACTGTTTGCACACTGCTATCTGAAGTCTGCTGCTCTGAGCATGTCAGTAGGAGTGATGACATCATCGTGTTCCATTACACAGGTGTTTATAGTTGAGCTAACGAGCTCTGTAGAGATCAAAGGCTTCATTGTTCTGAATGAGAGATAAACCTCTTACATGTGAACGTTTTGTGGAAGAACGTAACAGATATCTGTGAAATTTCAAAACGTGAAGCATGTCAAGGAAGTTGAGTATCTGAAGTGTAATGTTTGTGTAGTTTCGGGTTAATAATGTGGCCTTTTTGGCAGTTTAACTTAAGGTGTGCGGCTGCTGCAGTGAGGAAATATCTGCCTGAAATTACAATGGGGTTTAATGGAGGAATGTTGAACGTTTTTGTCACTTCATGCCCTCAAAAAGCATTTTGTTTAATTATTTTTGCTTAATTATTTTTTCATTTTTCAAGCTACGAGATGTTTTCCTACGTTTGTCATGATAAATGATGTCTCAGGAATGTAGGGTTTGGGAATTATGGCAGTTTAAAAAAAAATATATGAATGCGAAATTCAAGCTGTCCTCCAATCTAGCTGTGACATCACACACTCTAGTTAAAGGGGACCTATCATGCAAAATGCACTTTTGTACATCTTTTAT
>NC_136912.1:62790045-62845045 GCF_949606895.1 Notothenia rossii
TATATATATATATCTTTTTTTTTTTTAACTATATTAAAAAAATGTATGATTTCTTTTTTTTTAACACCTTGAATTTCAGGGTGGGCGCGGGGCACCGTTGGCGGGGCGCAGCGCCCCTCCAAGACAATGGTAGGGGAAACATTGTCTACTTTATATAGGAATGGCCCTACAATATATGTTTCCAATATAGCATGATAGGTCCACTTTATATGGAATGCCATTTAAGGCGAGACACCCCAGGTGAATAAGGTAATTTTGTTAACTTAAGGTATCAGCTAGACATTTCTCCAGTTAATTACTTGCAATAAGGCAATTGTTTTTTGTATTACAAGTTTTTTGAAATAGCATGTTTAAATATGCAAATGACCCATTATCTCATAAAATATGCACATATTTTAACACATTTCAGAATCGAAATCTGAACTTTGGATAAAGCCAGGTTCAAAATTATTGTTTCATTTTGCAGTCATATTAGTATCTAAGGCTTTTACAGAAGGGATATTGGATATCTCTTTTTTTCACTCCATAAATCAGAAAATACTGTCAACAGCCCTGAAACATCAATTTTCGCCATGTTTTTAGGAATACAATGTTGTATAATTCAGGCTATGAATGATATATGAACAAACCCTTCTGTAAAAGCCTTCATAATATTGATAGGAATATAACTGGAAGGTTGGTGAATCTATGTGCTACTGAAGTTGCAATTTCTAACTCAAGAGTAGGTGAAAAAACTATGTTTGAGAAAACGTTTCTTGGTTTAAGACCCCTTTGTACTGTCACAATTGGTTGCTGATACAAAGGAAATGACCATATTTGGATCCGATGAGATTGTGCAGGAGAGACACAGCTTTCTAATGATATTTCTGTTGACATGGTGAACACAGCGGTCGCGGTACTTTATGTACGTTAGAATGCTAACTTTTGGTGAATTTAGGAGAAATCTACAGACGCAAAAGACAAACTATAGTAAAATAAACACTTAAATGTGTATTTTGTACGTTTTCCTTCCAAAGCCTGAAAGAAAACATGTTATAGAATCAAAATAGCACAAAATCTTAAAATGTACCAGTACTTGAAAAAACGATGTTTTTGCCTGCCGTGTCTCGCCTTAAGCCAAAATTAAATAAATACATAAATAATTAAATAAATACATATAAATATGCCTATGAAATAAATTCTGAAATAAATAAATGAGGCAATAAATATGTATACATGTACATTTAAATGCACATTTATTTATTTCAAGAGGCTTTTATTTCATAATGCCACATTTCCATTCCTTATATGCAAATGAACGGGGCGTGGTTAGCTCACAGATCCAGACCAAAGCAACAGCACCACAATCCAGCACTCTTAAGTGGTTTGCAAACTGCCAATAAACCAAACCGGTTCAAGAACCATTCTTGTGCTTTTCTGGTGCTTAACTGATTCTTGTCTGGTTCTGAGTCCAGAGCCAGTTCCGGGCTACAGCCTGATTTAGCTCTGGTTCTTCCTGTTTCAGCCACAGCGAAGCCGGCTCTAAACACCGAAAACCGGTTCTTAGCTGACCCCACTTGGCTGAGAAGTGAGAAAGATCGTTCTTATTATATATCCAAGGTGAAGATCAGTTGAGAGCGGTTGAGAGCCGTTTCTGTGACTCCGCCCAATGCTGCTCTTCTGAGAGGAACCACTCTGACAGGTAAGCAAGGCTACATAATTACACCCAGTCTGAGAGTAAAATATTTCTCGAAGGTTCGTTTTTGCTTTCTTAAAACGTTAAGTTAATGTTAACATAACCTTAAGTTTGCTAGGAGGCTATTGTTACGAGCTAGCTGTCTTAGCTAACAACAGTTAGCAGCTAACGTTTTCTGCAGTTTGTGTTGCCCCTGAAATACGTGATGTAGTTATTTAAGGGTATGTTAAATTAACGTTATTTTACAAGTAGAGAGAGTTAAGTTGTGTTTAAAATCGTCAATGTAATGCACGTTAGAGGTTTTGTGTTGGACATGAAGTTAGCTGACGTTAGCTAACTCTACCAGGTTAGCATGTTAAGCTGTACTTTCTGTGGCAGCTAGATTAATACAAAGAGGGGTTTTGTGCTTCATTGCAAACTTGTCTTACAAATGTGTGTTAATCTACCTGAAACTGTAGGGACAGTTTGTTTCTACTCAACTATACAGACCATTGTTGAGGAGATGCAAACATACTGTACATGAGTTGGGTCCAACATATACCTTGAGTAATGTTACTTTGCTCTGCTAGTGTGTTATTTTTTTAAACATCATTATCAGATGAGGACATCACCAAAGTGTGTGAGTCTGTCAGGGGATTTGATATGTTCTCTGCATGTCGTACACACTGCGCTGGTATTACTTATCTTATAAAATGTAAGTCTCTCGCTCTTGTCATCGTTCAGGCTTTGCATTTGAACTCCAATGACTGGTTGCGGACTTGAAAGGGAACGACTTCCTGGTCTCCTGACATCCAGGAAAAAGGTGAGATTCTAATACATTTGAATGCCAAAAGCAAGTTATTGTTTTTAACTTTTAAATATGATTGTTTTAGGGCAGTTTTATTGGACAGAGGCAGTAGATATCTACTGGAAACAGGGGAGAGGAGGAGATGATATGCAGCAAAAGGCCCAACCTTTGGAATGTAATTTCCAACAGTGCATTGTAAAGACTGAAAGATGTAAAGCTTGACATGATTTGGAGGATGTTTGTCCTCCTGTCTTCTCTTATTTCCTTATCTTTCTTTCAGGTGTTTTCCAATGGTTGTACATGACAGACACCTCCTCCGCCTCTTTGCTGTCTTACTAGTCAACCCTTCTGATCAGGTCCTTTCCTAAATAGTGGTAAGTTTTACAGTTTAGTGTACGTTAATTATGAACTTAATGCTTTACCGCTGTTGAATAAACCCTATATTGCTAGTCATGTTATTAAAACTACGATTTGTAAACTTTTTGATTCCAATAACAATAATCTTTTTGTTATAATTGTAAAACATATCTTAACATCCATCAGCAATCAATACAACACATTATCCAACACTAAATAGAATAAATCTGGACCTATTTCTTTTTATACAGCAGCATGTTTTGGGACTGCTCATTGATGTCATCAAGAGCCATTGAGTCTACCTTTTGTAGTCGGCCTCTTAGAATGTTTATCATTTCTTTGTCTCTTAACATTCCTATAATAATTAATTTTTTATTGTTGATTGTTGTGAGAATCACTTTGCAATTATTGTGTAAGTGCTATATAAATAGTTATACTAATATTATTGTTGTTACTATCATTACTATAATAAAAAATGTTTTATTTGTTTTCTTTATTATCACTGCAGAAAGGATCATGCCAGCCCACATCAAACACTTGATCAAGAACTTGTGAACCTCACTGCTGCGGACACCTGTGTGATATTTGACGCTGACTGAAACCCTCAAAATGACCTGCAGGTACGATATATATATTTTCTCTGTCTGTCCTAAAGATAGTTCAATAGGGCTACAACAACAACAGTCTTTCCGTTTATTCCCTCTGTTCTTTAAGTGTATATTTTCCATTTAACGCTTAAAAACGTTGAACAGCAGCTGCACATGATGCTCTTTTGACCCTCTTTTAATTTCTTATTCAGGCTCAAGCTCGTGTCATCGTTTTGGCAGTCTAAGGCGGTGAAGGTGTACCGTCTGATCACTTGAAACTATGAGAGGAAATGCTGGATAAAGCTAGTCTGAAGCTCGGGCTGGACCGTGCCGTCCTGCAGAGCATGAGTGGGAACAAAGAAGGCAACAACAACGGGGTGAGAAAAAGAAAGTCTGTCATATTTCTAGATGCCAAGTCATTTTGGGTCAGTCGCTGTTGCAGTACGCTTAGTTTATTTTCGAAAAGAGTTTTCTAAATCCACTTGTGTAAATGTCTCTCTGCGTCGCCTTTAGCCAGCCCAGTAGTTCTCCAAGAAGGAGATCAAGGACCTGCTGAGGAAAGGAGCCTACGCCGCCATCATGGACGAGACGAAGAAGGCAATGGCTTTCTGCTAGGAGGACATCGACCAGATCCTGCAGCGAAGGGCCACCATCATCACCATCACCAGGTATGTTCTTAGCAGCACTAGCCACTTGCTCTTTGCGAGATACAAGTACTTGGTTATTTGAAATGTAATATTGATGAGGTAATAATTAAAACTAGGGATGGGTACCGAGCCCCAGTATTAACGGGCCCCGGGGCTGAATTATTAAAGACTGTGGTACCGTTAAGGTCCAACGTTATCGATCTTTTTATCGGTAATGGAGACATTTAAAAAATAGATGTCATATGTATTATGTCTACATAAACATTATATCACAGTCTTACTGTCGCCAACGCCGTTTCTAAAATGCAAGAAGACTACAAAGTGCGTCTATGATTTACTTTTGATCTTTCCAATCTAGACGAGAGATCTCTCTCCTGGGTCGGTGTGCGAGGGGGTGGGGCAGTTTACACACACGACCTGCTACATGCATGCAACACACACACGCACACATGCACACACACGTGGTGGAGAGAACTAAGCGCCCCGAGGGTAGTTATATGTTACCCGTCTTGAGCATGGATGTATAATAAGAACTGGATGTAGCCTCGGAGGAGGGGTCTTGTTCTTTCCTATGAGAGCTGCTCATTGGCGCATGAAGTCAAAATGGCCCAACTTTTGAGAGAGCGGAACGTCAGATTACCCGTCATGACTGGCTGTCAGAGCAGAAGAACCCGTATGTGCGCTCACAGAGCATGCGCCCGTTAAGTCCCGCCCCCCGAGCTCCCACTCTCGGCTCACTAGAAAGAATGGAGAGAGAAATAAATCTAGATTCGGCCTTTAGTGCATTTTACAACTTTAAGGACCGAATGTTTCTAATAAGGGCTATAAAATAGTTCATACTGGGTAGTTTATTTAGTTTCAAAAAAAATATCCACCGATTTACAGACGTCTCTTTCCCAATGTTAGTCAATGGGAAAAAGTATTTCTGGGCCGGTCGACGTCACAGACTGATAAGGAAATTGTAGTACCACCGTTTGGACACAACAAATATTTTCCTCAGAGTCCGGCGCACTTCCTGGGGGCTTGGTCTTGAGGTGGAAAATGCTCGTTGCCAAAAGTGCAATAAGAATTTAGCATGTAAGGGCGGTAACACAAGCTATTTGTCAAAACATTTAGCAAAAGTGCACCACATTCAGACGGAGAAATGCACCGGGTTCGACTGTCTTTCTAGTAACTCTATAGCCCCCATCCACGAGTAACGTTTCCACGTCAGGTATATATTATGTATGCTAGCAGCAACACACAGAGTCAACTCAATGATACAAACATGGGTTAATGATTAGAGGTAACTGAGTTATTTATTTTGTTAAAGTTTCAGCTATTCTGTTCGCAGTTCTATCATCACATAATTTAATACGATTTGTTAAAATATTGTTGTTTCTTATTTTCAGTTTGCTTCAAGCAGTGGCTGTAAGAGAAAGACGTGGAGGACCAAGAAATGCTGGCCAGATTGGCAAAGACTGGAAGATACATAACAGAGAAGATAATGGATATTAACAAGAAAAAGAAAGAAAATGTTTATAATTTCTTTGTTGCTGTTTACATTTTGAATTATATTTGTTATTTTTAAGTCAAATGCATCTATTTTAGATGATATATTTATTTAGATGTAAGTTTTTTTTTTATATTATTGTATTAAGTATAATTTATTAAATACAAATACAGTTATGAACACAGTGCATGACATTAAGGATTTTTGGGAGATGACCCTGTGGGCCATCTAAGCTAATTTACAGATGGCCCTGAGCCCAATAGAGATTGCCCTGAAAAATGTGCGCGGACAAAATGGCACGAAGGGTTTGGGGGGCCTCCCCCTAGAAAAGTTAGATTTTTGCAGGTCTTAGATGCTGTCTGGTGCATTCTCTAGTCTAGACTGAATTATAAGATGAACCACCACAATATTATATTGTACAATTTCAATGTTATTCTTCATTTCACTTGTTTGTTTGTTCTTTCAGTTGCATGTCCTGCATAGCTATAAGAAATACTTAAGTTGTTGGTCAAGACACTTTCCATCTGATGAAGGCAAATGCCTTTCCAGATGTAAAAAAGTAGAAAACATTACATTCAGTTGTAACTGCCAAAACAAACATTATTTACACTATTATGGCCCCTTTTAAAAATGTTTGTAATGTTATCTACTGTAAGTTGGTTGAACGAATGCCTCCTCATCCGGAAGCTGACCGAGCAGACCCGAGCAGCAGTCGAGAGGAGCCGAGCGCATCCGCGAAGCAAACAAAATGGTGACGTCAGAGTTCCCGTTAGCCGGCAAATCTAAATCTCTTCTGTCAAAATCATTTCCCTTTAGCGCAATACCGCTTCAGTTGCGCCACTTATGTGACAGACAAGAAGAGTATGTGACAGACAAGAATAGTCAATTCTAATGTCTAACACTTAATGTGGAGAAAGAGATGTCCTGTATGGGTTGATTGTGCGTTGATCTGTTGGTAATGCCTCGGGGTTCCGGTGCGCATGTAAACAAATGCATAATGCCGTGCTATACTTTGTGGCCTCACCCAGTTGCATAGCGACACTTATTATTAGGCCTGTCACGATAATTAATTGTGTTGGACGATACATTTTTCGGGAAATTATTGCGATAAACGATAATATTGTCGGCACCGTTTTAAGACCATTTTAGACATAATAATATATAATAATAATTCAAGTACATCCTTTCAAACATAACTTTTTATTGAACATTCAACATTGCAAATGAAATGTGAAATAATATTAAAATATATAAATTAATAAATAAAACAAATTAATTAAATTATAATAAATTAATTAAATCACACACAACCAAAACAATAAATTAAATAGAGTCAGGCTGGAAAACAGAGCTCTCTCTCTCATTATATATATATATTTATAAAACGGACAAGTCAAATCAAGCAATCTGATTGGTTCTTAGCCGTGATATACTGAGCGTATACCACGGGTAGAATTGTAAGTTACTTTTTACAACAAGTCAGTATCCCTCCGCGTCTGAGAAAAACAGTATACCGTTGGGCTGAAAAGCAAACTGCCTGCAGTTTGCTTTTCATACTGGAACAAGAAAGCAGCGGAGAAGTAACGGGGCAGAAGCCCTCCTTTTTGACGCAGCGGTCCAGACATAGACATCAAACGGCAAAACATATTCAGTGTGCAGTTCCTTTGGCATTAGGGCAGGGATATCTAGATACTTTTGACGGTTTAACATAATGAATTGTGCTACTTTTAAAGCAAGCAACGATGTTTTCAAATCTGTAATCAAAGAGGTCCGCAAAAACGCTATCGACCAATCAGATTGCTTGATTTTGACTTTGACAGTTTTATAAATATATTTAAATTTCTTCCGTTACGAAACAAATTTAAAAAGAATAAAATGGAAACATTTAAGATTAACTTCGACCTCCGGGGGGGGTCTTACTATAGTATTGAGGAGTGGATTGAGCAGTGCCTATCTCCAGAAAAAAAAGCACCTAAACTACGACATGCAGAGCTACGTGAAGAGCAGGTAGACCAACTGGAAAAGTACCACCATTCAAAAGCTTTCTGATGCGGGTCTTGAAACAAAGCAGAGAAATTATGACCGTTAGTGGCCACAGGTGCAAAAGCTCTCTCCAGAGCTACTGGAAGCCCAATCTCGGGGACCGGAGAAAGTGGAGCAATATTCTCGCCACGCCAAGCAACAGCCTCGACCAACCTCAACCTATACAAGTGACCACGTAAGCAATGCTACTGATGCTGGACAGTTTTTCATTGGATGCACAATAAACAGCAACATACACATTAATGTAAATAAACAGCCAAATAATGGATCAACGCTCTCTGTCTAATATGTTCGCTTGCTGTTAGTGTTGTTGCATAGCAACCACCTTGCACTATGTTTTGTGTAGAAGGCAACGGAGGGACTCTTTTATTTTGAACATCATTATTTACGAATAAAAACTATTTAAATTAGAGTGTGTATTTTTCTTTCATATTGCCACACTTGGTAACCGTTTTATAAAAGCAATAGCTCACTTCAGGCCGTGATATATGCTCATTATATCACAGCTATTGGGTTTGTCGACCCTCCGCTTCGCGTCGGGCCGAACCACGCCCCTTAGCTGTGATATAATGAGGATATACCACGGCCTGTCGTGAGCTATTGCTTAAATATATATATATATATATATATATATATGAGAGAGAGAGCTTTATAAATAAATAAATATGAGCACACATTATCTCACAAGCAAAAAAAAACTCCTTAAAACAACCGTCAAGTGACTGTCAAAGACCCAGATGCCTCAACAGGCCATATCCAAATCTGTTTTTCTAAGTTTTCGAGCAAGGAACACCAACATGCTTGCATTGTCGGGCGGGGGCTCTCCATCTCCAGCTGCCTTGTTTGCTCCCAGCTGGAAAAACGGAATGGGGTGGTTGTGTTTTAGGTGGTTTAAAATGTGTGGTATTGCCTGCTTTTGTCGCTACCTTTTTTAAACCAATGCGACACACCGCCCGGCTCATTCAAGTCCGTAGGTTCGCCTCGTTGATTTGGTTTGAATCCAAAATACAGCCACCCCGGAGAATCGAAATGTGTAGTCAGGTTTTGTAACCAATTCCATTTCACTTTAAATTCCCCGCGAGTAAGTCACACGTTGTCTCCCGCTTGTCGCTATATTATTAATTTGGCTGCTACGCTGCTGAACGTGCACGCAGAGTGTCCTGACCTGGCTGTGTGTCAGCCCCCGCCCCTCACAGCGCGCCTGGCAGCCACAGCGCTCCAGGCTAAAATGCTGGTCACATCTTTATGTAAACGGCAATTTATCGAGCTCAGAAAAGTTATCGAGTCCATTTTTTATTATCGTACGATAAGTCAATTTATCGATTATCGCGACAGGCCTACTTATTATTTAGGTGTCTTTTAATAAGCAGGTAGTCATATCATTAGCTAGAACTAGCTGGATCTGATCGATATGGACATAAATGCGAGTGAAGTCTAATCTGACGGGAGAGAGAGAGATCAGCTGCTGCTGACGAGACGACACGCAGCACTGCATGATCACATGCAGCGGTGAGCGGACAAAACACACACTTCAGGTTAGAATATCACACGTAGCTATTTTAATTACCTCTCAAACACTAGTTATAGATATGTTTAGTTTTACTGTCGGGTCACTCATTACTGGATCCGCGAGCTGCATGATACTGGCATAATACACCTGAAATAAATAAATGTGTCATTATGAAATACAAGTCTCCTGAAATAAATACACGTGTCATTATGAAATACAAGTCTCTTGAAATAAATAAATAAATGTGTATTTAAATGTACATGTATACATATTTATTGCCTCATTTATTTATTTCAGAATTTATTTCATATGCGTATTTATATATATATGTATTTATTGAATTATTTATGTATTTATTTATTTAATTTTGGCTTAAATGGCATTCCATAACTTTAAGGTAGTCCTGAAATAAATGAGGAGTTAAAAAAGGATTCTGCTGGGACAGGGCTCGACATTAAGGGCTGCCCGATGGCCCGGGGCCATCTAGTATTTAGCTCGTGCCATGAAGCCTCACCTGCTGGTTGCCCGATCGGGCAATCTATTATACCAGTATCATGCAGCTCGCGGATCCAGTAATGAGTGACCCGACAGTCAAACTAAGCATATCTATAACTAGTTTAGGTAGTTTGAGAGGTGATTAAAATAGCTACGTGTGATATGCTAACCTGAAGTGTGTGTTTTGTCCGCTCACCGCTGCATGTGATCATGCAGAGCTGCGTGTCGACTCGTCAGCAGCAGCTGATCTCTCTCTCCCGTCAGATTAGACTTCACTCGCGTTTATGTCCATATCGATCAGATCCAGCTAGTTCTAGCTAATGATATGACTACCTGCTTATTAAAAGACACCGTGACTAGGCCTGTCACGATAAATAATTTTGTTGGACGATAAATGTTCCTGGAACTTATTGCGATAAACGATAATATTGTCGGCACCATTGTAAGACCATTTTAGACCACTGACATACTGATAATATATCATAATAATTCTAGTACATCCTTTCAAACAGAACTTTTTATTGAACATTCAACATTGCAAATGAAATGCAAAATAATATTAAAATATATAAATGATATATAATAAATAAAACAAATTAATTAAATTATAATAAATTAATTAAATCACACACAACCAAAACAATAAATTAAATAGACTCAGGCTGGAAAACAGAGCTCTCAATCCATCTATCTATCCATCTCTATATAGATGGATAGATAAATATATATATATAAATAAATCAATATGAGCACACATTGTCTCACAAGCAAAAAAAATCTCCTTAAAACAACAGTCATGTGTACAGTCCACTGTCCATACAAAGGCCCAGATGCCTCAACAGGCCATATCCAAATCTGTTTTTCGAAGTTTTCGAGCAAGGAACACCAACATGTTTGCATTGCCGGGCGAATGCATCTTTGATTGTAAACTGTCGGGAAGGTGGGGGCTCTCCATCTCCAGCTGCCGTGTTTGCTACCAGCTGGGAAAACGGAATGGAGTGGTTGTGTTTTAGGTGTAATTTAAAATGCGTGGTATTGCCTGCTTTTGTCGCTACCTTTTTTAAACAAATGCGACACACCGCCCGGCTCATTCAAGTCCGTAGGTTGGCCTCGTTGATTTGGCTTGAATCCAAAATACTGCCACACCGGAGAATCGAGATGTGTAGGTTTTGTAACCAATTCCATTTCATTTTAAATTCCCCGCGAGTAAGTCACACGTTGTCTCCCGCTTGTCGCTATATTATTAATTTGGCTGCTACGCTGCTGTACGTGCACACAGAGTGTCCTGACCTGGCTGTGTGTCAGCCCCGCCCCTCACAGTGCGCATGGACGGCAGCCACAGCTCGTCTGGCAGCCACAGCGCTCCTAGCTAAAATGCTGGTCACATCCTTATGTAAACAAACACGCATGTAAACGGCAATTTATCGAGCTCAGAAAAGTTATCGAGTCCATTTTTATTTATCGTACGATAAGTCAATTTATCGATTATCGCGACAGGCCTAACCGTGACCTAAACAATAAGTGTCGCTATGCAACCGGGTGAGGCCACAAAGTATAGCGCAGCATTATGCATTTGTTTACATGCCCACCGGAACCCCGAGGCATTAGCAACAGATCAACGCACAATCAACGCACAATCAACCCACACAGCACATCTCTTTCTCCACATTAAGTGTTACACATTAGAATGGACTACTCTTGTCTGTCACATACTCTTCTTGTCTGTCACATAAGTGGCGCAACTGAAGCGGTATTGCGCTAAAGGGAAATTATTTTGACCGGACATTTTGACCGAAGAGATTTAGAATTGCTTGCTAACGGGAACTCTGACGTCGCCATTGTGTGTGCTTCGCGGATGCACTCGGCTGCTCGGGTCTGCTCGGTCAGCTTCTGGATGAGGAGGCATTCCTTCGACCAATTTACAGTAGATAACATTACAAACATTTTTAACAGGGGCCATAATAGCGTAAATAATGTTTGTTTTGGCAGTTATAACTGCATGTAATGTTTTCTACTTTTTTACATCTGGGAAGGCATTTGCCTTCATCTATAGAAAGTGTCTTGACAAACAACTTAAGTATTTATTATAGCTATGCAGGGCATGCAAGCGAGCAAACACAAACAAGTGAAATGAAGAATACAATTGAAATTGTAATATTGTGGTGGTTCATCTTATAATTCAGTCTAGAGAATGCACCAGACAGCATCTAAGACCTGCAAAAATCTAAATGTTCTAGGGGGAGGCCCCCCAAACCCTTCGTGCGTCATTTCGTCCGCGCGCATTTTTCAGGGCAATTTCTATTGGGCTCAGGGCCATCTGTAAATTAGCTTAGATGGCCCACCTCCCAAAATCCTTAATGTCATGCACTGTAACTAAACCGTCATTATTAAACAAACTTCAACATTAGACATTTGGTTTAGGAACAATCCTAACTATTGTGCAAATAATGAGGAGATTGGAGGGCTGCACCAACAGAGATTGCATAAGAGCCTCTGTGTAGTAACAGTGCGAAGGTTCAGAGTATTACTTGTATAACTGCATATATAATAATAATCAAAGTGCCAACTGAACTGTGCCAACACATTAGCTAGTCAGCTTCAATTTACTTGTGTCTTATTAATGCCTGGTCATGGTGGAAGTTGCTTTTCAATTTGAACAATTGTTTTTTCTTTCAACTCTTCTAAAAGCTTGTATTTAACATAATATATTTACACCTTAATGAATGTACTTAAACAAAGGGTATATATGTACGGAGCCTTCGCAGGTCGAACAAAAGATAGTTCGGGAAAATGATTAGAGTGCATCATTTATTTGATCATGTTAACTTTGATCCCCATTAGGACTACCATAGCTGGCTGGCCATCAGTTTTTTGCCGGAAGAATTTAAACAAAGGGTTATACATAGATAGATCATGGACAAAATCTTGTACATTTATACTGGAATTGACCATTGAAAATTCCCAGAATGTGGATAAAAACAGTTTCTTAATCTGGATTCTTCTTGCGTTTTTAACAGACAGAAAAAAAGGTTTTATTTTCTGCTTCACTCAGAACGGGGCTTACCTACTCCTCCAAAAACACATGATCGCAAGTGTGTCTTAACTGCTCAATGAAGCAAGCCAATGGTTTCACATTGCAGAAACCTAGAAGGCTAATATCCTCCTTACATGTCAGGAAGCTTCAGCCAATAAGAGCCCAGGACACAGAGTGGAGTGAAACCAGGGAGGTTGCATGTTAGTCATCCAACCAACCAACGAAGGTGCTCTACACTAACAGCTACATTTAGACCACCTTGTTTAATACAGTGATGCAAACACAGGTATGGTGAAAAAAGAGAGAACTATTCGAAGCAGGAAAAAAACAGCGTAATATACCATCTGACAAAGGCCTGTGCTATAATGCTTCAATTAACTGGTAATTCTTTATAATATACTCAGATCAATAGGAGACAGAGATGTTATAAATCAAGGGTTTTTATTATTATTTACAGCAGGGGTGGGGAACCTTTTTCCTTTCAATTTTTACAAAATCCTCCGAGGGCCGTACAAATGATTGAACTCAACCTCTGCTTAAAAAAACCAAAATCAAAGCCAATTCATTTGGCCTTTCTTTCATGCTGTGCAAAGAAAAAGCAACCTCTTAATCCAGATATCTTACCATGACTCGCGTATGCATGCATGCATGTGCACAGTGTGGCATGACCACCAAAACAGAAAGATATGGACACAAGATGTGTGCAAATGTATTTAGTATCCATGTTAACATGATTTAAGTGGGGGGAACCTAACCTCCTCTAGGAGGGTCCGGGGGCATATTCAATATTTTTAAATATTGAAGTTAAAACATGTTATAAGCATCCATCTGGTGCACTTTGAGAGCAACATGAGGAGATCTTTGGGTACATCTTTCAACACCCATTTGAAACAGAACTGTAAGCAGAATTTTCTTTTGGGATATTTTACAAATCACTCCCTTTTTAAACTCTATTCTTGTTATTTTTAACAACTTTTTTTTACTGTCATATAGTATTTTATACCTGTTTTTCATTTAGTCTAATGTCTCATTAATAATTATAATGATCATATCAAGGTGTGCCTTAACCTCACTGAGCTGAGGTTATTTGAGCCTCTCAGGAGAGAGCTCTCTTCCACCTGGTTGTAGAAAAGCTCTTTAAATTCGTGAGCATAGCTAGCTAACCAGATGCTAATAACAACTGATCGCCACTGTGCTTACAACTAAAGACACAGCCATGCAAACACTGCGGCATGTGTACGGCTCCTTATGGGTACTGCAATATTTGAAGAGCTGGAGCGGCGTTCCGGTGCTCTCCGTAAGCACTCTAGTCTAGTCTACACTCCTTTCAGACGAGACATAACCACGTGAAGACACGTTACGCTCGTGTTGTGTTCAAGGAACCTGTCCTTGGCCAGGAAAAACAGGCACTCGCTTGTTTAATTATTTTGCAATCTAGATTTCTTCTTCTTTTTTTAAGTGAGAAGTTGTCCGTCAGTCGGACGGACTAACGGAAGGACGGACGGACGGACCCCCCCCCGCCCCCAAAACGAAAACTCTTCGGTTCTCCACGAATTACACAAGTCACCCAAAGCAGCGTTAAAAAAGCGGGAGGCGCCAAAAAGCGACTAATTTGCATCACTGTTTATAGAAGGGTGGAATGTTTTGTTACATAACTCTACTGAATTCATCTCAAGTGGCAACCCAGAATTTCAGAAAATATCAAACAGAATTTATCAAAAATATTGCTGGTCAATGCATCACAAATGTGAAACTGATTTGTCTGACCTTGGTAAGTTAATAATGGGCATTTTAGGTGCTAGAACATGCACCACAAAAAAATTCAATCAAGCCATAAAAGACCAGATGAAACTCCATCTCTTCACTGTAGAACAGGGCTGCCCAACCTTTTTTGAACCGAGAGCTACTTTTAAAGTTGCCAGTCTGCCGAGATCTACGAGTCCAAATAGAGACTCGTAGCCATTACTGACAGCCTACTACCAGGTACACACTTCTATTTGAGTAAAACTGATCTTCGTACGATGAATAATACTTCATAAAATACTGCAGATCCTTTATCTTACCTCTTTCTAATCTACACACAGCTACACAACAGTGTTGTTGATACAGAGTTGGAGTTTATTCACACGTCGCATACTACATTGGGTAATGTTTTCAAGAAACATTGAACAGTGCTGCCACATATGACACAGGAAGAAGAAAAGAAAATACTCTGACCCCTTTCTTTGCTATTATTTCAAAATAGTGTTGCTACAAAAGTATAAATTAGGATTACTAATAAGACAACTCAGATCTGAAGCTACACAGGAATCTGCTGCCAAAGTGCAATAAAAAAGACAAAATTAATAGAATCAAACAATTTTTTTTTTGCATTTTAGTAGAGTACAAAAAGAAATGCCTTTTAAAATAGGATGCAAGCAAGCAACACTAGTTTCTTTACCTGAATTGATAATAGACTATAATCCATTTAAGTTTGCATTCTTATACCATTTTGTACAATAATTATAATGAAAAAGTATAAACAAACTAAAACTTACAGCTGATTAATAACGGTATCTAACTTGAGTTTTTATTATATCAAAAACCTGTTGAAATGCTACTGTTATTTTTACTATCCCCCAAAAGCGCGTCGGAAGCCTCCAGGAATGCTTCTTTCACAACTTTGCCGTCTTTGAAAGACTTCATGTGTTTTGCAAGAACGTGACTGACACGATAAGATGCTATGGTAGCAGCCTTGCTCTTGTTGTTGGGCCTGGTGAAAATGGACTGCTGTGCATTTAGCTGTCCTTTCAGGTCCCTCCCCTTTTGGGAGCGTAGGGCAGAATTAGGAGGGAATTCTGTCTCGTAGCGTTTGTGCACTGTTTTGAAATGCCGCTCCTAAATTACCCTTCTTTGATAAAGCCACGCTCGCATTGCAGATGAGACAGATGGACTTTGAATTGGAATAGATACAAAAATAATCATCCTCCCACTCGGAGTAAAAATGATATATTTTGGGCTTTTTTGCTTCTGCCATACTTGCGGTCTTGTGTGTGTGGGGACTGTCACTCCTGTTGACACGGACAACGTCAGCGAACTAGTTTGGACTGCCCACCAGCCCCGCCCCTACACATGGGGTCACACCGGCCAATCACAAAGCTTTGATGCGTTCAAGTGCATTATTCTAGCACAGGAAGATTATGTTATAGGACATTAACGATAAAACAGAATATTGTTGTTCTATTTTTAGACACATCTCGCGATCGACTGGTTGGACACCCCTGCTGGAGAACAACATTACAGATAAACGGCTGGTCATTCATTATTCAAATAAAAGCAGACAATAAAAAATACTATCATCACAGAATCTAATAAATCACTAGCAGTAACTCAGTTCTCATCTTTGGTCATAATCAGAACCAGTATGAAATGTGATGTATTCTAATGGAGTTTCCGTTTATTTAGCCGTCGTACTCCATCGCAACTTACATCCAGTGCATTAAGTCACTCAAAAAGTGCAACAATTATGCAAGTACATCAACTCTATTGAAATATGCTGACATACTTACTTCAAGAGCTACATAAAAGCAAATGGAGAAAGCATGTTTTTTTATGACATTTCAGATATTATATCAGATGATCTAGCATCTTACATGTTTACAACCAACCAAAGTGTGATCTTCCAGAGGTCGGGACAGAAGCTGGAGTACAAATAAAGACCCTGGTCTCTGTGCAGCAGAGGGGCTGCAGGCCTGCAAACTTCAAAGCCTTGTGGGTAAAGAGGGGGAGGGCCACTGAGCAGACACATTCTTCACAATGTTGAACTTGACCCATAGGGTTGCCACACACACCATTGACAGCAGTCACAGTGTGTGTGTGCGTGTGCGTGTGTGTATGTGCTTCAAGTTTCAGCTTCTCCTTCTAAGCTGTTAGAGCGCTTAATCCTTCGATCATTGAGCTTTAATGCCATTTCTTGGGAAACTCAAAAAATACAGAAATATGAGGCAATCCTATATGAGTTTCATAGAGCATATCATTTCTTATTTTATTCAAGAAACAAATATATAATCAATGTATTTACTCTTTAAACGCCACTATGACCCATTTCATTTCCAAATAACCCTTTGCAGAACAGAAGAAAAAAGAGTTTGAGTTGTATAATGGTTGACACATACAGACTAATGGTCCACCAATGTTGGGTTTCAAAAGGCAAAACCAACAGCCATCTGGCTCTAAAGTCTAATTTCTACTGTCAGCATTTGCGTGACTGTCAAGACCTGTGTGGCTTTAAAACGGTTGGCTGCCCATATTCTCAAGGATCTGTGCGGTCCAAAGCAAATGAGCGTCCATTTTGCAATGTTTGCTGTCATTTAGGAAACAATGCTGATCAACGGTGGTACTACAACTTCCATGTTAGTCACATGATGTCATCGGACACAAAAATACATTTTACCATTGACTTACATTGAAAAGGGATGTGAGTCAACTTTGAGTCAACTCATCATGTTTTGTACTTTTACATAAATCAACCTCGCAGGACGAACACCCCAATAGTACTTTTTTTCTTTCAGCTGCTTCACAGGATACGTGAATTGCTCTTTGCTCACTGCAAAGTAGAGTGCAAACAGGCCGAAAGGCTTCGCGTCTATGGTTACATCCACTGCTAGCTTGCCACACTTTGCACTTCTGTAATCTGATTGCTTGTGAATCAAAAGGTCAGTGCCAAACAGTGTTGGGCAAGTTACTTCCAAAATTTAATATATTACATATTACTTATTACTCTCTTTTGAAAGTAATAAGTTACATTACAATATTACTGTCTCTGAAATGTAATGAGTTACACTTACTTTTTAGTTACTTTCACCAAAATAACCGCAAAAACATAGCTAGGTATTTTAAATGATAAAATGTAGTTTAGTGCAGCTCATTATGCATCCAGTGAAGGGCAATGAGGTATAGCATAACAACTGTGTAGGCCCTTAAGGCTACTAACAACTTGTATTACAGGGCTTAGTTGAATACTCGATTCTGATTGTAAATTCTTAACATGTGACACGTTGTTAATACAGCAGTACAGACCGCTGTCAAGGACTATAATGAAGGTTAACATATTGTAAATCAAGGCAAATATTATTTAAACCATGCTCATGGTTTGAAATGGCAAACATTGAAAGGCAAAAGTATTATTAAAACCATGTAGCCTACTACATCATCACCTTGGTCCCATCATATACGCTGGGAAGAAAATATTTACTGTGCTTGAAAACTGGTATCACATCATCATGTGAGGTTGACTTTGTGACCTGGAGAACATTTCAGCCTCAACATCAGCTCGTTGATAATAAGCTTGGGATATGAGATATTTTTGTAGCCATTCGTGGTGAAGGCATGATCTGTGCTATTGTATGCATTATTTTTGACCCAACATTTCTAAAGGCATGTCAGAATATGGTACTATTTTCACATGAATATTCTAGCCATTGTCTATTTTTATACCACAAGCTGCAAAATGACCGCCTTACCCCACTGTACAGGCGGGTAGTTGTTTAGATATAGCTGGCACCTGCGGGCCGCAGAGGGGCGGCGTAGTTTCGGGCGACGAAGACTGCTGCTCCGGGGCCGGCGAGTCAGGCGGGAGTAAGCTAGTGTCCACAACGGAGGGTAACGTGATGTCCGCATCTGACCTGTTGCTACTGTCTGCAGTAGATGCAGTGTTGCTGGCGTTTAGTGATGGTTGCTTTAACCATTTTCGTATAAATGATTATCCACAGATCAGATGTGTGTCACTGCTGTGGAAGCACTTTGGAAATGATGCACGCGCAGCGGAGCAGGTCACGCGCACCTGACACAATTTGTTGTTTGTATTTTTCGCTACGTTCTCTTTTTTGAATGGTTGCATAATGTTCAACTTCCCCGAAGATCTCGACGCGAAGCCTGAAGGGTAAACACCAGGTTTACTAATCTACCCGCACAATTTGTCCGGTGTCAGAATGTCTCGCTATGTTAGTACATTCTTAAAAAACAAAACACCATTTAATTTTGGGTTAAAATGTGTTGTAACTGCGTTACTGAGCATTGTAACGGGTAATATATTACCCACATTTCATTAGTAATGCGTTACATTACTTTGTTACAGCAAAAAGTAATATATTACTGTAACTCCGTTACTTTTGTAACGCGTTACACCCAACACTGGTGCCAAAGGTACTGCGCTTTCGCCTAGTATGGACGCACCGCTCTCCCCGTAGAAACACAACAGCAAGCGCAGTACAGAGACGTTTTACCGCCAATCATAGGAATGCAGATTTAGGGTCTCTTGCCTTTGACCAGTATAGTAATATCAACAGCTCCCGGAAACATAAGTTCTAATATTACACTAGATAGTAAACCAGAATGCTTTTCAGCCATAAACCTTGAACAATTAAATTAAATGATTCTCCCTTCTAAACCATCAACGTGTATCTTAGACCCAATTCAAACTAAGCTGTTGAAGGAAGTTTTTCCATTAATTAGCACTTCTTTATTAAATATTATGAATATGTCTTTATTATCAGGCTATGTTCCACAATCATTCAAAGTAGCAGTGATAAAACCGCTTCTTAAAAAGCACAACCTCGATCCAGAGGTTTTAGCCAACTATAGACCTATTTCTAATCTTCCGTTCCTCTCAAAAATTCTTGAGAAAGCAGTCGCAAAACAGTTTTGTGATTACTTAAAAAACAATGAATTATTTGAAGATTTTCAGTCTGGCTTTAGAACACATTATAGCACAGAGACAGCTCTGGGTAAAGTCCCAAATGACATTCTAATAGCCTCAGACAAGGCACTTGTGGGACAAAGTTAGCCACAGGGCTCAGTTCTCTGACCTATTTTGTTCACATTATATATGCTTCCGTTAGGCAATATTATAAGGAATCATTCTGTAAATGTTCATTGTTATGCGGATGATACTCAACTATATTTATCAATCAAGCCTTATGAAATTAATCATCTAAATAAAATTCAAGACTGCCTCAAGGACTTAAAAAACGTGGATGACCTTAAACTTTTTGATGTTAAACACGACCAAAACTGAAGTTATTGTACTCGGCCCGAAGAATCTACGAAACAAATTATCTAAAGATATACTAACTATGGATGGCATTCATTTGGCCTCCAGTGAGACTGTCAGGAATCTTGGTGTTATATTTGATCAGGATTTATCAGGGATGTAACGATATACCAAATATCGCGTAAATAAACGTCCCAATACCGTCGTGAGACTGACAAAATCTACCGCGATTAAAAAAAAGAGAGAGATTTTAACATTTAAAAAAAAATGTAAACACTTTTTTTAAACCTTTATTTAACCAGGTGGTCCCATTGAGATCATCGATCTCTTTTTCAAGAGAGACCTGTCCAACATGGCAGCAAGTTACAACATGAACATAAAACAACAGATAACACAAAAGGACATCGTATTTACAGGGCTACATTTACACACCTAGAGACATTGACAAGTACCAACAATATATATCTCGCCCTGTCAATAAGCCTCACCTTCTTGGTGGAGAGACAATGCACAGTTTGACCCACTGCTGTCACCCATGGCCAAAGCATATCTCTCCGTCCCACTGAGTTGGCGTTAGACTTTTTCGCTGTCCGTCATTTTGACAGACAGGATCGTAAAATATCCGTCATAATCACTTATTACCCGTCGGGACTGAACAGTTCACGAGAGAGCACGCTCGTGAACTGTCAAACATCCCAGACATGTATTGATCTGTACGGCAAAGTACGGTTTGGAAACTATATACAGGGTTCCTGCAGGTTTCGCCAACTCAAATTTAAGACTTTTAAGACCACTTTGAATAGAATTTAAGACCTATTTCACGGCAAGAAAGTATGAAGGAAAATTGCTATGAAAGAAGAAATACGTCCCAGAATTACTTACAAAGTAAATGTATTCAGGGCTCGACATTAAGGGCTGCTCGATGGCCCGGGGCCATCTAGTATTTAGCTCGGGCCATGAAGCCTCACCTGCTGGTTGCCCGATCGGGCAATTTATTATACCAGTATCATGCAGCTCGCGGATCCAGTCATGAGTGACCCGACAGTGAAACTAAACATATCTATAACTAGTTTAGGTAGTTTGAGAGGTGATTAAAATAGCTACGTGTGATATTCTAACCTGAAGTGTGTGTTTTGTCCGCTCACCGCTGCATGTGATCATGCAGAGCTGCGTGTCGACTCGTCAGCAGCAGCTGATCTCTCTCTCCCGTCAGATTAGACTTCACTCGCGTTTATGTCCATATCGATCAGATCCAGCTAGTTCTAGCTAATGATATGACTACCTGCTTATTAAAAGACACCGTGACCTAAACAATAAGTGTCGCTATGCAACCGGGTGAGGCCACAAAGTATAGCGCAGCATTATGCATTTGTTTACATGCCCACCGGAACCCCGAGGCATTACCAACAGATCAACGCACAATCAACCCACACAGCACATCTCTTTCTCCACATTAAGTGTTACACATTAGAATGGACTACTCTTGTCTGTCACATACTCTTCTTGTCTGTCACATAAGTGGCGCAACTGAAGCGGTATTGCGCTAAAGGGAAATTATTTTGACCGGACATTTTGACCGAAGAGATTTAGATTTGCTTGCTAACGGGAACTCTGACGTCGCCATTGTGTGTGCTTCGCGGATGCACTCGGCTGCTCGGGTCTGCTCGGTCAGCTTCTGGATGAGGAGGCATTCCTTCGACCAATTTACAGTAGATAACATTACAAACATCTGTACATTTGCTTAGATGGCCCACAGGGCCATCTCCCAAAATCCTTAATGTCATGCACTGGTATTCATGTTCAACATAAGAACAATGACTGAACATAACAGCATAACAGTACAGAACTGTTTTAGCCAAAAAGTGTGTATGTGTGTGTGTCTCTGTGTGCTTGTGTGTGTTCAGCTGTGCAATTAATCGTATTTTAATCGCAACTACGATTTTGGCCTGCCACAATTACAAAAACAACATAATCGAAAAAAACAATTATTTAGCTTTGCTAGGTTGTGACAGTGACAACATATTTAATCTAATTAATATTTATTTATCATATTTATATATGTTTAGTAGCTTGTGGAAGTGTGCTCCAAAATATTTGTTGATCTTGTTTATTGGTATTTATTATTTTTGATATTATTTATTTAAATATATCATTTATTTAATTATATTTTGTATTGCTTTTTCAGTTGAATTATACGTTCAGGGTAATCAACAGTTAAAAAGATACTGTTCAAATTATTATTTGTTTTAAAGTTCAATGAATGGATGTTTTCAAAGTCAATGAATAATCGTATTTAATAATCGTGATATCAATTATTGACCAAAAATAATCATGATTATGATTTTTGCCATAATCGAGCAGCCCTAGTGTGTGTGTGTGTGTGTGTGTGTGTGTGTGTGTGTGTGTGTGTGTGTGTGTGTGTGTGTGTGTGTGTGTGTGTGTGTGTGTGTGTGTGTGTGTGTGTGTGTGTGTAGGCCTGTCGCGATAATCGATAAATTGACTTATCGTACGATAAATAAAAATGGACTCGATAACTTTTCTGAGCTCGATAAATTGCCGTTTACATAAAGATGTGACCAGCATTTTAGCCTGGAGCGCTGTGGCTGCCAGGCGCGCTGTGAGGGGCGGGGGCTGACACACAGCCAGGTCAGGACACTCCGCGTGCACGTGCAGCAGCGTAGCAGCCAAATTAATAATATAGCGACAAGTGGGAGACAACGTGTGACTTACTCGCGGGGAATTTAAAGTGAAATGGAATTGGTTACAAAACCTTACTACACATCTCGATTCTCCGGTGTGGCAGTATTTTGGATTCAAACCAAATCAACGAGGCGAACCTACGGACTTGAATGAGCCGGGCGGTGTGTCGCATTGGTTTAAAAAAGGTAGCGACAAAAGCAGGCAATACCACGCATTTTAAACCACCTAAAACACAACCACCCCATTCCGTTTTCCCAGCTGGGAGCAAACACGGCAGCTGGAGATGGAGAGCCCCGCCCGACAATGCAAAAATGTTGGTGTTCCTTGCTCGAAAACTTAGAAAAACAGATTTGGATATGGCCTGTTGAGGCATCTGGGTCTTTGACAGTGGACTGTACACTTGACTGTTGTTTTAAGGAGTTTTTTTTGCTTGTGAGATAATGTGTGCTCATATTTATTTATTTATTTATTTATAAAGCTCTCTCTCTCATATATATATATATATATATATATATATATATATATATATATATATATATATGAGAGAGATATATATATATATGAGAGAGAGAGCTCTGTTTTCCAGCCTGACTCTATTTAATTTATTGTTTTGGTTGTGTGTGATTTAATATTTCTTTTATAATTTAATTAGTTTTATTTATGAATTTATATATTTTAATATTATTTCACATTTCATTTGCAATGTTGAATGTTCAATAAAAAGTTATGTTTGAAAGGATGTACTAGAATTACTATTATATATTATCATTATGTCTAAAATGGTCTTAAAACTGTGCCGACAATATTATCGTTTATCGCAATAATTTCAAGAAAAATTTATCGTCCAACAAAATTAATTATCGTGACAGGCCTATGTGTGTGTGTGTGTGTGTGTGTGTGTGTGTGTGTGTGTGTGTGTGTGTGTGTGTGTGTGTGTGTGTGTGTGTGTGTGTGTGTGTGTGTGTGTGTGTGTGTGTGTGTGTGTGTGTGTGTGTGTGTGTGTGTGTGTGTGTGTGTGTGTGTGTGTGTGTGTGTGATAAGAGCTATATTCAGAGCTCTGCTGCCTTGGCTACAATCTTTCATCATTGCTGTTGTATGATTGGTGATTAGCTACGGTATTTAGCGTCTACAGCACCTCCGCTTTTAGGGTTGACGTAGACCCAAACGTCGCCCGGAGGTCCCCCGGTGTTGTTGCGGGAGCTGCTGCACTAGCTAACGCTAAACTAGCTAACGCAAGTTAGCAAAACAAACGCTGATTTCTTTTGCAAAAGGTGCAGCGGGCTTGAAACACGTTCCCCTCCACTGGTTTCAACCAAGCACTAAATTCGATGTTTTCCAACCAAATACGGTTGAACACTTCCCCATATTTATTTGTAAGTCGATTCGAAGAGACATGAGTTTCTGACTGCCGCTAGCTGAAGCTTGGTTGCTAGGTTACTAGCTGGGTGTTCTCCAATAAGGGGACGGGGGAAACAAAGTTAGTGATTACTGGTTCCATGTTGATTTATTTCAATACAAATTGTTGGGGGGAACTGAAAGGCTCTTACCGTACTGGTTACTTTACAGCCCGGACATTTTCCCCAAAACACATTTTAGACGCGATCGCATCACAGATGTACCTTTCAAATCTGATCATTTTTAAGACCTTTTTTTTTGTCATATTTAAGACCTTTCTAAGGCCTTAAATTCAGATTATCAAATGTAAGACTTTTTAAGACCCTGCGGGAACCCTGTATATAATTTCCTTTTGGAGGGCATGCATAAAACGGCATAACACCAGAGCCTCGCTGCGGGGAAACGTCGGCGCTGTTCCGAGTTTGTTCTAATCTGTCAAAATGACAGACTGCTTTCAGATTTTTCCGTCATCGTTAAATAAAATATTCGGTTAACGCGACCACTGCTGTCCCAGCAACATCAGTACCAAGCGAGAGTTTTTTCCAGAGCAGGGGATATTGTAAATGCCCACAAATCCCAGTTTATAAATACCTGGAAATGTGGACATTCTCATATTCCTAAAAACCTGTCTGATGATGCTGAGTAAGTGACTAGTGAGTTACTTGAAAACTAAAGTGAAACTTGATTTATTTTATTGCAGGGTCTGATTATTAAATGTCCTTGTTTATTTGCGAGATGCAGTGGCACAAAGAAAATGCCTACTTTGTTTGGTTGTACTAGTAGGTACAAAAACACTTGTTTTCTTGTTCCAGTCTGTTACTGTCACTTTGTTTTTGACACTTTAAAATACTGCTATCCTATTAAAATGTTGTGCAAATCAGATGTATTATATAATAAAGAAACATTTTCCGAGTAAAAAAATGTTTTATTGAGAAAAAAAAATTGAATAATGTTTTTTCTTTTATTATTCAATATCACGATAAATACCGTACCGTGGACTTATTATCGTGATATTATCATACCGTGAGTTTTTGGTATCGTTACATCCCTAGGATTTATCCTTTAACGCCCACATAAAATCAATTTCAAGGACCGCCTGCAGAGAAACTATTCCATGCATTTGTTACTTCAAGGCTGGATTATTGCAACTCCTTATTATGAGGGTGTACCAAGAAGTCAGTTAAATCGCTTCAGCTGATTCAAAATGCTGCAGCTCGTGTACTAACCAGAAGTTAGGAAAAGGGACCACATTACTCCTCTTCTGGCTGCCTTACACTGGCTCCCTATAGAACAGGATATAATTTAAAATTATTCTTCTCACCTACAAAGCCCTGAATGGGCAGGCGCCATCTTACCTTAAGGAACTCATTATACCCTACTGTCCTACTAGGGCAGGGGTGGCCAACCCGCGGCTCTCGAGCCGCATGCGGCTCTTTGCCTAGTTTCATGCGGCTCTTCAGTTCATATCGAATTTTATATGTGTGAGTTTGGGGGAGAGACACTGACTCCTGACTAGTGTTGCACGGTGTACCGATACTTGAAAGGTATACCGCGATACCCTGCCGTTAAAAACGTTACGATTCCTCCGTTTCATTAGTATCAGTACTTTAAGAATGACGGGGGGAAGTACTCCGGTGAGAAAGCGCCGTTTTAATAAGAGCCGTGTGTGTTCAGCGCTCTGCTTCCACTCCCTGCACTGCAGTTGTGCCTGCAGTCCCTCCCCTCTCAAGCACGCTCTAAGCCCCTCCCCTCTCTCGTGCACGCGCTAGCTGCCAGAGCATGTGAGAAAACGAGAAGCATGGCTGCAAGTGGGAGTGCAACTGCCGCTGCGCCTCGGCTTGTTGACAAAAAAGACGCCAGAAGCGAAATTTTGATGTATTTTAGCTATATCTCTGACAGTGAGGGCAAGCCTACGGACACCACAAGGCCTGTCTGTAAGAAATATATTGTATTTAATAGGAATTCTTGTCATTTATTTTATTTTTCGTTCTCATTGTTTAAAAGTTTGTGTTATGGTTCTGGTGTGAAATAAAGCACAATAATTACATTTAAGACTGTTTCCCTTTTTTTAAGAAAAGTATCGAAAAAGAATCGGAATCGCAATTCTTGACTTGGTATCGAAACCAAAATGTTCGTATCGTGACAACACTACTCCTGACAGTTAAACCTGATATTTAGTAGGTCTGTTAAGTATTGAATGCTGATAATTCTGACTAATTTGGCCGGTCAAAGTTGTTTGGGCTCGGATAAAATCGCTCCGTTACTTTCGTCCCGGCTCTCCCTATGTGTGTATGTGTGGTCTCAGGTGTCAGTATGAGAGGATGACAGCGCGTCTAATTTTGATGTGGCCCAAGAGCCAATCACAATAATACCTGCGATGCAGTGAACCAATCACCTTTGAGGGGGGGAACACCTATCGTTGATTAAACATGATCCAGTGTTTCCCTTACCATTGTCTTGGAGGGGCGCTGCGCCGCGCCAACGGAGCCCCGCGCCCCCCCTGAAATTCAAGGTGTATATATAAAACATTTTTTAAAATATATATATATAGCACCAAATTGCAAATAATCTATAACTACTATCACTTTTCACATTGAAGATGTGCTCTTTTATCAAATAAACTAAACACTTTCATTTTAAGTTGTGAGTTTAGTGTTTTTGACCCTAAGAAACACTGATGCATTAATCAATAACAATAATCCACAGCTTCTCTCTGCTCCAGAGGATTTAAAAAATATATATCCCAATGCCACAAAAATGCATCAGTGACGTGGTTGAAATCTTGTCTCCAGAAAACAAAAAACTGAAACAAACGGTATCAGTGACTGTGTGTTTGATGTGGCTCTTTGCAGTAACATAGAAAAAATGTGGCTCTTAACCTCTGACTGGTTGGCCACCCCTGTACTAGGGCATTGCGTTCCAAGAATGCAGGGTTGTTGGTTGTTCCTAGAGTCTCTAAAAGTACAATGGGAGCCAGAGCCTTTTCTTATCAAGCTCCACATGTGGAATCAGCTTCCAGTTTGTGTTCGGGCGGCAGACACCCTATCCATTTTTAATTGTGCGCTTAAGACCTTCCTTTATGCACGTCTGTCCGTCCTGGGAGAAGGATCCCTCCTCTGTTGCTCTACGTGAGGTTTCTCCCATTTTTCCCTTTAAACTGTGGGTTTTCTCCAGAAGTTTTTCCCTGTGAGGGTCTAAGGACAGAGGGTGTCGTATTGTCCAGGGCTCGACAGTAATGGTTATCAGGTTGCCATTGGCAACCATTCAGAAAAAATGTCAACCACTTCTTGGCCTTTGGTTGCCATCAGTGGCAACCAGTTTTTAACATAAATAAATAAGGACAGCAAACAACTAAATGTGCACCCCAAAATAGATAAATGTTAAATATTTGTTGTATTAAGAGTGATATTTAATTATTGTTGTGACCATTCGGAACCTGATACTTAAGTTGGGCGTGCATTGGTGTGATTATGGAGCCAGAAAGTGATGCACGTTGACTTGCGTGCGCGGTGCGTCGTGTGTTTGTTTTATAAAAAATGGCGAAGCAAATTAAGTTGTTTGACTGTGGGGTAAAAAGTTTGGCCAACCCGTCAACATCTCAAACGAATGTTCAAGGTGAACCCGAACGAAAAGCAAAAGAGGAATGTTGTCCATTCACTTCCGGTAAAAGTTCCTTCAAAATAAGAGTCCCGATCTTATTACTACCAAAATAAAAGTGCAAAACGAAACTTTACCATAGGAAAATATTGGCATACAAATATAATCACTTCTATAAAAAGGTAACACATTTTAAATATAGTTAGATATATCAAAGGTAATTTACAGCATTAATAATGAATATCTAATTCTTAACTGTGAATGGTTTTCATTTATTTAACATTAGAAATGTATTAGTCTGGCCAATCCAAGACTTTAATGCTGAAGGGCCAATGAATCTATGGTGGGGATCAGCACAAAGGTCAAGAAAACCCACATTTGAAAGGGAGATAACGGATGACCAAGGAACTAGTGACTTGCTCAATTCATTTGTGAGGGATCTGTGAAGAACATAACAACAGCTGCACTACTGGTATTTTGTATACCAGCAATAGAGGGTGGACAAGTTTGCTTAAGTTTCAAATAATTGTGTTAATTACTTATTGTAAAGCATTTGAGCATTCTTTTGTGTCACATTTTCATCATTAAGTTGATGTATAACTGTATAGTATCTGAATTATTTAAAATATAAGGTGACTAAAAAGGGCAACCTAATTTTTAGTTTTGGCAACCAATTTTAAAAGTTAGCATTGAGCCCTGTTGTCATAATGATATTCTGTACAAAGTGTGAAGTCCACTGAGACAAATGTAACATTTGTGATATTGGGCTATATAAATAAACATTGATTGAGAAGTTGATTCAGTGGATTGGAGGCGGAGCTTAAGGAAATGACAAAACAATATCTGACACAGCTGACAGCCTTATACAGATGCTCCTTGGGATTAAGTTGAAGTTACAAACACCTCATCTTAGTAAAAATACGGTACAAAGCTGCATTTTCATATCTCCAAAAAAAAATCCCCCCTTATAAAGTGGTAAGAATTCATGTTTTTTTAAGTTGTAATAAGTATTGTAGCTTTTGTGTTTAAACAAAAAAAGGTATCCTTGTAATCCTTTAGCTGCAGCATATAAACTTCGGGATATTTCAATTTCAATCATCCAAACAAGGCGCAGCCATTCTCTCAGTGTACTTTCCTCTACATCAGCGGTTCCCAACCTTTTTCAACTCAGGGCCCACTTAAGAATCATAAAATGTTTTCGCAGCCCACATTCAACCATAATCTATACGGAGGCTAAATAAGGGGTCACAGGTTCAAACCCCACTGCAGTCAGCATGTCGTTGTGTCCCTGGGCAAGACACTTCACCCCAAAATGCTCCCGTGGGGATTGCCCACAGTATTGAGTATGTAAATCGCTTTGGATTTAAGCGTCTAACAAGTAACATGTAATGTAAAAAAGAGGTAAAAAAAAATCTTAATAATGAAAATGTTTCCACACAAATCATAATGTTTTGCTAATTATTTGGCAGCAAATATTGAATTTACATTTACACCCTTTCATATTTTAGTTTGGCTTTTAGATGAAGACCGCACACAGTTAATAAATACAACTATTCTTCTGGCTAAAATACATATTTTTAAAAGTCAATCAAGGAGTAATCTTAATTTAAGGTGCTTGAAGAGTAGATTAAAAATACAATTTCTTTTGGAAAGAATTATTGCCACAAAAAAATCAAAAGGTGGCTCAACACGCCATGAAATGGGAAATAATTAGCTCCAATGAAGAGTGGGATTAAAGGAACAATAAATATGCTTGCCGTTGTGTTTTTGGTGGATTTTGGTAGGGGTGTAACGGTACACATACCCGTACCGAATAATTCGGTTCAGTACACGAGTGTACCGAAGTGTAACGAACAAATATAACGTAAAACATAAAAAATTGAGAACGTGAACAACTTTTTGGAAGTAATCTCAGGTGCTGCTTCCCAGCATTCAGAGTAATTTGCTCACATTGGGTTCAACGCCTCATAGAGCGAGCAAGTCATTTCATTGGACGAGAGGCATACTATGAGAGCTGGTCACAGGGATGCGTTCAAATTTAGTCAGTAATTGGAGGAACTGTCAAAATGGCGAACGCAGATGAAGTTGAGCTCGAAAATCCTCAAGCATCATTGAAGTTTGGGAACATTTTGGTTTCGCAGTTACGTACAAGGATGACGGACAAAGACAGGTGGACCGAACCAAAGCTGTTTGTCGGCATTGTTCAACTAACATTGGTTACGCGGCTGGCAATACATCAAACTTGCACACTCATTTGAAAAGGCATCACCCGAACGTGAATATCACCGGTACCAAAAGAAAAAAGACTGAAGTGAAAACCCAACTCCCACTAGCATTTAAGCCTCCACCACTCAGTTCAGACCGAGCCAAAGCTATTACAAACGCCAAATATCCTTATGTTACCATGTTAGCAAAGCGCTACCTGGCTGTATCTGCTACCTCTGTACCTAGTGAGAGGGTGTTCTCCACAGCAGGAGACATTGTTAGTGCCAGCAGATCTGCCCTTTCGGCAAGCAATGTGGACAAGTTAATTTTTCTTTAAAAAAAACATGAAAATACAATGACAAGCAAGTCATAATGTCAAACTGGCTGCTTAGGTACTAGTACAGTTCAAATACAGATTATTTCAGTTCTTCGAAATGCTGCACCTTAATGTTTATTTTATTATATTTTGTATGTATTTGAGTGAATATTCACAGTTTAATAATAATTAAAAACCTAAAACTAATAGTTTATGTTTTGTGAGTACTAGTAGGCCTACAGTAAAGTTCAAATACAGATTATTTCAGTTCATCTAAATGCTGCACCTTAATGTTTATTTTATTATATTTTGTATGTATTTGGGTGAATATTCACAGTTTAATAATAATTAAAAACCCAAAACTAAGTTTGTTTTGTGAGTAATAGTACAGTAAAGTTCAAATACAGATTATTTCAGTTCATCGAAATGCTGCACCTTAATGTTTATTTTAATATATTTTGTATTTATTTGAGTGAATACATTATTCACAGTTTAAAAATAATAAAAAATTAGTGTGTGCCCCTGATACTGTTAAAATCTCGAAGTTGCTTTAAAAGTGTCAGAACAGTGGTTTCTGAACTGCATTATGCTGCGTTCACAACGGACACGATGCGAATATTCTCATCGCTCTAACTGCTGGAGTTTCACTGCGGCTTTCAGCTGTGTTTACTCCTGTCATTCTAACAGGACGCGCTGGAGAGGGGGTGGGGCTTATATCCATGTAAATACTGTGGTGGAAACCAACCACGACAAAATTAACCTATTTTACCGTGATTTAATTGTAATACACGTTTCAAAATGATGCCGAGGTAACTACATAGTGATAACGGTTAGTAAAAACCATGCTTTGACAAGTGTGCAGGCAAGACGGCAGGCGAAACACTTTTAAAATGTGTGTTCTCTGAATGGAGCAATCTCCATTTGATCAGATCAGGCTAAACTAACCTGTAGCTGCTCCGTCCACACTCACAACAACGTCCTAAAGACAGAATTAAAGCAGCGACTGTATTCGGCATGACACAGACAGTCTGTGTGGTTTGTACATGTTTAACTTTTGTCTAGTTTCTGAACAGATATGAGGAGCTTTGAGGAGTTGATTAAAGAGACTCACACACACACACACTTTTGCATTTCAAAGTATTGCTTGCTCATACAGTTGAATGTTTGAGCTTCACTGTGCACTGCTGAATGATGTAGAGTTTGACCCTTGAAGGCTGTTTCTTCTGCTCTGAAATGGAATACATTTGTTACATATTAATAGAATGTTAGATTTGTTTATTTGATTTGAGAATGGGAGAAGTAGTAGATAGAAAACATACCAAACAATAATTATTCAAAGTAGAGTATTTCATAGGCCTATATGATGATATAATGTTTGACATTATTGATATTAAAAAAGTGATTTATTTTCCATGTCATTCGTGTGTTTTTCTTATCAGAAAGTGAAGTTATTTATTTGTAAGCTCCAAATCCAAATGTTTCCCTCAATGGCCTTTGTGGAATGGCATGTGGCCTTTGTGCACTAAAAGGTGTGTGACACCAAAGGCCAAACCTTGCCCCTGAAGGCCCTGACACACCAGTCCGAAATCGGCTGTTTTCGTTCGTCGGACGACGAAGCGTGCCCTGTCGCCCAAACTCAATTTGGTGTGTCCCGCACCGTCGGCCGTGACACGCCTTATTTGGCCTTTCATGGCCGACGCACGGCCGATTCAACAGGTCGGCCACAGGCAGTCGGACAAAGAAATCACTCTGATTGGCTGTTCAGCTAGCGAATCAGTGCATGAGAAGCGAAACGGTTGCTTGAGAATGTCTTCCACAAGCAACACTCCAATGGCTGATAGCTCCAGTACGGCACGAAACGTGTTTTCGATGGACGAGAGTGAAAATGGAACGCACACGCTATTTGTTGTTTGTTTATATCACGCTGATATCACATAGTCTGTTCTTCTTCTCTGTCTTCCGGTTGTTGCCTGTTTTTAATGACGAATACACACTACCGCCGCCTGCTGGTAAGGAGAGTTATTGCCACTCACGCATGCGCAGTTCGTACGTACTCGGCTGAAGTCTTTGCGGTGCATTCCAGTTAAGGGTGCAACAACAAATCGACTTAATCGATTAAAATCGATTACCAAATTAGTTGGCAACTAATTCAGTCGTCGATTCGTTGGTGACGTCATCACATGGGTTCTACACCCCGTTAAGCTCCAACGTTATAGCTCTTTTTTATCGGTACAGGAGACATTTAAAACATATGTCATATGTATTATTGCTACATAAACATTATATCGCAGTCTTAGTGTCGCCAACTCCGTTTCTAATATGCAATATGACAAAATGCGTCTATAATGTATTTTCGATCTTCCCAATTCAGACGAGAGATCTCTCCCCCGCCTGCTTGCGAGGGGGCGGGGCAGTTTACACACACACGCAGCTGCTACATGCATGCAACACACACACATGGAGGAGATGGCGGAGAGAACGCGCTCCGAGGTGTGGTTAAACTTTAGCCTTCTCGATGTGGACAATGCTCGTTACCAAAAGTGCAATAACAGTTTATCATGTAAGGGCGGTAACACGAGCAATTTGTCTAAACATTTAGCAAAAGTGCTCCACATCCAGACGGAGAAATGCACCGGGTTCCACTGTCTTTCGAGCAGCTCTCTAGCCCCGTCCACGAGTAACGTTTCCACGTCAGGTGTTATGTATGCTAGCAGCAACACACAGAGTTAACTCAGTTATAAAAACATGGGTTAATGACTAGAGGTAACTGAGTTATTTATTTTGTTAAAGTTTCAGCTATTCTGTTTACAGTTCTGTCATCACATTATTTAATATGATTTGTTAAAACATTGTTGTTTCTTTTGATGTGAAATATTATGCATTTAATTAAAATAAAAAGCAATGTTAGTTTTGTTCACAATTTGTTTAGTTAGTTTACCTTATTTCTTGTCAAAAGAACCGTTAATACTATCGTTAAAAGGACCGGATCAATAAGCAGTATCGATATAAGTAGTAGTACAGTTAAAACCTTAACGATCCGAATAATCGATTAATCGTTTCATTAATCGATAGATTAATCGATTATCAAATTAGTCGTTTGTTGCGGCCCTAGTTCCAGTGCGACACATGGCCAAGACGCAGGAGAACACGCCGACGCAACAGTCGGCATCGGCGAGTTCTCTGGTGACTGCTTGGTGTGTCAGGGCCTTTAAATGACGAACATCCAAGCCTGGTTGCCAACCTATTTTTGTTTGTGAAATGTTGAAGTGATCCTACTGACTGTATCTTTTTTTCTTTTTCTTGACACCATTGCTATTACCAGCTGCTCTTTAGAAATTATAACTGAAAATTGGTTTTATGTTAATTGTTTGACCTTGTTTTCAACAGAAATGTGAAAGCAGGATGTAACTATACTCATAATTTTTGCGGTTGGACTGAAGTGTTATCGTACCGCAGTGGATTTCATAGCTAGGTTTTGATATGAATTTTCAGTCGATCATTCTCATCGCTGAACATGGACAGTATCCGGGACTGTTCCATTTGTGTGTCTCTCTGCCTCATGTCAGACTATTACCTAACTAAAGAGACATTTTCACAGCTCTTCTTTGTCCATTTTGTCTTTCCCTTTTCAATTCACAACACTGACGAGCACTGGTTACATAACTGTATTACTCCACCACTCATCTTCCCTCTGTGATTTAATAAGGCCAACTAATCAATGTGTCCTGTGTAGATAACATGACTCAGCTGCCTGCTTTGTATTATTGTGTCCTGTGCTCGACATTTGCTGTGGGAAAGCAACGTTGAGGATACATTTAAGCAAATCCAGTATACTGTTAGTGTTCACATTATATTTCAAAGACCTTTGCGGTCACGGCTTAGCTACGCTACAGAAGATTTAAATGTCTAGCTTTTATTCCCTGTCTGAATTACCAAGTGAAGCTGCAAAAGAAACCGCAGATAACTCTCACAGCCCCTTTTCACATACTGGTGTCGGGTACAGTATGGTCACAGAAACACTGCTTGAATGTGAAAAATGTGACGAATGATGGTCAATAAGAAAAACGTTGACAGAGCCCAAAGCTGACAAATATCAATCAGTGTCAGTGTTTTTTAGTTTTCCACTGTTCTGTCCTATATCAGCTCACAAAATATTAGAGCCATTCAAACTAGGGTATGGCGATATGGACAAAAAACACATATATCACAATATTTCTGATCTATAGAGTGACTATCTTGTAGGGTTGACATGACAATTGCCTTTTTCAGAAAAAAAGAAATTCCTTATAAATATGAATAAGTTATGTAATGCCTTAATGGGTTTAAGCAAATAGTATCGTCATCTCTTGCTTCTTCTTGTGTAACAGTTCCCTAAAATGATCTTTTACTACTACCACAAAATACAGTTGTCAGTTACTGGTTAAATGTTCAGCATTTACAAAATAACTTTTAAGATTTCTATTGACAATAAACACATCATATTTATAAGAGGGTATCTATGACAATAAACAATACGTGGTACTGTTGTATACATTACTGTAGTCAGGTAAGGCAGACTGGTTTTCTTCCAGAAAGAATCCAACCATTGAAGGGTTTTTGGTTGGAAAATAATTCACTTCAATCTGCTGTTTGGAAGTTGTCTAATTGGGGGTGGACACAATCATAGACATAATATGATATAATTCAACATAAAAAAAGCCAACGACACGATAAATAAAGCCCAATACGTCCTCAACGTCCTCAACCAATGAACTGTTCCACCCATGTATTAACACCTAACAACACACATTGCATGTTCAGGTGTGACCCTGGTCTTAATGTGGCTCATCTATGAAGGAAATTAGAAAACGTTTTTACACTGGTTCTAGCTCGGCCCAAAACCTTTTTGGAGTCTATTTCTTGTATGGTTACCAACAGTTCTCGGAAATCTCAGAACCCATTGCCTTTCAGTCTGATGAAAATGTAGCCTCTGGCGTCAACAAGCAATATTTGAGAAGTTCCAGTAAAGTACTTGGATATCTGGGGACAATATTGACTCTTATGTGCGTGCACTGGTCATTGTTCATAGTCCGATTGACAAATATGAATTATCTAGGGATGTTAATCCCCAGCGATGAATTGGATTTAGTTTCAAGCTAAATGACACCAGGATACAGAGCCAAAGTCACACCAGGCTCATGTACTAACAAAACAAAAACACTTTCATAGCTTCAGTTCTACTAGCTTCTAGGGATGTAACGATATATCGAATATCGCGGTAAATAGATGTCTCAATACTGTCGTGAGACTGACAAAAACATTTTTTTTAAATATATATATTTTTTAAACCTTTATTTAACCAGATGATCTCATTGAGATCATCAATCTCTTTTTCAAGGGAGACCTGTCCAACATGGCAGCAAGTAGGTTACAACATGAACATAAAACAACAGATAACACAAAAGGACCGTATTTACAGGGCATGTACATACCTAGAGACGTTGACAAGTACCAACAGTATATTTATATCTCGTCCTGTCAATAAGCCTCACCTTCTTGGCAAAAACTGTATTGTTTTTGAAGTGGTGGAGAAACAATGCACAGTTATACCCATTGCTGTCACCCATGGCCAAAGCATATCTCTCTGTCCCAGCAACATCAGTACCAAACAAGAGAGTTTTTTCCACAGCAGCAGGGGATATTGTAAACGCCCAAACATCCCAGCTTCTACCTGGAAATGTGGACATGCTCATATTCCTAAAAGATAACCTTGATGATGCTGAGTGAGTGAGTTAGTGAGTTAGAGATGAGTTACTTGAAAAACTAAAGTGAAACTTGATTTATTCTATTGCATGGTCTGATTACTATATTGTTGACACTTTAAAATACTACTATCCTACTAAAATGCTGTACAAATCAGATGTATTATTTAACAAAGAAAAACAAATTCAAGTTAAAAAGAAAATTAAAAATTCAATATCGCGATAAATATCATACCGTGGACTTTTTATCGCGCTATTATCGTACCGTGAGTTTTTGGTATTGTTACATCCCTACTAGCTTCTATCTGCAACATAGGAAAATTCAAATCGTTTATGTCAACATTAGAAACATCAATGACCACAACAAAGACTGTGACTAGCAGGTGTCCTTGATTGACAGACTAAGCCCAACTCAAAGCAAGCACAAACCCAAGAATGAAGGATGTGTTACCTCTGTTATACATAACTACACAATAGTAAGTGTTCTTATTGTTTTTTAAAGTTCAAGGATAGCAATTTCATATGAGATCAGAAAGAAACTCAATCAAAATGCGTTAAATAACATTTTTTATTTAAAATGTCAGTTCACGCCTAAAAATACTGTAACCTAATTAGTCTGTGAATTGTGAGTGTGGTTACACAGAACCTGTATTAGCAGCCTTTTGAGAAGACGTTATACTCAAGGCTTATCTGGGACTGGTACATTGTGTCATTGAGTTGAGCTTCACAAGGTTGGCAAGTGGCCCTCGTGTGTGTGTGTGTGTGTGTGTGTGTGTGTGTGTGTGTGTGTGTGTGTGTGTGTGTGTGTGTGTGTGTGTGTGTGTGTGTGTGTGTGTGTGTGTGTGTGTGTGTGTGTGTGTGTGTGTGTGTGTGTGTGTGTGTGTGTGTGTCCCTCCCCCACACCACCCATGGCTTTGGAACAACCAGCTGCAAAGAACTGTAGAAAGCTTTGAATAAAATTGACACAAAAGCCAATCAAATAATACATAGTAGAATAATAAACAGTGTATTGTGGCATGTGTATGTAACTACTGTATGTTGCAGACAGTTAAGGGTTAAACAGCAACATTATCTTTAACTGTGGTAATAACTAAAGCAAAACTATCTTTAGGGTAAGAAGCCTGCAATTATTGGACAAAATGCTTACACTGTAAAAATAGTTTCAGTTTTGATTCATAACTATTCAAAACTGTTGTTGTTTTTAACAATACTAACTTATATTTGAGTAATGATAAACAGGTACAAAGTGTAATTAAAGTGTAATTAAAGTAAGTAAGAAATAACAGCGTTAATCCATCCCAGAAAAATAAATTACAAAAAAAAGGTATTAGTTTAGTAAAAAGTTAAGATTATTAAGAAAAACTAATTAATTTCCAGGGTGTATTCTTGTATAATAACACACATGATATAAAATATATCGTTATGTTTGAGATTTTTTATAAAAACCACTAAAGTGGTTTTAATTCAAAGCTAGCAGTAGTTGCAGGAAGGAAGCGCGCGCTCACAAACACAAACCAACCACGAGCCACCCTACGAATACATGCACGGTGCGCGCGCCTACTCACGCGCTGACGCTGCCCATCCCCCACCCCAAGAGAAAATATAAAAATAAACGTTCAAAACAGCGCAATAACCTGCCCAAACCTCGTATATACAGTTATAGGTGCTCACGCTACACGGTAGTATAATTTATAACGGCAATTACAGCATAAAATGAAGATAAACACTCACCAAAAGCTCCAAATCACACAAGGGGGGTGCCTTCTCCTCTGTGCTCCTAATATGGAATCTCCTCCTCCACCAGCGTTATTTTCTAGCTCTAATTAAACCTCGAAAAAAGCGTTATAACGGCCTTCAGACCCGGCCAACCGGTCCTATGAATCCCCAATGACCGATATGTTTTGGATACACGGGCATATATGAAGATAAATCCCCTTAAAAATGAGCTGAAAGGACAGTTGGGTCTAGATTGTAGGTTGCTCGCTGGTAGAGAAAAGAGCCAAACGGTTCACTAGCAGCCAACGGCTTCAGACTGAAACACAGAGCGGCTGACCTGCCAGGCAAAAATGAGGTAGGCCTGAGCTCCTCGCTGCAGGAAGCATACTCCAGTCACATAAACATCAGAATGGGTGTCGCAGTATGGAAAAGTGGTGTGGTGGGGTGAGACTGGCGGTAAATCTGTAATTACAAAATACAAATGATTAGTTAGAAAACATTTTAGACCAATTAGATTTGTTATAAGCTTAATGTTGTGATAAAGACAAAGCTATTTTTGGAGTGTTGTTGTATGCATGCTAGTTATGATGTTATACGTAAGAGAAAAATAAAAATAAACGTACAGTGTAGACCACATTTTTATGTATATGTTTGAAGTGTTACACCAAATTAGGTCATGTAATTGTTTATGGTCAGTAGTGTATTGGGAAATGCAGCACCCCTCCCCCACAAAATAATATGTTCTCCGCCATATGCAAATACCTCTCTAAATATGATCGTTCTCTTTAATTGTAGTGCGGTGGCAGTTTTAAACACATGACTGTTCAACACGTGACCAATCTATTTAATGTTGTGAATCGAACTATTTGATTACATATATGCAGCAAAACTACTTCGATAGAAAAAGATCAATTGAGTAAAAATACTTACGTATTTTACGTTACTTTTTTACATATTTAAAAAAGTACATAACTTTGTGACCCTCTAACGTAGTATAACTTTTACGACGTAAATTAAGCTAAATCCCGGTGACCTTTGGTTTCACACAGGAAACAAGTCCTGTGTTTGTTTGCTCCACCCTCCCCAACCTCCTCCTATTGCGCCATGTTTACTCTTTATTATACTACAGCTGACTCCCTTCTTTGCACCCGTCATAATAATATAGCCACTAGATGTCGCTGTCCAACAACAAACGTGTAATAATTAGCTGCTTTCACAGACAACCGTTTATACGATGAGGACAACTTTGTAGAAACACAAAATCATCTGCAAAATCGATAGTATTTTAGACATATTAACGCAGATTTCTGGTTTGACAAACAATGATCAATCAATTTATAACAACGTATTCAATTCTCTCTTTCATTTAAAGAGGCCCTTATTTTTGTGTTTTTCCTTTCCTGTCGTGTGTTATATAGGTATGTGTGCACGTAAATGGTCCTCAAATGCTAAAATCCCTGTTTTCCTTCCAGAGGGAGTTTCTCTCCCACACACTCCCCACCTCTCTGAAACGCCTCCATTGGACTCCTTTGTTTACTTCCAGTTACATCTCTATGTAACAAATGTGCTTCTATTGGCTAGCGCTCCAACACGTTGTACGTGATAGGCTAAGGGGCTGGACATCTTTAAGCGGTTGATCAATCACAACAAAGCCGGCCAGCTAACCAATCAGAGCAGACTGGGCTCTAGTTTCTGACAGAGGGTGAAAAGAGGTGCTGCAGCACAGGCAGTAGGAGAAAAATAAAGAGCTTTTTGAACATTAAAGCATGGAGACATGTCACAAAAGAAGCACAAAACACGAATATTCACCTGAAAATTACCGTAATATGTCCTCTTTGAGTCAGATGACTATTTATTTGTAGTAAAACACCTGAGTGGTATTTTGGAAGAAAAGCGTTTGGAAGTGAGTGCATGTCCTCAGTGTAAGCCACAGCATTGCTACACTGATACATAAGTCATGCAGATGCATTGTGCAGACATAAACAATGAAAAATAGATAGCTGCCCAGGCATGCATGTATGCATTAACTGAAAGCATATGATCATCAACATGGACACACACACATCACTTATAAGGCCCGGCTGAGACAAACAAACACACACACAGAAAGCCCCAGGGTGGTGTGTAGTGTGAGCTTCAGCGTGGCTGTAACAGGAGAGTGGAGGATGGGTAGTGAGAAAGGAGGGGGGTCAGTGTATTTCCTCAGCCTGTACTTCCACGTGCCTGGGGAAGTTGTAGTACAGTAGTAGTGACAGCGTCAATCTTTTTACATTGTTATCAGTTTTTTGCCTGTTGTTTTTTGTTTTGGAAGGAATATATAGCTATCAGGTAACTTTTTTCCTTGTCTCATCACTGCTGAATGAAAGAAAATAAACACAGTGATGTAGAAACAGCTCCAGTGGCAAATTGCAAAGTAAAGCACCTCAAAGCAAAGCCAGGGTAGTGAGTTTCTGGGAAACCACCATACACCAACACCATCTATATGCAGCACTCAGCCTCAGAGTTTGCTTCTCCTCTGTTCACTTTACAACACTCCACCTCCACTTCTGCTGCTAATTAGGTTTTACTTTCACAGAGTGTGTTGTGACCTAGGACTCAAACAGGAGTGAATTTCAAAATACTGAAGTAATTGCTCTTCGGCAACTGTACAAAAAAGGAACAAAGCTAGCATACTAATAGTATTCCTGTATTTGCACACAGTATACAAAATGTCATTTTATGGGTTTTCTATGCAACAATCCACAAGCAAAACACGCTATCTTAATCTCTATAAACTGATATTTGCATATGAATCTGAAAAACTAGGGGAGACAATCCATATACAAAACATTAAAATGGGACTTGGAGGTAGTAATAAAAAGAGATGTTATCCTCAACCATCCGGCACGATTATTCTTGACTATATTTATGTAGAGTACTTAAATTGTATGTTTGTTTGCACAATCACACTGTGTTTTGTTGTAATGACTGAACGGAATGCGACAAAACTAGTTAGACAGGAGTGACACTGTTCCATATAACCTTCCTCTCATCTGTCCGAACCAACAAACATTTGTCATCTGATTGAGCCGCGAGGTATCTGTTGTAAGAGTTGAAAAAAGGAAATTAGATTGCCTGGTGACTTTGCACTTTTCTTGAATTACTAATAATATCAAACCTGGAGGGAAATAGTATGAGTAAAAACTTGTTACGCTGGAATTATTTATTGGAAAGGTATTGGCACATGTTATGGGAAGCTTTATTTGCATATTAGGCAAGAAGAGGTAGTAAAACCTGCCATGTAAAATGAGGTCAGCAGATTATAAGGTAGGAGAGCCCTATATAGCACTAGAAAAAAAAACAGCACACTTACACAAAACTACTCAGGTTTGGGAAAAGATCAAGCCATACTTTTATATCAAAAAAAGTATGTTTGCTTCATAACTTATGTTTGGAATTTAAGCATGTGATGTCAATTAAGTGTGTTACATAAAATAACTTGGTTACGTAATTTTACGAATGTTAACTACATACGTACGGAAGTTAAAGAGGACATATTCTGCACATTTTCAGGTTGATATTTATAATATGTGTCTCTAGTGTGACATGTCTCCATACTTTAATGTTCAAAAATCTCTTTATTTTTCTCATACTGCCTGTGCTGCAGCACCTCTTTTCACCCTCTGTCTGAAACCAGAGCCCAGTCTGCTCTGATTGGTTAGCTGGCCGGCTCTGTTGAGATTGATCAACTGCTTACAGATTTACCGCCCCTTAGCCTATCACTTACAATGTGTTTCAGTGCAAACCAATAGAAGCACAAGTTACATAGTGATGTCACTATGTGCATACAGTAAACAAAGGAGTCCAGTGGAGGCGTTTCAGGAAAGGGGGGATTTTAGCCTGACCATTTAAAAGCAGAAAAACCTATATAACACACTACAGGAAAAGGAAATCCCCCAACTAAGGGCCTCTTTAAATATAAATGAGAAATTAATAAAATGAAATAAATGTTGTTATAAATAACATTTATTAAATCAGAAATCAGCTGTAATGTGTTTAAATGTTGACTTTTGTGACCGAACCTCCTCCGCACCTGGGGCCGTATTCACAAAGCATTTTATCTTACCGCTAGGAGGGCTCCTAACTCGCGCTAAAACATTTTACGTTGGAGTTTTTTCTTAAAAGTTATTCACAAAGCCGCTGAGACCTACTCATACTAAGGATAAATCACTAAGAGTGAACTAAGAGTGACGTGCCGTTGCTATGGATTACGTCGATTCTCGTGCATGAGTTTAGAAGCGGTCAGTACGGTGATTGGTTGTTCAGAGCAGGCGGTCTCGGTGAAACTCATCCGCAACATCCCACAAACGAGCCCACTAAAACAAGGAAATAGCCTAGGCTAGAAATGTATTCCTATCAAATAGTTATGGACAGTGCAGTTAGCAGAATACACGCATGATGACAAGTTTGTGCAGACCACGATAATGACGTTGTAGGCTATATGCACATTAAAGAGAGAGAGCAAACAATACAAATACGTAAATTGCATTAAATCAAGGAGGCAATTAAAAGCACCCCGCAAACTATTATCCAATGAGCATATTTCCAGCACTTAAACACTTTCAATAACAGCCCATACCGCCGTTAAAGCCCCCCTATCATGATGAATGAAAACAATCTGCGTGTTGATGGAATGTACTTTCTTTCTATTGACGAACACGTCCTCATCTTTTGAGGGCGCAATTATTTTTATGTGCGTCCCGTCAATAGCACCGACCGCACCGGGCATACCTGCAATTGCCATGAAGTTGGCTTTGATCCTGTGTAGTTGTTGATTGTCCAAAGGAAACCGGATAAACTGTTGGATGATATGTGGTCTAGAGAGCGCGTTGATGGTTTGGTTTATGGCACGGCTGACTGATGGTTGCGATATTCCTAAATCGTCAGCATTGCAAAGTTGCATTTTCCCTGTTGCTAAATATTGTAGTGTTGCCAAACATTTTATTTCCGGACTAATCGGGTTATTCCTGTTAGTCGGGGATGTTATTGCATCCTGCAATAATTCCACAACAAGTTTGATACCCTCACGATTTTGCCTATATCTCTTGATCAATTCACAGTCTTCCATTGTCTCCAAAACATTTCGTCTCGCAGCCATTTTCAGATTCTTTGTGAATAGGTCTTACTGAGTTAGGAGTCCTCTCGAGGACTTTTAAGCTCTCCTAAACTTAGGTGCTACTTTTAGGCCTAAAATACTTTGTGAATTGCTCTTAGTGAATAAAATTAGGAGTCCTAAATTTAAGACTGACACGCCCATTATGTTTAGGAGTTTCTCCTAAATTCGCCAGTTAGGAGCTACTTTTAGCCCTAAGATCCTTTGTGAATACGGCCCCTGGTCTTTGGCGATCCTCCTCTGCTTCCTTCATAATTACCACCACCACTTGAAGTTGTATAATAGCAATAAATGTAACTTCTTGATCCTAGATAAGCTGTTTTCACAAATGTATATACCAATACTTCATCTTAAAGGGAGAATTTTTTCACCCTTTATTTATGCTCTCCTTCAAATCTATGTACCATACATATATACATACTAACACACACACTTATTTTAGCCAATGTGTTTTAGCTATTGCACATCCAACATTAACAGCCTTGGCCTTTAAAACCCCATACCAGCATTATACGATATCCATTCTAAAGCACATGTCATACTTTCCCCCCTCCTCTGGCATATTTAGGGCTCTGACAATGACAAGGTCTCCACAAAGCATGGCTCCATAATACCTCTTCATAAGGCCTTACAGTAATGGCTGTTCTCTACCTACGGAGCTATAATTTACTCTCCATTGTTGGTGATCGCTGTTAAAGAGCAACTTCCAGGTTAAAGACACCTGTGAATAAATGTGTAGGAAAATGATGAATACACTAGATTTTCAAAAAAATATACAGAAATATACACTACAGTGACATCTGGCGTCGTTTTTGTAAGAGATGTTCACTTCCGCATAAAAAAGCCTCGGCACGTGACCTCCCGCATGTAACGTAACACGGGGGACACAAGGGGGAGAGCGGCCGGTGTAACGTATTAATAAACATGGATCCCAATGCTAGTTTCGACAAAGAAGACACAGAAGAAGTTGAACATGAATATTCGAATGCATATGACGGACCACAACCTTATAATTATGAGCCTGCTAGGCGTCCAAGAGACCAGGAGCAGCCAAGGATTAGAAGAAATAACGGCCATCGGAGAGAAATTGAGCTGTGGTGTGAGGAGAACCAGTGGAGAACCGGGCAGCTATCTTGGTGAGTGACCGGCGTTAGCTACAGAATGTTAGCTAACGTCACATCACAACATTGTAAAGTTAGCTATCATATATCAGGCTATAACTAAAGTAGCATTGATAATATAGTAACGTTACTGGCAGGACTGTTGATACTGATCCATAACAGAAACTAATGTGCAAGTATCAGCCGTATCTCGCGTTACCAAATGCAAATCCACACTACAGTGCTGTGTACCGGAGGAGAGACGCGAGATACGGCTGATACTTGACGATCTGGCGGAGAAAGGTTATGGAGCCTCCGTTGATATGTCGTTGTAAATGGCTTGATGGAAAGCAGGTGCGTAATCGGGGAGGGTGCACAGCTGATTGCAGCAGGTGAGTGGAGGTTGAGCCGGGAGCCAGGAGTGACAGCCACCACGCACACACAAGCAAAACAGACAGGGGGAAACAAACAAACACAAAGGAGACGGCTGGAGCAGTACAGCCACCACAGCGTTACCTAATGCAACTCCACACTACGTCTTACGGTGCCGTGTACCGGAGGAGAGAGAGAGAGAGCAGCGAAGGGGGGGGAGAGAGAGAAGTAATACGGTTTCCTGATAAAGCTGTGGAGAGTATGTGCTGCAGGGAGGTGGATGCACAACGCACCCAGGAACGAACGCTAGCTCCGGTCCTTTTTACTGTGGACTCGATGTCCTGACAGGCTGGTATTTGTGCAACCTGCACAAACACAATACTGCACCATGATTACAAATGGTGAAATACAATGTAAAACTACCGAAAAATACCAGCTCCTTAAAACACAACCGCTCTACTCAACGCAACTCTACTATACCCGCGGTCAGAGAGCGGAGATGTGTCCCCTGTGTGATGTAATATGACGCGTTTGACGTATGACCTTAAAAAAAAGCCGTTTTTAAGAGCAGAGCTAAAAATTGCTCCTTTCCCTCTGAATTCCTGCCCTTATGTCTCGTAAAACATATCAAATCCTGCATTCACTTTTTTAATTGTAATTTTCAAGCAAGTTTAAGCATAAATGTAGAAAAAATAAAAACCTGCAAGATGCTCTTTAAGTGATTCAATTATTTAGCGATGGAGACAAATAGATATTGCATGGATGTGCATGGGCTTTTATGTGGCTGTGTAAGGAGAGAAGAAAAGGTGAAAGAAATGACTTGGGTTTGTGTGGATATATGGTAAAGAGACACGGTGTGTTCTGCCTCATCACGCTGATAGGACGAAGAGAGGAAAGCTAGTTTAATATACCTCATCAATCCAACTTCTCAATGTTACACATTAACATTTACAACTACGATTTCAGACCGTCAAAGACTCTCTTGTGTGAAAGGAAGATGAAAAGACAGGAGTGATATTAGCGGGAGGAGAAGAAAACACCAATAATAAATGTGTAACAAACCTGAGTTATTAAATCTACCTAGTACTACTGATGTTGGTGTCTTAAAATGAGAAACTTCAAATGCCAAGAATTTACGATGACGGATAAAGGAGATACTAAAACCTTGAGGATATGCTACCTGAAGGTTGAGGTGAATAAATATAAGTGTTGAAATGATTCAGCCATGCTAACAGCAAAGCTCTAGGGGTGGCAATGTCTGTCAACCAAATGACCATGTTTTCTAACAGTTTCATATCTCTTGTAATGATTTTTTGACTGGGAGAGTTTCATGTTGATCTAAGCTGTACAATTCAGTTATCTCTGCAAGGCCAATAAGGAAGTGCCTTAAACACATCATTCTTTATAGAGGCCAGCATGGGGCGACCCCACTGGTTGATTTAATAAATCAGATTGTATTGAAGACTATGAGAAAATCATTATACTTCTCAATTGATTTATTACCTCATCAAACGTTTTTCCAGCAAGCTTCTCGTCTAAATTGCTAGTATCAAGTCTTCATCAATACAGCAAGATGTTTATTTTGTAAATAATGGTCCTGTTTAGAATTCATTTAAGTTAAAAAGGAGTGTGCTTTAGAGTGTAACCAAGTATTTAGCATCTAGCAACCAAGCAGTCTATACCACCAATACAGTCTAATAATAACAGTAGAACAATGGAGTGTCAATATTTTTGTCGGTAGCCTTCACGTTTTAAACAGGCTTGGTGCAGAGTTACGCAAAAAATAGGGATTGTAGGGGCCCAAATCATACAAAAAATAAAACTGAAAATGAATTCAAAAGTAAAACTCCCGCCGAAGATCCAGATAACGAATGTTGCGCATGGGAATGATCCAAGTACAGACAATATCTGTTGATGCATTTATTTCCATTTACCAATATGAAAAAAATGCAATGAACAGGTTTCCTATCATTGCCCTGTGCCTCTCCTTAGGCCCCCTGTGCTTTTCCCTGTGGTAAAAAAACATACTGGTGCTCTAATACCATGTCTCCAATATATACGATTACACCAGGTGCCCAAATTACCCAGTGCCCAAAGATGCCTTCTTAATAAAGCATAAATAATGACCATAAACAAAAATATGCCATAATGGCTTCTGTGGTTTTATGAGAAAATATGTGTAATGATAGTCTGATACTCCTCTCCCATCTATGTGTGCACCCTACTACACCACCAGATTACTCCATGGTTATGGTTCTTATCTTGTTTTTGCTTGTGTACCAACAATTTTGAATTACTGTTGTCATTGACGCTGCCTGTGTTTTGCCAACCACGGACTTTGTTTCGTCACCAGTGACATCAGTTTGGTTGCTCCTATTGCCAAATATTAGCATTTCTGGCTCTTGATAACCGAAGTGGCAGAAGCCAAAATGCCAAATGCTGCGCTTTAAAACTGTTATCGACACACCAGTTGTTATTGTCACAATAATTGTGTCTACTATGAATATACTCTATAGGAAAAATAAACAGGACTTATTTTGATGTGCCACTATGCTGTGGCCATGAACTTAGTGTAGTTTATTTGTATTCTTAGTTTTGATTAATTTGCCGATTATATTAATTTATTATTATATTAACATTATATTAACATTTCCCAGAGCTGACATCATCAAATCGCTTGCTTTGTTTAACCAACAGTCTAGAACATTTTAAATCATTACAATATAGTCGCATAGTCTTATTTTATAAATGACTTAAACAATACAAAATTATCAAAAATGTTGTCTCCTGTAAATAGTCTGACAATCTTCAGCACCAGCAGCAGCTAACACGTCTAACTCATGACATATGACAGATCATGTTTGGCTTCCATAAATAGGGCTGCTCTGTGGAGAACACTTTGACAAAATGGAGTGAGAGGCTGTGTGTGACTGCTCATAAAACATCACACTGTATCTCCTCTTCAAAGGTCTAAAGGAGCAGCCTGCAGATAGTGTATTAATATGAAAGTAAAAATAACTCTTTTATATACCTGAGATAATAAATATATAATTTAAACGTTACATGCTACTTAAAGCAGGATTGTATTGTTCCTATCAATCATACAGTAAACAGCCCCTCTTGACATTCACAAGTTGACAATAATCCTAAACTTGACACTGATGTCTATGACATATAAATCTATACCATGACATATGAATGTAAGTCAGGCTTCAGATCCTAATCGCAGAAATTATAAATGTGTCCTTTTACAAATTACTTTTTATATTTATAGGCTATAAAACTCACCCTTTACAATCCAGTCTTCTCAGCGTCTCGCCAGCCATACTTGGTCAAGTAAAACACACCTTTAAATTTTTTTTTTTATCTATAGGAACACCGGTTTTTGGGCCATATGAAATGTTCTTATGCAGGAAACAACCAAACCAACAGCACATTCAATCATGGAGTGATAATATCATTTGATCGAACTTACAATTATTCAAATACCATTACATTCATTTAGAACTTTGCTGCTCAATCAATCAATCAATCAATGTTTATTTATATAGCCCAATATCACAAATGTTACATTTGTCTCAGTGGACTTCACAGTTTGTACAGAATATCAGTATGACAATACGACACCCTCTGTCCTTAGACCCTCACATCGTACAAGGAAAAACTTCCAGAGAAAACCCACAGTTTAAAGGGAAAAATGGGAGAAACCTCAGGGAGAGCAACAGAGGAGGGATCCCTCTCCCAGGACGAACAGACGTGCAATAGATGCCGTGTATAAATTGAAAAGATAATACATTTGCAACATAGGTAGTCCAAATGTTTGGAAATGCATGTGTGTATAATAAGAAGATGAATCCACAAGTATATCCATCCAGGACTTATGATCCAGGACCACAGCCACGACTCAAGATCCAGGACTCGCAATCCATGACACAGCACCGCAGGATCATCCATGACTCCGGATCCCGGCGTATATAGACACCAAAAAGAAAGACATTTGGGGAAGCTGGGTTAATTGGAACATGAGAGTACACAGGTATAGACAGAGAGAAGGAAGAAGTAAGATGTCCCCCGACAAACTAAGCCTATATCAGCAAAACTAGGGGCTGAATCTAATCAGCCCTAACTATAAGCTTTATCAAAAAGGAAGGTCTTAAGCGCACTCTTAAAAACGGATAGGGTGTCTGCCGTCCGAACACAAACTGGAAGCTGATTCCACAAAAGTGGAGCTTGATAAGAAAAGGCTTTGGCTCCCATTGTACTTTTAGAGACTCTAGGAACAACCAACAACCCTGCATTCTTGGAACGCAATTCCCTAGTAGGACAATAGGGTATAATGAGTTCTTTAAGGTAAGATGGCGCCTGCCCATTAAGGGCTTTGTAGGCGAGAAGAAGAATTTTAAATTCTATCCTGTGTTCTATAGGGGAGCCAGTGTAAGGCAGCCTGAACAGGAGTAATGTGGTCCCTTTTCCTAACTCTGGTTAGTACACGAGCTGCAGCATTTTGAATCAGCTGAAGTGACTTGACTGACTTCTTGGTACACCCTGATAATAAGGAGTTACAATAATCCAGCCTTGAAGTAACAAATGCATGGACTAGTTTCTCTGCATCGTTTTGAGGCAAGATATGCCTGATTTTTGCAATGTTACGTAGATGGAAATAGGCGGTCCTTGAAATTGATTTTATGTGGGTGTTAAAGGATAAATCCTGATCAAATATAACACCAAGATTCCTTACAGTCTCACTGGAGGCCAAATTAATGCCATCCATAGTTAGTATATCTTTAGATAATTTGTTTCGTAGATTCTTCGGGCCAAGTACAATAACTTCAGTTTTGGTTGTGTTTAACATAAAAAATGTTAAGGTCATCCACGTTTTTAAGTCCTTGAGGCAGTCTTGAATTTTATTTAGATGATTAATTTCATCAGGCTTGATTGATAAATATAGTTGAGTATCATCCGCATAACAATGAAAGTTTACAGAATGATTCCTTATAATATTGCCTAACGGAAGCATATATAGGGTGAACAAAATAGGTCCAAGCACTGAGCCCTGTGGCACTCCATGGCTAACTTTGGTTTGCATGGAAGATTCATCGTTGACACGTACAAACTGAGAGCGTTCAGATAGATAGGACCTAAACCAGCCTAAAGCAGTTCCCTGTATGCCAACTAAGTGCTCTAGTCTTTGCAATAGGATATCATGGTCGATAGTATCAAATGCAGCACTAAGATCGAGCAAGACAAGAATAGAGACAAGTCCCTTGTCAGAGGCTATTAGAATGTCATTTGTGACTTTAACCAGAGCTGTCTCTGTGCTATGTTGTGTTCTAAAGCCAGACTGAAAATCTTCAAATAAATCATAGTTTTTTAAGTAATCACACAGCTGTTTTGCGACTGTTTTCTCAAGAATTTTTGAGAGGAACGGAAGATTAGAAATAGGTCTATAGTTGGCTAAAACCTCTGGATCGAGGTTGTGCTTTTTAAGAAGCGGTTTTGTCACTGCTACTTTGAATGATTGTGGAACATAGCCTGATAATAAAGACATATTCATAATATTTAATAAAGAAGTGCTAATTAATGGAAAAACTTATTTTAACAGCTTAGTTGGAATCGGGTCTAAGATACACGTTGATGGTTTAGAAGAGAGAATCATTGAATTGAATTGTTCAAGGTTTATGGCTGAAAAGCATTCTAGTTTACTATCTAGTGTAATATTAGAACTTACGTTTCCGGGAGCTGTTGATAACAACTGGTCAAAGGCAAGAGGTCATTGATTTTGTTTCTAAGAGTAACAATTTTATCGTTAAAAAAGCACATAAAATCATCATGCTGCTACACTCTAAAAACGAATTCAGGCGACCTTTCACCTCCACTTAATTAAATGCATGGTTGCAAGATAAAAATGTGAGTTAATTGATTTAGATAAACATTTAAAGTTGCAAACATTAATTTATAAGTTGTGTTGACGTAATAATGGTAATTACATCAACTTAATATTGTGTGTAATTTGAACTCTGGTTTCTGCGTTAATTCTCTTAAAACTAAATTCAAGTTGTAGTAAGTAATGCAATTGGCTTGATAACTTAATTGTTCTACACCTTCAGATAAGGATTTCAAGTCCACTCCTACTTAACATGCCTGGACAAGTTCCGACAGTTAAGACAAATAGAAATATACAAAGATATTTTAAGGTGAGTGTCATCTTTTGTCATTCAAATACATATAGCCTTGTAGTTGCACTGTATAGGCAAATTGCTGTTTGACCAAAATTAGCAGTCTTTGAACTGTGAATAGTTATGTGAGAGGGTACAAAGTAGTAGAGGCTACTGTGAGTGTACAAATGCTTTGGTTACAATTGTGATATCGCTTTTTATTAAAAATGAATCTCGTTGAAGCAGATCAAGGACATGCTTCTTGAGGTAGGATCGTTATTTAGAGTTGTCATTGAAATGCAAGTTGTTGGCAGTCACCCATTCAGAATATATTAATTTAGGTAATTTCTCTTTTTTTCCTTTTTCAAAAATAGCACAATACAATTGAAATATGCAGAGAAAACTATAGCCATCCGCTGCCTTGTCGTGTACCTTGGAGAAAAGGAAGAGGACCTTTTCAAGGAGTTTAGCGACGTAATTCAAAATCTTGAAATAAAATAAAATCCATGGGCAGAGTGTAAAAACACAGGACAAAAGCACTGCTCTCTGTCAGTTACATTTTGAAGCATATTGCACTTTTGGCCACACCCCAATCAATAATGCTTAATAAGTGCTTCAAAAGGGCATGAATATCGCCATCATCACTGACCGGTCCATACGATGGCAACCATCGTGTTCGAGGGAAACAAATGAATGAGCAAGCATTCTGCGTTAAATGTGTTCATACTGTTTGAAACAGTGACTGTCGGCAGTGTCAACATCTTTGTTACATCTTTTGTAAAATTGATGTGTGTGATCTGCAGATTGGTGGCCATTGAGAGTTTGTTAATGTAGTTTTAAAAAAACTTTACAGATTTTACATATTTGGCACTGGTTTTAAATATGCAAAGGCCTCTAACTTCAATGTGATGGCAGCATGTATTTGCTGTGTGCCCATTTCCCATGGTAATAGGGCTAATGTGTTTATTTATTATTTGTGGGGCAATTTAAATTTGTGTTATTTATCTTTTTTTTCAAGATTTAAATGAAGCTCAGCGCAACTTATTTCAGGAAGACTGGGTGTATATACATTCACTCCGCAGCTGCATATAATCAGCTCATCACAGGCGTTCTCTTTGCTATTACATTTCACCTCATTCTCCAGCAGCTAATCAACGAGCTGCAGCCAAACTATAAAATGGTTCTCCTCTCTCCTGCAGTCAGCTGTGATTTCAGGTGTTCATGCACCTTATCATATGGCATGTGTCAATAAATGTTCAAACAAAATGAATTCTCTCCTGATTGAAACATCATGTGTTGAAATAAACAACTGCAGTTCAAAATAAAAAGTGAATTGCCTAATATTTTTCTTGTGGAATCAATTAATTTCTTTCTTTAGAGGCAACAACATGAAAAATATAAATGGTTGTCAACTTAAAAACGTGTGTTCACAATGAGGGTAATTAACTACATACAACTTTAAATCCCTTTTAAATCATGTGGAAAACTAATCGGAACAACTTAATCTTTTGAGTAATCAACTTCAAAACTTGTGTTTATAATACCAATTATTAAGTAAGTGGTAATTAAAAACACCTCTGATTGTAGAGGAAAAGCCTTCTCCCCTAACTCAAATAACTTTGTTGCTTTAAGACAATTTCATTAGAAGTTGTCTTAACTCAATAAACATTGATGTAAACTGTTGCGTTGATTTTCTTTGTTGAGCCAAGGCATTGGTTTTTAGAGTGTATACTGCAATTTGGGTTCCTTACAGGGGCCCTATTCTGCTCATGTTCAGGTTTATATTTGTATTTTGTGTCTTTACTGTGACATGTTTCCATGCTTTAATGTTCGAAAAGCTCTTTATTTTCCTCATACTGCCTGTGCTGCAGCACCTCGTTTCACCCTCTGTCTGAAACCAGAGCCCAGTCTGCTCGGTTAGCAGGCCGGCTCTGTTGTGAATTTGTGAGCAGCATGTAAAGAAACTGTGAATTAAACATTGTGGTGTCAAGGTATACAAACCATTTGAAACAACATTTAAAACAAGTTGAAACTCAACATTCAGGCGTGCTTATACTTGCCAATTACGAACTCAGTGCTTTCTGGGAAATGTATACTCTCAGTTAACCTTGAATGTGATGCTGCTTGTGTTTAACTGAAAAGCCGCATATTTCCCCCCTGGTTACTCATATTCTGGAAGATCATAAACAGGAAACAAAATTGGATATGGTTTGTGCCTGTGTTTCAATTTTACAGACTAATTCCTACTTGTATTGAACCATCTTTGGGTGAATTATTCATTTTTGTATTAACAAACTGTTTTCAATACAAGGTTTTTCATTGATTTTAAACAATGTAGTCAATGTCTTCATGCTGTATTTCAGTTTTATGTCCTCACATCCCAAGGGAAATATTTGCTCATGGCCGACTGAAACAAAACAGACCTGTTGTTGCTGTTCTGTTTGAGAAACGGCAGAGTCTCTGCTGAAACACATAACGGTGAAAACCCTTTAGAACAGAGAGACAGAAATATGGCAGCAACTGTATTGCTTGTACTCAAAGATAGCTACGTATTGAGTAGGTCTAACTTTAAAATCATAAACTGACTTTTTACATTTATTTAAGATTTGTATTATTAACAGTGTTGGGCAAGTTATTTCCAAACTGTAATACAGTATATTAGTTATTACTGTCTTTTTTAAGTAATAAGTTACATTACAGTACAGAAACTGCACTCGTCAAAGTCCTCAATGACCTCCTCACCTCTGCTGACACTGGTTCCCTCAATATTCTCATCCTCCTCGACCTGACTGCAGCCTTCGATACCGTGAGCCACAACATCCTGCTCACCCGACTCAGGGACATTGGTATTGAAGGTATTGCACTCAGATGGCTCCAGTCCTACCTCACTGAACGATCCCACTTCATCTCCCTCCCCAACCACTCCTCTGCCACAGCTTCAGTCACCCAAGGCGTTCCTCAAGGATCAGTACTTGGCCCCCTCCTCTCCATCATTTACATCCTGCCCCTCGGTCAGATACTCCGCCACTTCAACCTGGACTTCCACTGCTATGCTGTTGACACTCAGATCTACCTCAGCACCAAAACCCTCCATAACCCACCCCTTACCCACATCGATTCCTGTCTGACAGCTATTAAAACTTGGATGCAACATAAAATCCTCAAACTGAACAGCAACAAAACAGAACTCCTCCTAATTGGCTCCAAATCCACCCTCAGCAAGGTCACTAACATAACACTCACCATCGATGGCACCATTGTTTCCCCCTCCAATCAGGCACGCAACCTTGGTGTAATCTTTGACCCCACACTCTCCCTCGAACCTCACATCCACCAAACAGTCAAAACCTCATTTTTCCACCTCCGCAATATTGCAAAAATCCTACCCTCTCTCACCCGCCCCGCAGCCGAAAGACTAATCCATGCCTTAATTTCCTCCCGCCTTGACTACTGCAACTCACTTCTTTACGGCATCAGCACTACATCCCTCAACAGACTCCAACGGGTTCAAGATGCAGCTGCACGTTTCCTCACGCATACTAAATCATGGCATCACATCACCCCAGTCCTCAAAGACCTCCACTGGCTTTCTGTCTCCCATCGCATCAACTAAGAAATTCTGGTCCTCACCTACAAAGCACTCCACCATTTGGCCCCCCCTTATCTCACAAACCTTCTCACTCCTTATCAACCCCCACGGTCCCTCAGATCCACCGCAGCCGGACTCCTATCCATTCCCACATCCACACTCTGCAGCTTTGGGGACAGAGCCTTCTCAGTGGCAGCTCCTAGGCTCTGGAATTCCCTCCCCCAAGATCTCCGTTACTCTGAGTCCCTCATAGTCTTTCAGTCCCGCCTCAAAACACATCTTTTCAACTCTGTCTACCCATAAGCCCCCCCACCTCTCAATCAACTTCCTCTTGACTGCCTTTTTATTTTTTTATTTTACTATACTTACTTGTTTGCCTGTCCTTGTTTGTCTACCCTCCCTCATATTGTAAAGCGTCTTTGAGTTGTGAAAAGCGCTATATAAATAAAATGCATTATTATTATTATTATTATAATTACAATATTACTGTCTCTGAAATGTAATGAGTTACACTACTTTTATATTACTTTTGAGTTACCAAAATAATCGCCATAGAATGGCTATTTTGAATGCTAAAATGTAGTTTAGTGCAGCTCATTATACATCCAGTGAAGGGCAATGTGGTATAGCATAACAACTGTGTAGGCCCTTAAGGCTACTAACAACTTGTATTACACGGCTTAGTTGAATACTCGATTCTGATCTTAAATTCTTAACATGTTTACACGTTGTTAATACAGTAGTACAGACCACTGTCAAGGACTATAATGAAGGTTGCTACGGAGGATCAAGAAAGAGAAAGGAAAAGAGGTTAAAAGACGGAGCGCTGGACGTCAGATAAATCACCAGAATAAGGCAGAGAGGAAGTAAACAATAACAAGAACACGGAATGGGCTGAGTAGTTTGTTTAGTATATGGCCGTGTAATAAGCGGGATAATGTTCAGCGAGGCGGACATTATGGGGAAAAGAACACCCGACAGGCTGATCCGGGAACCTGACGCAAAGTGGAGGGATCTTGATGAGCCGGAAGGGTAAACACCAGGCTTACGGCCCGTCCAAACAGCGGCATGCGTTGACGCTTCAACGCTTCTGCCCATTCACTTTGAATGGGGTGACGTCACGCTTTGCCGAACTGCATTGTGGGAGCAAAGCGTAGCTTTTCTCGCGGTGCTCGCTGCAAAAGTTGAGCAATGTTCAACTTTTTAAGCTTCAACGGAAGCGTCAGCCAATCGAATCATATGCCAGTACAAGCTCTAGCCAATCAAACCGCTGCTTGTGTGTCCGGGGCGGGAGATTCAGTCGAA
>NC_136912.1:62850045-62877545 GCF_949606895.1 Notothenia rossii
GGAACCCTGAGGAGACTAAATACGAACATTATATGCAGACACAGACGTGGTTCAGAAACACAGAAATATTAGAAAACAGACCATTAAGGCAAAACATCTAGTTTGATGGATGCTGTCAAAACTCAACTACAATAATACGTGTGTGTGTGTGTGTGTGTGTGTGTGTGTGTGTGTGTGTGTGTGTGTGTGTGTGTGTGTATGTGTGTGTGTGTGTGTGTGTGTATGTGTGTGTGTGTGTGTGTGTGTGTGTGTGTGTGTGTGCCCGTGTGTGTGCGTGTGCGTGTGTATGTGCGTGTGTGTGTGTGTGTGTGTGTGTGTTTATTTAGCACAGGCACATAGTATCTGTCCCCGGCTGTTTGAAGAGCAAGCATGGGAAACAAAAGACACTGTTTACCTCTTTGCATCCAGCTACTCACACACACAGTTACAATCACACTCCCTGTAATTGACATAATTAATTGATAGTTTAGCTTCTCACCATCATTTGCTGTGGCCCACTGATGTTAACGATCGTAACTGAAAGGCTGCCTGTCAAACGTAAACATTCAGCTACGTGACTTGCAAACTCTCGCGAGAGTTTTACACAAGACGGATCCTTTCTAGCCATAACCCTGCACCGGGCGCTGACATTGGCGCCCGGTGATCATCAGATTTGACGACGCTGATTGGCTGAAATGGGGCGAAGCCTGCGAGCTAGTTCAGGCAGTCAACTCGAGCACTTATGCTGCATTCATACATAACGCCCCTTGCCACTCTACAACCAACCAAACAGAGTCTCCTTAATATGCCGCTCTATTTAACCTGCCAGATCTCTCTCCATGCATTGCTTGCTGCTGCTATTGCCGCAGCTACCTCTACGTCGCTGCTGCTTGCCTGCTACTACAAGTCGCCCATGCAATCTTCAAGTTACCTGTTGCTGTCGCTGCTGTATGTTGCAATGTCTCCTGCCTTAGTCGGGACCGTTTCAACATCCTCGGGAGAAGAAGTCGGCATTATCCCCAAAACACAGACTGGCTCGGAGATATGGTCAGACGCTCCAGAAACAAGCCGCAGCTCTCGCACCCCTCGCACCCCTCGCACCCCTCGCATCACGCCGAAACGACTGACCGGATGGCCAGTGCATCGTATCCTCGATGAGCTCTACGGTAACAATATACCAGTCCCATCTGGCCTCAACCACGAGGATCTTTTTCAATTTCTTCTGGTAAAATGAATGTTCCGGGATTAACCTACAGTCGAACGCCAGTACCGGTAACAACAGCGCTCCCAAAAAGGGGAAAGCTCCTGCTAAGAGGCGCGCTGCCTCTCAGCCAGTCGTTATTTTGCCCCCAAAAAAGCAGAAACATGCTGCTTCAGTTAACAACGATTCTGCCATTCTGTCCTCCCTTCTCGAGGTTAAAGCAGCGCTTCAGGGCAAGAATTCCAGGTTACATTCCCTGGAACAAAGCACAATTTCCGCTGCCGGCAATGTAAAAAACATGGGCCCCTCCTCTGCAGCCCAGGCTACTACTTCCGCGTTCATTCAAGCTGCGCCGCTTCCTGACAACGTCACACCCCTGAGGACTCTGGGAACTGCAGTCCCAGCTCCAGCCACGGGTTGTTGCTTTCTGCCCCCCGCAGCAGAAATTCCTGACACTCTCAGGAATCAAATTTTGGCAGGTATATCATACATTCTGCATTTTAAGCATTGTTTTCTGTGTTTAAATCACTTGGGGCAATTATTAAAAGGGTATGTTTTATATTTTGAACATATACAACTTTATAAATATTAAATTAATAAAGTGTAATCGCGCATAACGGGGTGTATATACTGTGTGTGTGTGTGTGTGTGTGTGTGTGTGTGTGTGTGTGTATGTATGTATATATATATATATATATGTATACGTGCGTGTATAACTTTATGCTCTCATCGGCAGGCCATGACATCAATCTGGTGAAAATTCTGTTATGTGGATCTGAATCTGTCAAAAGATTTGTGGACTGCGGAGATTTCTCCGTCCTACTCAAAGACAGCAACCCCAGACTATCTAAATCTCTTTCCATGGCAGAATTCATCGTGGCTTTTGGTGTCTTTAGAGACACTATATGCAAAATCTATCCTCAACGTAGAGAAGAGTTAGATACGTATTTGGCCATTATTGCTGATCTTGCTCTCTCTTATGGTGGCTCTCTTTTCTACGAGTACCACAAGTCCTTCTCTGCTAAAGCAGCCATGTATATTCAGCGGTACAATCAGGGATTAGATTGGTCGTTTATCAACCTGACTCTCATCAGCAGGCATTTCACGGGGCATAAAACCCTCACATGCTCTATCTGTGGTTCCTTTTCACACTCAACTTCCCTGTGCCCAAGAACCGCTCAGCAGGAACTTTCCACGGCTAAACCTATGCCCCAGCCTAGGAATCAAATGTTCCATACTGCTAATCACCCACCAAAGAGAGAGGTATGTTCCTCTGGATTTAAGCCTACTATATGCAACAATTTCAATGAGAGTGTTTGTACGTATCCTAATTGTAAATTCATGCATGTTTGTAGTTGGTGCGGAGACGGCCACCCACGCTCGGTATGCCCCAGAAGACTTCGCCCTGCGAAATCGGGGAAATAAACATGAATCATCCTTCGACTCCAGTGAATGTTCCAGCGCTTTCTAAGGCTCTATCTAATCATCCCAACAGGTGTTTTGTCAATTACCTTATCACAGGCTTAGTTCAAGGTTTCCTAGCAGGTCTATGCTGGCTTCCAAAAGTGACCCATGTTTGCAAAAATTTGCAGTCTGCTCTGAAAGAGCCAGGAGTAGTAGATGAGCTACTATTAAAAGAAGTTAAAAATGGATACATGATAGGCCCCCTGTTAAAACCCTTCTTCTCTATCTTCAGATCAAGCCCCATAGGGATCGCTATGAGGAAATATTCCATCAAAAAACGCCTCATTATGATGAGATATGGCATATATTTGGTGTGAAATGGCGCTCCAAGTTTTACTTCTCAGTAAAGCTGACATTCGGTTGCCGTAGTAGTCCACGCATCTTTGACACCTTGTCAGAAGCGCTATGCTGGATACTCTACAACACCTACAAACTCCCTTTCGTCCTTCATCTTTTAGATGATTTTCTAGTAGTTGACTTTCCCTCGTCCCCACCAGCCCGCAGCATCTCCACAGTCAAAAACCTTTTCAAAGAGCTAGGCATGCCCCTTTCAGAACAGAAAACCGTAGGCCCTTCCACGCGTTTAGAATTTCTCGGTATCACCCTCGATAGTGTGCTGATGCAAGCTTCACTCCCACAAGACAAGCTGTCCCGCATCAGAGAAGGCATCAAATCATGGTCCGCTGCCGTTAGTATCTCAAAAAAAGATAAAGATCTTTTATCCTTATTAGGCCACCTTAACTTTGCAATGCGCATCATCCCACACGGCCGCTCATTTGTTTCACGGCTGCTAGCGCTGGCTTCTTCTGTCCAAAACCTTAAAGACATTTTAGTCCTAGATGATGGTTGTCGCTCAGATCTTCGATTCTGGGCCTCTCTGTGCGAAGAGTGGAATGGTATTTCATTATTTTATAATGACCTCGTGGAGTCTTCAGATTCTCTCCAGTTTTTTACAGACGCTGCACCTTCCATCGGCTTCGGGGGATTATTTTGTAATGAATGGTTCACAGATGTCTGGCCAACTGAAATTCAGTCCCTTGAAAATACTTCAAAATCTACCGCCCTCTTCGAGCTCTATCCTATTGTTGTCGCTTGCTCGATTTGGGGCACCAGATGGACCAGGAAAGGGGGGATGGCTTTTCGGGCTGTTCCCGGGCCCCTGCCTTTAATATGCCGCTCTATTTAACCTGCCAGATCTCTCTCCATGCATTGCTTGCTGCTGCTATTGCCGCAGCTACCTCTACGTCGCTGCTGCTTGCCTGCCCCACCACCACCCCAGCTTCCACCTGTAGGCTTGGGGTTAGTTATTTGTTCATCACTCATCGTGCTATGTATATCTACTGAGTGATGATGCCCGAGCCTAGTCGCCAAACTAACTATATGCTGCTTCTAGGGGTTTCACCAACTAATCGACGAGTCGACTAGTCGACTACCTTTACCACTAGTCGGCGCTGTAGGCCCTAGTCGACTAGTCGTGAAAAAAATGGAGGTAAACGAGGTGCTGCAAAATGCTCCAAAACAGGTCCGACATTCTTATGTATGGCAGTACTTCAACGAAGATGTAACCAACTCCACAGTGAAGTGTCAGTTGTGTACAGCTGTACTGAAGTACAATACAAATGCATCTGCTATGCGCAACCATCTGAAGATGAGACACCCGCTGCCGACAGCTAGCTCTAGCAGTAATGCTAGCACCAGTGAGCAACGGACCGGCGTCAGCACTGAACAGAGGCAAACGAACAGCAAGAAAACACGGGTCAACAGTGATGCGGATGATGAGCTACGGGATTACTGTCAGCGGACACCGCATATCCCCACAATGGATAATCCACTGGAGTGGTGGGCAGAAAACGAGGCACCGCTTCCCCCGCTTTCGAGGAGCTACCTGGCTATTCCAGCCACAAGCACCCCGAGTGAGAGGGTTTTTTCCCTGGCAGGCAACACTGTCACCCGAAAGTGGTCAAGCCCCCTTCCCTCACATGTCGATGCGTTGGTGGTCAAACCAAACCAAAAATATGGAAAGGTGGACGCTATCGTGGAGGACAGCGAATAAAGTGTTGCGCAATGCGCTGTTGCGCACTGGATTTACGTGGCATTTATGTAAACAAGAGTTTTTTGCTGTCGATTTTGGTGAGTCCAGTTACTGTTTGTTATTTACTCAGCCATGTAACACAAATTAAAAGGCAGTGTTTAATGTTACTGTATGAGTTCCAATATAAAATTCAGTTGTACACCTCTCTTTGTGTGTCTTTATTATGACGTAACGACTAGTCGACTAGTCGACTACTATTTTGAAAAATGTGTCGACTAGTAAATATTGATAGTTGTGAAACCCCTAGCTGCTTCTAATAAACATATTAAAGAAACACGTGAGTTGTCTGACTGAAATTATGTTTCGGAGCCATAGCTTACAGATAGCAACAGTCAGCTGCTAGTGGCTGCTGCTGCACTGGTTGTGGGCTCCTCTCTTAGTGCCCAGACAAGAGAGGGTAATGATACACGGGCAAGGCCAGGCAGGAAACATGTGACTTATCAGTAACTTTAGACATCGTAACACCATTTTAAACGAGATTTTATTGTGGATTATACATTTTAATGATACCAATTATATAATATTTACATTGTTCATTACAAATTAAAATAAAAAATATATATTTAAAAAAACATATATTTAAAAAACACATATATATATATATATATATATTTTTTTTAAATTTTAATTTTTAATGTGGGAAGAGGTGGGGCGGCGCCCCTATGGGCCGGCCGCCACTGAGCGTCATATTTATATAGCTAGCGTTAGCGTGCCTAACTACTACACCAGCTGAGGAGAGGAGAGCTTCACGTGAAAAGAAGATAAAGTGAGGGAAGAACATTGTTAAAAGAGATGACAAATCGAGTGCAGGAAAATAACACGGGCCATAGTGGGTACCGCGGAAAAAGGACATTTGAATTCTTAGCAGTTTGTTTATATGTATGTATTTGTGTATAGATGTTGCAACTATACAGAGCTTTAGCAATTGCCTGTAACTATGGTCATGCTAATAAAGCTATTGAATTGAATTGAGAGAGAAAGAGAAGTGACAACATGTGAAGAGGGACAAAGTAAGGACAGGATAGTAGTGTGCATTAGACATGCTCAAGAACAAATATAGAGAAGACATTCAAGGAGAGAGAGAGACTAAACACAAATTCAACGGTAAACATGATGTATCTTTCTATTTATTTAGCTAACCACTGTTTAGAATATGGGTTTTTGATTGACTTGATTAAATGGATTTACTACATAAATGTATGTCTTTTCAGGCTGCCATGTTTTGTCCTTTCTGTGGCCATCACCTGGGGACAGTTCAAGTGTTCTGTGGCTCCTGTGGCAAAAATGTACAGTTTTTGGCAGAAGTTGAACACAACAGTAAGTTCACTTTTTTTTATTGTATCTGTTTCAAATGCAAGAAATAAGGATTCAACACACTACTCTGTTTAGAATACTAATTGGCAGATGCATACACTAGTTATCAGCATGAAGGACACATTTTTTCATTGTCTGTTTATGTGAAATATGTAGAAGCCATCATTAAATTGTAGACCAATGCATGATTAAATACACAAAACATGTGTATTATTTATATACATTCATAATTGTGTATTAGTTCTATCTTTATAGAGAACATGATACATTTAGAATCAGATTGTGAGACAGTGAGCAGCTGGGAAAGTCACACCGCCATGGGGCACAAACAGTTGCTATGACATGATGTTTTCTTCATTCTCAGGCATTCCATAAGGAGGGTCAGGAACTCACGCTTGGGACCACCAGTGTCCACTCCATCCTCAGTTTGTCCCTCATCATCAGTGAACTTAACTGACATCTCATGAGAGGGGTCGAATGAGGCACCTTTGAAGCCGCGGATTGCTCCATCCCACACATTGGCTCTATTAATATTGAACCTGTTGCAAGATGTATTTGTTCTTTTTGCAGAGAGTTTTGCAACAATGTCCTCCACAGTCAGGTATCCTGTGCTGGGAAAGACAAAGTTATGTATTGTAATATTAAATGATGAAGCTAGTAATAAGATTTACAGTATAGAATAGAACAATTAAGTGGTAATAGTAACAATTAATACCGTTGCTCCATTTTGTCTTCTGGCTCAGACTGGCTATCAATAATGATAAGTGCATACCCATTTGTGTAGTTGCTGCAGTGAGAAGACAGTTGAATAATTATTTTCATAATACATAATATATGCATGACAGTCATATTTACAAAAGGATGTCGATCCTCTTCCTGTTTTTTTTCAATACATTGGGTTCTAAACTGACAACAGCACTTTTGTCATACTCCTGCACAATCCTTGTAAACATTTGAAATGGATGCAACAAACAATATCTGATCTTTGAAAACTATTTGTGAGTGTTTTTTGTATCGTCTTCACTAAGATGTCAGATATTGTGGGTGTCATTTGGAAATGTATGAAAGTATAATTGTTCTGCTTCCCGGCAATGTTACCCACTGTGATTGGAGGCTATACAAACAAACAAATGTAAAATAAAGATACACACCGCACAACTATGTCACGATGCAACTGTCAGCCTCGTTTACCTATAGAAGCTGTTCTGACCCGGGGCAGACTGGACCTCTTCCTGGAATGGGGTTGGTACTCTATCAAAGGTATTTATTGATTTCATGTTCACCAATTCAAACCTACATGGTATAATTAAATTTTAATTAGTCTTACCCGATCAGACGCTGGTTGTGGGTGTCTGAGAGGTCTGATAAAGGTAAACAACAAATATATTCAAACTACTGTACTGTTAAAACATTCTGCTTCTTGTGGCACAACATAATATGTTGACGTGGAGGGCTCAATAAACCAACACCTCTCTACACCTATAATATATGTCAAGAGTTACATTTAGGTGCACAGCGCTGTCTCTTGACTTGCAAACTCTTTTACCAAACAAGCTAACGCTAGCTGGGTAAATATGACGCTCTTTGTATCAAAACAAAACGTATCTCTTTATATATCGACTTTTTCCACTTCGATCCACTTTGTTTCCTCCGGCTTCAATTTGCAGCACTCTTGTTCGTTCTCTCTATGTGTGGTCAGACATCAATCTGTTCCACGTAGCGTGCCCCCTAGAGCAGTGGTTCCCAACCTGGGGGTCGCGACCCCCTTGGGGGGTCGCCAAAGATCACAAGGGGGGCGCCAGACCTCAGATGATTTGAGGCCTAATATCATATTTAGAATAAAACATTTTTTTAAAAGTACATATCATTTTTTTTTTACATATCATTTTTTTTACATATTGTAACGCAATACATGATTGGTGCTAAAAGCCTTGTCTACATTACAATAAAATATAGAAATTAATTGATTAACTAAAATAAAAATTCAAAAAATTAATCTGATACTCCTCCGATTGGCGCCAACATTGACGTTACTGTGTCAGCTTTCATAATAATAACAGTTTGCTGCGCTTGCTAGCTAGCGACCGACTTCATAAAGGTGAATATTTTTGTCTAAAAATGTCGGAAAAACGTAAAGGAGATGACAGCTCATCTGCAATCAAAAAGAAAATGAGGACCTACGTAGAGAGCTATCTTAACTTCGGTTTCATGGAGGGAACGGACAAAACCCGCCCAGAGTGTGTGATATGCAGAGAGAAGCTAGCCAACGAAAGCATGAAACCCAGGAAAATGAAGAGACACCAACAGACCATGCACCCAGAAACAGTCGGGCGTGATCGGGACTTTTTCATAAAGAAACAACACCTTGCAAAGGCAAAGAAGCCAATGGATATTAGAACAGCGTTTGTTAGGGCTGGCAGCGAGGCCTCTTTTGAATGTGCACTTTTAATAGCAAAGGCAAAGAAACCGCACAACATTGGCGAGCAGCTCATTAAGCCAGCTTGCATTAAGATGGCTGAGAAACTGTGCGGCCCGCAGGTCGCGGAGAAGCTAAAAACTGTACCACTGTCAAACAATACGGTGAAAGAAAGAATTGAGAAGATGGCAAGTAACTGCGAGCTGCAGCTGCTCGAAAAGCTTGGAAAGGGGCCATTTGCCATACAACTTGAAACCACAACTGTAGCAGACGAGGCTGTGCTGATCGTTTATGTGCAATATATCGATGGGGAAGATTTGAAGCAGGACATTCTTATCTCAGTCAACCTTACCAATACCACCCGGGGTGAGGACATTTTTACTGCAGTGGATTCTTACCTCTCATCCCACAAGCTTTCCTATGAGAATTTAGTTGCCTGTTGCACAGACGGAGCTGCCTCAATGATGGGGAAAAACAAGGGATTTAACAGTCGCTTGAAAGAAAAGGCCCCACACTGCACAATATTTCACTGTGTGATACATCGCCAGGCCCTGGCCAGCAAGAAACTGTCAGAAGACCTCAGCGAAACACTCTCAACTGTTATTAAAATAGTCAATTTCATCAAAGGTCGCCCCACCAACAAGCGTCTATTCGCAGACTTGTGCAAGGACGAAGCGCACCAAACCCTCCTCCTGCACACCGAGGTGCACTGGCTCTCACACGGCCGAGTGCTGGCACGCTTTGTAGAACTGAAGGAAAAAATTGAAGAGTTTCTACAAACTCGTAACCGCGCACTGTCAGAGCAAGTGACTGAGTCATTCTGGATTAAAACAGCATACCTGGCCGACATCTTCAGTCTCTACAATGAAACAAACAAGCGTCTGCAAGGCGTGGAGTCCAACATTCTCCAATGATGCATTTGTGCGCAAACTGGAGTACAGGGTCGGGAAAATGGAGAGGGGGGAGCTGCAACAGTTTCCACTACTGCTGAAACAATCCCAAAACAATCCTGAAACGGTGCCTGTGTCTGTACGTCGCGAGTTCATCTGCCATATGAACGCACTGCAAACGGAAATGCAATCACGCTTCGCTGACATAGACGAGTATGTCTCCAAGGAATTGTGGGTTTTAGATCCCTTTTATTGCCAAAGTTGAGGATGTGGAATACCTGGATTGCGAAGATGAGCTCACCGACATCCAAGCTGACTCGCTGTCAAAGAAATACTTCCAGGAAAAAGGATTAAAAAAGTTTTGGATTCTCAAAGGACCAAGCCTCGCTCCAAAGATCACACTGCATGCCACGACCAGGATTATACTCCCATTCAGTACGACATATCTATCAGAAACAGCCTTCAGCGCACTTGTTGCCATCAAAACAAAAGCACGTAACACACTGGACGTTCACAACGACTTTAGACTGGCTGTCACTCACATTACACCGGACATTCCATCCCTGGCTGCGGGCGTGCAAGCCCAAGGTTCACATTAATGAACCTACTTGAACCTCGTCCTCTCTCTGCTACCTGTTCCATGGCAGACAAGCATTTGATTTACCTGCTTAATATGCCAGTTTTTCATTTTTGTTTTATACAGGCCTATGCAACTATATTACCATTTATTTATTAGACATAGTATATTCTTTTGAAGTGTCCTGTTCTTCGACATTTGAAATAAATATGATGCATACATTTGCAAGTTAGTAGCTAATAAAAGCATACAAAGACAGAAATGTATCATTTTTTCTTTAATATAAATGTTTTTTCTGCGCGTAAAGTGTCGGTTTCAGTTGGATTATTTGTCACATTTGCTCCGATCAGATCGGTCTCCTCCATTTTGTAGATTATTTACGATTTTTTAATCCACATAAACACATCGCCAAAATCCGGCTTACTTTGAGCATGTGTTTTAAACAGTTGAATCCCTTTGTGAATTGTTTCCACTTGCGCCGTCCTTTAATTTCTTGATACAGCGGGCATCCAAATTCATTAATCCTGAGTCCAATAACCAACAAAGTCACTCCAATAGTGCTCCTTAATTACGCTTTCATCCTCCTTTAATGAAATACTTCACATTCATCCAGTTTGTGACAGTAGTTGTAGCATTTTTGAGACTTTTAAACTTTAATTACCGCTGTTGCCGTGTGTGTGTGTGTGTGTGTGTGTGTGTGTGTGTGTGTGTGTGTGGGGGGGGGGAGGTAACCGCTGTTACCCGGCACGGCTGTCACTACCCGATTGCCCCCCTGCCCGATCTGTACTGCGCATGTGCGAGATGGTCCGCCATACTGGACAACTACATATACGGCAACTGTAATAGGACACTTCACACAGTGGCGTTTGGCAAAGCAGAAAAAGAACACAAAAAAAACGGGAGAGATGAGTTATTGTTATGACAACGTGACTTCACTATTATTTAACAACTCTTTTTATTGGGTTCTTTTATTTGGGGTTAAGTACATTGTCAGAATAAGTGAGACATAGATTTAACTTCTGTCAGACAGCTATATGCCATACATTTTTGCATACATTCACAGTAAATATTTATTCAGTATGATAACTGCCAAACAGAAGTTAAATCCATTTTCTTTTTGTGCTTTGCCAAACGCCACTGTGTCAAGTGTCCTAGTTGGGTTGCCGTACGGAGTTGTCCAGTATGGCAGACCATCTCGCACATGCAGAGTACAGATCGGGCAGGGGGACAGATCGGCAACAGCGATAATTAAAGTTTCAAAGTTTTGGGGGGTCGCAAATTCCAACAGGAGTGATTTGGGGGGGCCCTGGGTGAAAAAGGTTGGGAACCCCTGCCCTAGAGGCCTGGAGTACTTCCGGAATGTTGTTTTTTTGTATGTGTTTTGGGATTTGTACGTGCTTTGGACTTTGCATATCGTTTTGGTATTTGCAGCGGTTTTTTGTTGCGTTTGTTTTCGGGGTTTGTGTGTTGTATTTAGTTTGCATCATTTCTGTAAATGCAGCGTTTTTTGGTTGTATTTGTTTTCAGGATTTGTTTGTTTTTCATTTCAGGATTTGCAGCTCTTTCCTGCTAATGTATGTGTTTTTGGCCGTTGTTCCGCGTTTGCACCTGCCGCCCACCGTAGATGATATCTAGGAAAGAAAATAAATAAATAAAGCTCCAACACACTGTTGGTATATTTACTTAGGGTTCTATATCGTATAAGGCTTCGCCCTCTAAGGCTATCGCTATTTGGTAATCCCTCCTGCACGTGTGCAGCACTTAATCCACGCCCACCTACAGTATGACGTGGGCCCCACCTCCGGGCTCACTTCTGTATAAATAGGAAGTAGGCCCTACCATCTACTCCCACTTTTCTTCAGCACTCCGTTGCAGAAGCATTGTCAGGCAAAACCACTTCTGTTAAGAGCTACTTACCGAAAAGCAAGCATTCCTCCTAAAAAGCTTCTGTTTTCTGGTAAAATGGAGACTGGGCAGGAAAGTCAAGGCTGTGTCAGGGATTGCCTCGTATGCGGAACGGGCTACATTATGAGCTTTGACAGGCACTCACAGTGTGAGTCCTGCCTGGGATTAGAGCATGCGAACGCTGCTCTCAATCCCGGGGTGTCTTGCTCGCATTGTGCCCGTCTCCCACTGGCCCTCAGACAGCAGAGAGCGGACGCTCTCGCTGCTGCGGCCACCGAGGACGATTGGCCCGTCCAGGAGGAGTACTCCGGGGTCAAAGCCCTTGACTTCCTGGATCCGAGTGGAGGGCGCGAGTCGGACGACTACGTCCCCTCCATTCAGGGATCACCGGGTGATTCCCCCATCATCTCTCCCCTCCGGACGGAGGAGACAGGTATGGGGCCCGGTACAGGGCCGGTGTACGATCCAGTGATCCCTATCTCCGACGCCACGGCGGTCAAATACTATGTTCTCAGTGGAGGCTAAGGAGATAGGTAAGGCGGCTAGTACTGCACTTACCCTGTGCACAGCAGTCGTAGTCTCGCAGGCGCGGATTGCGACTTGGGCGACACAGGTTCACCGGTACCTCTGGCTACAGCAGGGGAATATACCGGAGGGTGCAGGAAAGGATCTGCTGGAGGCTCCAGTCAGTCCGGACGGACTGTTTGGGCCACAGTTCCACACCATGGTGGAGTCTATGAAGTCTGCCGCAGAGCAGGCAGACGACATAAGGCGTCACGCTAGCTGGCTTCAGCACAAATGTCCTCAGCGACAGCAGCGACAGCCACGACAGCAACCGCAGCCCCCGCAACAGTCTCAGCGGGGGCAGCGACGAGAACAGCAATGGCGTCAGAATCCTCCTTCGGCAGCTGCAGGGGCTCCGTCCCAGGTCTCCGCTCCTCCGCCACAGAGACAGGATCTGCAGGCGACGAGCCGGAGGGGAATGAAGAACCCCCGCTCCTGGTTTCCTCCTCCGAGAGAACCTCTGAGGAAACAGAACCGAAGATGACTCTTTGGGGGGGTTATGTGGGAAGAGAGGATTGTTAATCAAAATGATTCAAATCTCAACAGTGTGTCTGTAGCAACTGTGTCTCACATGTCCCCCACACTAGTCAGGCCGGCTGCCATTAATCTATTGGTTAAAAGGCAGCAGGACTTGTTGCATAATCCATCTGTTTTTAACCTGTCGGGTAATAGACAGAGGGACTCGCCGTTTGAGCCAGCTGTTTCTAATCTGTTGGTTAGCAAACAGCAAGGCTTGCTGTATAAGCCTGCGGTATTTAACCAGTCGGTTAAAAGACAGCAGGGCTTGACATTTAAATCGACTGCTTCTATCCTTTCGGGTAACAAGCAGCGCGGTTTTTCCTCTGTCCCAGTTGTGCCTACACACAGTCGTATTAAGCCTAGTGCGGCTATTACGCGCGAGGTGAATAGCACTGCACATACCTCCACGAGTTGGAGCACAAACCCGCCTCAGGGTCCTGTTTATGAGCCTTCTCCTAAACAGAGACAGGATGAGAGCCGGTGTGTGATGCAGCGTGTGGAGACCCCTTCAAAGCCCTTTAGGGCGAGGCCCCCCTTGGGTTCCTTCACAGGCAACGGCGGCAAGGGCTCTGGCATGGCTTGTCACCATGACTACCACAGCACAACAAAAACAGGTACGCCCGCTCTCAGAAGGGTGCTCAGAGTGGAGGTGGCTATGTTTAATGGACGGATGGATTAGCAGGCTGATCAGCAGAGGGTACTCTCTGCAATTTGCCTTACCCCCCCCCCGCAGTTCGAGGGGATTCAGGAAACGCTCCTGTCATCCCAAGAACAGTGTCTTGCGCTCCAGTCAGAGCTGCGGAAACTCCTGGTAAAGAGAGCAATTTCCAGGGTTCCTCAAGGGGAAGAAAATCGGGGGTTTTTCTCCCGTTATTTTCTTATCCCGAAAAAGACCGGGGGGATGAGACCCATCCTAGATCTGTCAGCATTCAACAAAGTGATACGGAAAAGACCGTTTCATATGCTGACAATCAAACAGGTAATGGAGTGTGTTCACCAGGGAGATTGGTGCACCTCCATAGACCTGAAGGATGCTTACTGCCACATAACCATCATCCCAAAACAAAGGGAATTCCTGCATTTCTCATTCCAGGGAATAGCGTACCAGTTAAATCGACTCCCGTTCGGATACTCCCTGGCTCCACGCACTTTTTCAAAGTGTGTGGAGACGGCGCTGGAGCTGCTACGCAGAAAAAGGATGAGTGTTATTTTATCTGGACGACCTGCTATTGCTGGCTCGCTCCAGAGAGGAAGCTGCTTTATAGACGGTACAACTCGTATTTCACCTGTCAAGCCTGGGTTTCATAATCAACTGGGAGAAGAGCTGTCCTCTTCCCTCCCAGATTATCATATATCTGGGAGTTGAATTCAACTCAGCCCGCATGAGAGCACGACTCTCACAGCGGAGAGTGGAGGATCTGACAGCTCTCCTCGGGCGCGTCACACCCGGCAGGGTGGTGACAGCCCTCTCCGTGATGCAGCTGTTGGGCAGGATGTCAGATGGTCACGTGGTGATTCCCCTGGGTCTCCTTCACATGAGGAGACTTCAGAGGTGGTTTATTCGCCTGCGCATCGACCCCGTGCGTCAGAAGAGACGCATGGTGTACATTCCTCTGTCCGTAGGTTTAGATCTGACCTACTGGAAAAATCCCCACGTCCTGTCAGTGGGGGTTCCCCTTGGCAGAGTGACGTCACACACCTCGGTGTTTACAGACGCATCGCTCTCAGGGTGGGGAGGAACATGCATGTCGCAGGCAGTGGGGGGACAGTGGCAGCCTCACATGTCCCTTCATATAAACGCGATGGAATTACTCGCCATATGGAGAGTAATCCAGCACTTCGCCCCGTTGCTGTGGAATCATCATGTGTTGATTCGAACGGATAACAAGGCAGCGGCAGCATACATAAATCGTTAGAGAGGTGTACGATCAAACCAGCTGCTGGACACAGCCAGGAGGCTGTTGTGCTGGGCGAGCACACGTACTCTCTGTCAGAGCAGTATATATTCCCGGCGAGCTGAACAGAGGGGCAGACCTCATGTCCAGAGGAGGTCCTCGACAAGGGGACTGGAGCCTCCACCCCGAGCTGGTCTCCCAGGTATGGAGCAGGTTCGGGAGAGCGGAGGTGGATCTGTTCGCTGCACGCGGGAACGCGCAATGTGCTCTCTGGTTCTCCCTGAGAAGGCAGGATCACCCCCCTCTGGGGGTGGACGCGTTCGCGCACAGACCTTGGCCCAGGGTGTTACTGTACGCTTTCCCACCAGTCCCTCTGATCCCTCGGTTCCTGGACCGAGTGCAGGAGGAGCGGCTGATAGCGGTCTTAATCGCCCCGGAGCGCACGGGAGCGTCCTGGTTTCCCTGCATACAGCGGATGCTGTCAGGTAGACCGTGGGAAATTCCGTGGCGGGGGGATGCTCTCTCCCAGGTGGAGGGAGCGATCAGCAGTCACCCAATGTTAGGCCAACGTTTGTGGGCATGGCCCCTGAGCGGGAACACTTAGAGAGGCTTGGCCTTTCTCAAGATGTTGTGAGTACTATTCAGGGATCTAGGGCCACGTCCACCAGGGCGTCTTACACAGCCAAATGGACAGCGTTCCAGCGTTGGTGTGTAGGGAAAGGCTTGGACCCCGTTACGTGTCCCCTGCCTAACGTGCTGTCATTCCTCCAGCTGTTGCTGGACAGGGGAATTTGGCCGATAACACGATAAAAACATATGCCGCTGCCATTTCTTCGTGCCACGTAGGTTTTGAGATCAGCACGGTGTTTACTCACCCTCTGACAAAACGTTTTCTACGAGGAGTACAGAGACTCAGACCGGTGTCACGCGCTTTAGCGCCTCAATGGGATTTGCCTGTAGTGCTGCTCGCACTGAGTAAAGCTCCTTTTGAACCATTAGATTAGGTTCCCCTGAAGTTTTTGTCAGCCAAAGTAGCTCTGCTCTTAGCTCTGACATCAGCTAAAAGGGTGAGTGATTTGTCTGCTCTCTCGGTGGCTCCGTCATGTCTCCAGATCCAAGGAGATGGCAGCTCAGCTGTATTGCGCCCGAACCCAGCTTTTATGCCAAAGGTGATCACAAGGTCTTTTAGATCAAGAGTGGTAACCTTGGAGGGCTTCTTTCCCCCTCCTCACACATCGGAGGAAGAAGCCACATTTTATCTCCTCTGTATCTGTATTTCATCCTCCTCCTCCTCATGCGCGCTGGCATGCTATATTGCACGCACGGCTGCTTTACGCAAATCCCAGCATCTGTTTGTACATTACAGAGAGCGCTCAATAGGGCAGCCTCTATCTGCACAGCGCCTGTCACACTGGCTATGTGAGGCTGTGTCACAGGTGTATGTCTCCTCTGGGGTGGATCCCCCGGAGAACATTAAAACGCACAGCACCAGGGGAGTTTCAACCTCTACGGCGTTGCACGGAGGAATGACAGTGGAAGACATTTGCACTGCTGCATCTTGGTCTTCACCCTGTTCTTTTATTCGTTTTTATTTGAGGGATGTCTCCCATTCCTCTCTGACACATTCAGTACTGAATAGCCTGTCAGAATGAGTAATGTCGGGGTTTTTAATTGCGTGCCCTCTCTCCTGCCTGTAGGCACTTAGAGAGCTGCCCTTTTTCCCCCTCTCTTGATCGTTTTATTAATTGAGACTCGGTCTCTATTTTTTATAAACGACAGGTAGCCTAAGTAAGCCTACCCTCCTTCCCTGATGGAGAATATTCATTTTTTTAATGCTATATTCCCTGGGAATGTGATGCTCCATTTACGCAGGACGAAATGGACATGGGTTATTAACTGAGTAGGTGTGTTTTGTGCTTCTGGTAACGGACAGAACCAGTGGGGCGTAGACTACATCCTGCTTCGCCCTTAACCCAATAGCGATAGCCTCAGAGGGCGAAGCCTTATACGATATAGAACTGGGGTTACGTACTGTAACCCAGCTTCTATGAGTATAGGCGCAGCCCTCTAAGGGTCGGGCCCCACTGGCTCCGCGAATAGCTGAAGAAAAGCTGTTTATGTGGGAGTAGATGGTAGGGCCTCCTTCCTATTTATACAGAAGTGAGCCCGGAGGTGGGGCCCACGTCATAGGTGGGCGTGGATTAAGTCTGTCAGTGCTGCACACTTGCAGGAGGGATTAACCAATAGCGATAGCCTTAGAGGGCGAAGCGGCGCCTATACTCATAGAAGCTGGGTTACAGTACGTAACCCCAGATATGTTTGGTGGTTAGTGGTGTGGCTGGTAGTCATAACCCCTGAAATAAATGTAAAGGAAGTGTTGACAGTGTGTGGGAGCCTAGTTTGTTATTGTGAATATAATAGTAATGAAATTAGAATAATTCAACAATAGACTGTATGAAGGAAGTGGACAGTCAATTTGAAGTTACCATATTGGTTTGTGGAAAATCATTTTGAAGCCTTGGGTTCTTTTGAAGCCTAAAGTGACCTACTATTAGCATAAAAAACACTACTAGCTAATGCTAGTGCTAGCTATCTAGCTTGTTCCGTGAGTAATTAGCATTTACTGTGATATTTATTTATGCTAGCAAAGACCAGGCTTATTTTTGAAGCATTTATTGGAAACAATGAACATTAATGACTTTACAGTGTCTTATTGTATAACCGAACAATGAGCGCTTCGTCAGTAAATGTAGCCACGCCCCGAAGCATAGCCAGCTTTATCACTTGTGTACTACACCATAAACTAGCTGTTACTTATTTCAATGGCGACAAATAAGCATTGTCTAAAGTTAGAAATCAATATTCCCAAATGACAGACTAGATAACATTAGGAAGTGCTATAATCATGCAAAAATATTTATGACTTTTGTCAATTTAGATGCTTCACACATCAAACAAGTTTCCTAACGTTCATAGTGACATGATGCATTGAGCAAACTGATCAATGTTTGCTCAATGCGAAATACTGCACTCGCCGACACAGTGGCCGTTAAGTAAACACATGCTAAGATTTTAGTCATACACACAGACATTCACTAACCTATTTCATTACTGCAAACCCACATATAAAGTCATGTTTCTACATATCAACACTCCTGGATACTGGAAGTGTTTGTGTTCAGCCTCGGGCTCAGAGCATAATGATGTGTCTGTATGTGTGTGTGGCTGCACAGTGGACAAAATCAATGTAATTTCACAGCCAAGTGAAGCTGACTTGTAGCCGTTTGCTTTCCTGCCGCAGAACATTCAGTGAAATGTTCCAGTTGATGTGAATAGCAGAGGCTGCTGCAAAAGCCACAACATGAAAACAGTCAATGGTGTGAATAGCAGATATGAAGGGCCAATAATGATATTTTGGGGAATACTCCCAACGGATGATACTGGAAAATGTTTGAAGATGTATTCAAAAGGATGTCTGAATTCATTTAAGCAAACACGTATACCTCTGAATGAGATTTAATGGTGATATTACTCATCTTATTTGAAGACACATTCGTTTTAGAGTTTTTTCGCAGCAACAAATAGAGCATGTAATCAATCCAAATACACAAAATCCTGCCAGAATAAGAGGACACTAATAGGAGAGATTATATAATCTTAAAATCAAGAACAAGATCAGCCACTTTTAAATCAGCAGTAACCTGCAGAAACAGCATGTGAGAGCACACCTTTTTACTGGGGCTATGTTCACCTCTCCAACCTGTCAAGTCTCATGTTTCACACTTTAGACTCACGTTTTAGAGTCTGTGTTGTTATCTCAAGGCTGTGAAATGAAGATCTCTCCAACTGTCAAACTATGAAAGAACATAGAAACACTTCCTGGCTGAGGAGCCGTTTACATGGTGTGTGACGTATACATGGGGTAGGCCTATAGAAATGTGCTGCAGCACCCCCCATCTGCGAGGCTCCACTAGCTGATTCTCTGTCTTTTACTTTGGATAAAATCTCCTAATGACATTGTTTCAGCCAACACAAAATGAAGATGTCAGTGTAGCGGCCAAAATCATATAGAAATAAAACAGATAATTAACTTAAAATAATACAGCCGCTGAGGCACTAGTTAGCGGATCTTACGCAGGGTAATGATCCAGGTCCAGACAAGATTCTCCATTTGTGCAGTTTATTCCGATGACAAAGTACAACGAACAGGTTTCCTATATCCCTTTTTCTTACGCCTTTCCTTTTGCTGGCTTGAAACATCCTGGTAAAAAACGGTTTGCCTACTAGTGCTCTGGCTTCCACTTCCACCTGTCTCCAATGTATACAATTACACCAGGTGCTCTAATCACCCAGTGCCCAAAACATGCCTTAAAAATAAAAGCATAGAAACTTATGAGACTAACTAAGAATACAGTTACAATAAACACTATAAAACAGCAAGAAAATAAATGTTAAACTAGTAAATAATATAAAGAGATATATAGCTCCAACATTCCGGCCCCTAATTGTGGCCAGTGTAAACACACAATTACTTAAATATATATAAATGGAGCTATACTCTATCTTTATCCTAATCATACAAATAATCGTCTATAGTCTTCAGGCAACAGCTTCCTGGAAAAGAAATAGAGAGAAAGAAAAATAGTCGAGAGAAACAGAAAGAATAAATGTTCATGATGCTACGCTGCTGCATCCAGGAGCAGGCAGATCTTCAAACAGGTCTCTCCATGACACTGGTCTTCATTTGGGGCTAGAGCTGACCAATCCTTGTCCGTCCTTTCCCTCATCCAGGGTCCACTTGTATTTGCAATAAAGAAAATATCTCCTGTTGGAAATTCTTTTCTGGGCCTTCTCAATTCGCTCCGTCATCCAAATCCTCTTCATAAGGAGGCTCCTCTGTGTCTCCATCACTGTTCACACCATCTATCTGGAGGTTGGATTCCATTTCTTCATCCTGTGTTTCAGTCTGAGGTTTATGACTTTGGTGAGGCTGTGATGTCTTGGAGCTGGTCTCCTCTTTGTGATCTATTTCCTGCTCCTCACTCTCTGTGTGCTTTTCACATTGCACTGTTGATGTTTTTTCTTGTAAATCCTGATGGGTCTGATGTTTGATGGACATCTTTTCTTGTTGTTGTTCCAATGCAAGCTGAGAGGTAACAGGGCAGCCAGAGCTGAATCCATTGTCCTCTCCAGGTCCACCGGCCCCAGTATGAACACTTTTCTCTGACTGTCCAGGTGAAACATGTGCTTTAATTAAAGATGTGCCTGTGTCCTCATCTTCAATGTGAAGGGCTGGCAGTTGCTTCTGGTGACACACACTGCACTTCAAAAATCTCCAATAGTCTTTGATTATGTGACCAGCAGGGCAAACAAAACTAGATCCATCCACCTTTATGGAATTTGTTTCCTAATTTTCTATGTTCATATTGAAGCTTGAACATGTATCTTGTGAGTGATGGTTGTGTTGGAGAGAAAAACAGTTGTAGTTTGGGGCAGAAGGAAACCTTATCTTTTCAGATTTCTGTTTACCATTTTCCACAGATCCTTTCGATCCACGCCTCGAGTGGATTTTCAGTGTGTCAATTTTGGCATTGAGTGCAAACAGTTTTAGTTCAAAAGCAAGTTTTGTCTTTTCTTTTCTAAGCTCCTCCTCTTGGGCTTCCAATGCATGCTTTCTGTTCAATGCAGCCATGCGTTCTTTAAGGACTGCTAAATGTGCTTCAGCTTTGATTATTGCAGATGAGCGGTATGATAATCTGAACGATTTCTGTTGTCTGGAATCATTTTCCTTTAAACATAACATGTATGGTGCAATGTCCTTAGGATTTAGCTCGTCAGAAGATCCACTTCTGTCCTTTGATGCGACTTCTTGCATCATCTTCGATTGTCCTTATTTAAATATCAACATGTGTTATTTTTTTCACAGTAGAAAACGCTGCCTGCGCGACAGAGTGCAATCACTGTGCGCACCCGTTCCCAATGTCTGACTATTCTTTAGACTTTTTCCACTGTTCATTAATATGCGGCGAAACAATGACTTCAGCACTCCAATAGTGAGGCCGTTTTCCTATACAGCCACTGGAGAAAATGTTCACATACCACCCATGTTCCTGTGCCGTTGATGAAGTCCGTCCAGGGCTCGGTGTTTCTTTTAAAGTGAAATCCAATACTCCAATTCAAACGCGGGCAATCCAAAAATCCACAAAAAAGAACTTCAAAAAACAATTCCGCTTTGACGGCAAGGTTTTTTACTTTCATATAGAAATAAAATAGATAATTAACTTAAAATAATACAGCCGCTGAGGCACTAGTTAGCGGATCTTACGCAGGGCAATGATCCAGGTCCAGACAAGATTCTCTGTTTGTGCAGTTTATTCCGATGACAAAGTACAACGAACAGGTTTCCTATATCCCTTTTTCTTAAGCCTTTCCTATGCCTTTTTCCTTTTGCTGGCTTGAAACACCCTGGTAAAAAAAAGTTTGCCTACTAGTGCTCTGGCTTACACTTCCACCTGTCTCCAATGTATACAATTACACCAGGTGCTCTAATCACCCAGTGCCCAAAACATGCCTTCAAAATAAAAGCATAGAAACTTATGAGACTAACTAAGAATACATTTACAATAAACACTATAAAACAGCAAGAAAATAAATGTTAAACTAGTAAATAATATAAAGAGATATATAGCTCCAACGGTCAGCTAAAAATGAGAAGCCTACATTTTAAATGTAAAAACGTTACCGCTGCTGTTCTGAACACTGCCTAACTGTGCTAGAATGGAAAGTGTGTTTATGACACTTACACATTTAGTTCAGCAGGATAATCTCCACATAGCATAAAAATACCACTTTGTGATTTTTGAAGCGTAAATGCCATCACCAGAAATAAAAACCCAACGTTAGGCTATAAATCAACGACCTCACATTCACATGGCTACGCATCACCATGCTAAAAGTGGCACATTTTCGGTATGATGACGTTTAGTAGTCTCATAAAGAAACCTAGCAACCACCTAGACTATTCTGCATTTCCTTGTTGGGTATCTACTGACTTGTACATACAAAGACATTTGAGAATTTGAGATGAGGCTCACCTAGTGGTAAAATGCTAACTCATTTCCTGGTTTTAGAATTAATTCCTGCACCACTCTACACAAAGGTTTACCAAAAGTCACGTCATGACAAATGTCGGGTTCAAAGAAGAATTACACTACTCACAACAAACAGGAATGTGTGCTCAATTTTAGGCATTTTTCATGAAGTGATCATGTCTGAATATGGTCTTAATTAGAATGTGAATAAACAGCCTTAATGACAAAATAATGATCTGTGAGAATATTAGAGGAAAGTATGAGAGACCTCCAGACCAAACTGCATAAAGTCATATTCTGTCACAGCAATACAGCTACTTAAAAGTATAGCATCTTGCAGACACACATATAAATGTGCCAAGTAACAGATTCCTCAGCCAGGGCAGTGAAAGCCCAGATGGCCCCAGAAAGACCAACTGTGAGCAACAAACAGGATGTGTGTGTGTGTGTGTGTGTGTGTGTGTGTGTGTGTGTGTGTGTGTGTGTGTGTGTGTGTGTTTATCTGGAAGACAAATTAATGACAAAATACTTAGGAGTGAATTTAAACTGAGTAATTGAAATCGTCACGCTTTGTTTCAGTAGCCTATTTAGTTTGAATTAGAATTGTTAATAGTGGTAAGAAGTTGAGTTACAATGACTCCGTGAAACACATCATCAGCCTACTGAGTACTTACTGACAACCCATTTTTATCACACCTGGATTAAAGCCAATAGTCTTCATTTGCATTAATGTAATCATAATTCGAAAAAACAAATCTGCAAGCCATGCTATTTGTTCGCTTTGCCAGAGCACTATAGCTTTCTTTACCAGACTCAGCTTTCACCACTTCCCCTTCAACCCGTTGGTTGTATAATCAGCACTCAGTTTATTGAAAACATCCTCTGAGATGCTTCCTCCAGAATGGGATGATTGAATACAGACTTCCAAAACCGAATAATACCAGTGCTAGAACTAAAGAAATCATCTTGCATGCATAAGGGGAAGCAGGCACTGACTTAAAATACTGGCTGGATATCATCGCCATCTGCATAATTTCCCCTTTTTTTACACTGTATTTTGATAAGAAACCCTATAAGTTTTTTAGCAGAGAGTTCAACCTACACTGATCTCCAGTGAAAAACGAAATAGAGAAAAGTACCTGGTACCACTTTTTATTAGGCGCAGTCCAAAGTCATGGTAGTAAAAAGACAATCAAATATTTTCCAATAATACATAATAATAAAAGTCCTCTTTAAAGTCTCCCTTATTAAGGTCACCTCGTTAAATGACCCTGTTACAGCTAACTCAGATTTCACAAAAACCAAACTGTGTTGTTTGTACACTTTGAACTAAACAACGAAACGGCGACTTTTACATTGGTACTGTACACTCGCACCGCTTTTACACTGAGATGGTTCCAGGGATGGGTCTGAGCCTTTGCCTGATTACGAACCTGTGTTTCCATGGCATTGGCTCCTGGACCCGAAAATGTTGGCCCCAACTATCTTTTTTGCCAGCACCAAGAACAAAGAACGATGTCCGTCAGCTGTGGCCTGAAAACCAGATGTCTAGAAGTGTCTAGAACGCGACAACACACATGTGTTATGTAATAATAATATATGTCGAGAAATGTGAAAAAAAGGTAATATTATAGTATTTAAAACAAATCGGAAAAAAACACCTGTATGATTTGTCGAAAAAAGTGGTAGTAAGGTACGTCAAAAAAAAAGTCTTACAATTGTGTATGTCAACAACATTTGAAAAAAGGTCATAGTACAGTATGTCTAAATATTTGTGAAAGAAGTAGTTTAGTATGTTGCAATAATGCGAAAAAAGTCATATTACCGTATGTCAAAATTAATTTGTACGATGACGAAAAATGTGAATAAAACTCGAAGTACAGTATGCAAAAAAAAAAAAAATGACTGCTGTTCTTAAGTAGTTCTTCAGTTCAATCTGGCTTTGTTAGACATGGGCAAAATTAACACAGCTCCTATATTCCACCATTGTTGTTGTTGTGAGCGCCGCTGCTGAGAAAAGCGGCAAAGTAAACAGTGACCTCCTACAGGGCTACTATTGGTGGATAAGCAAGCTGCACCAGCACCGAAACTAGAACGCAACTCATTTTCAGTGAAAATGGGGTAAGATTAGCTACATTTTGTATTCTCCAGTAAAGCTGGACCTCCTTGGCTCAAATGTTGGTATAAAGGAAGGGTGTTGTGTGTGGAGGCTCATCTACGACATGATTCACGGGTTTATTATGCAATGTCTGCCGTACCTTCGACTATTTCCACGAACACATTGAAGATACTTAAAGGTTTCGATAAAAAAGCCAAAACACTTAGAGACAGAGGTGACTTTAAACGCCCGCAGGCCGGGGGAAATGCTTTTGTTGAAATCATGCAGGCAAGGAATGTTTGGCAGAACACAAACCGCCATAAAATCCTCTCAAGGAAAAAGGAGAAAAAAACTTGCCCTGTTAGCCAAGCCTCACATTCTTTCGCCACAGATGGTTCTCCTTAGCGAGCACCTTGTACTGAATCAGGATGGGATGGAATTGCAGGAGAAGCCAGGCTTTAAAAAGAAGTGGCTCATTTGGGGGAAACAAACGTCAGCTGCTTCTTTTCAGGCATTATGATTTGTGGCTCTTGCGGGCTCCTGCACATTGATTTTCTTATTTTCAACTTGCTTGCCTTCTTTCAGCACACAATGTGAAGGCTGTTTTTGATTGGTGGAAACTGGGAGGAGAGTAGGGGCTCATTTTTACAGAACCAAGGCCCTCATCAGGACTTTTATTTGGGTCCACTTCAGGAAGACTGTGTTCCAGTTCTAACTTAAAGGGACAATCTGAGGCTACAACAAGCCCCGCCCACTTTGGGCTTTCTTTACTCGGGTGGAAGAAAATGTAATTTCATTCAGTAAGCTTTACACCTTCCAATTAGATCCAAACCAAACAATCTGGTAAACATAAATTACAGGGACTAAGAGATTGTTTTTTCCTGTTATCCCACCAGGTTGTTTCAGTTGGTCTCCAATCATTGGAACTTGGTATGACTTGTCTGTTGTTTTGCTGGGATTACCCCTCCTATATCTTAAAGGGTAAGAAGATAATAAGAAACAGCTCACATTACTTTCTGTACACCATTGTACACGGCTCACCTGTGGAGTAACTACAAGGCTAGAAGCATACAAAAACTAAAAGTTGCATACAATGATGATTTACAGTTGCTGCTGAGGGTACCAAGATGGCACAGTGCCAGCCAGCTGTTTGTCAACTTGGGGGTACCTACTTGTCAAGCACTTTTAAGAAAGTTAATGTACAAATTCATGTGTCGCCTAGAAGACTCAGACAATCATGTTATCTCAATTTTAATTAACCCTGTGAAGAGTTCTACTCGGTCCTCTTCCATGATTTGGAGACATTGGCGCAATAGCCTATACAGACAGTGAGCATGTGTGGCTAGCTGTGATTGGACTGATTTTATGTTTTTTATCTGTTTGTTTTTATCTGTTTTGTGTTTAGCTTTTTATCTTATTTATTGATGTGTGTCTTGTCCTTTTGTATGTGGTATGGACCTTGACTCTGAAATAAAGATTGAATATCAGACGACATCAACAAAAGCCTCTTTATACCTGTGAACTCTTTTATCTTCATTTCTTTTTGGTTAAAGGTGTTAATTTCACACCTTCAACAGACCATGCTGCCATTGAGACCTATGTAACTGCCTAAGGACTGCAGATGGAAATGAGCTATTAGCTCAAATCAGGCATAAATAATTTCTTCTCTTTTCTGAGATGAATGTTTTGCATGCATGGTCCTTGTTCTAATAAATACATAAACGTAACTTATACAAACATCCTTCATCTTGCAGTCCTTGGTGTCGCAAAAGTTCAACTGGCATTGTTCCCGCTTGGCGAAACCATATGAAACACAGCAGTATAATCTGCTCCAACATGCTTGCTGTTAACACAACCTCAGTCAAAAGGCTTGGTTCTGAATTAGTCCTGGAGAAAAGTGTGAGGGTTAGAATGCCAAACATTCCTCCAGAAAGTATTGAGTTAGCTGAACCTTGAAAGCTGTGTGAATAACAAAACTCCTAGTAAATTAAAAGCATCAAAAGCCTCCCTCAGTACATCGCACATACGACAGATCGTATGAATGAATAGATCAGGGCCGCGGTTCCATTAAAACATGTTCTTTGTTCAGAATGGTCTACTACTGTAATCCCTAACCTTTACCTGAAAAAAGTAAGACTTTTACAGAACTTCTTTTGGCATATTACAGTATGAAAAGCACATGTGTGAGTAATAAAGAAATGATGGCAGAATATAATTCAACTGCTTCAGTTTCACGGTCCTTGAAAGGATCCTCCAAAAGGAGCCTTCTTGTTTTTAGTTATATTTAGGTGATTCCTTGTTCAACTCTTATTGATAATCACTAAGCATAGTTTTCCGCCAAATTGTAACCATAGTTGTTGCTTATGTCTACAAAATTTCAAGCTTTATACAGAAATAGTGTTGAATCTCTATGCCTAAGTTAGTCAAAGCGGTGTACGTTTCTACTGTTGGGTAGTACCATGTGTAGCAACTAATAATCCTTTATTAGAATATAGTAAATTCATATTTCCAAATGTCTATGGACATGCGTACATGATGTGTGTTGTGCTGTGTGTCCTCATCAAAATGACCTACATTTATTTAATATTTAGATTAAAGTAATACCTTATTAGCTTATGTGTGAGTTTGCACTTCATCAAGAACAGTCTAATGAGCAGTATAAAAAAAATATATATTGTAACAACAGTTGGCCACACGATAAGTATATAACCTGCATGATGGGAATTGTAGATAAAGAGATTGGTCAGCTTTGTATGGCTCCTTATTACCAACCACAAAATGATTGAATTTGCATGTGAATGTCATAAATGACTCTCTGAGGGTGATGCAGGTGGTTAGTCAGCTGAAGTCCAAACACAATGAACTGTCCCCTAATCTAGACGTTATAGCTGACCTACCATACTTCATTTTCCTCCCCACTTTTATTCCCACTCCCACAGTCACCATGAGTGTCAAATTTGTTTTGTCAGGAAGGACAACCCCCCAGCCCCCACCCCTTCTATACTGTGTCGCTATATCACACCACCCGCTCTTCTCTCTCTGCTTGATTTCAGAAGTCAGGCACAGAAGAGCTTCACTCTGGGGAACTGAGAGATCAAAGTATGTATTTGCAGACACACACACACACACACACACACACACACACACACACACACACACACACACACACACACACACACACACACACACACACACACACACACACACACACACACACACACACACACACACACACACACACACACACACACACACACACACACACACACACACACACACACACACACACACACACACACACACACCTGGAACATATTCAACATTTGTAAGGGTGTATTTGGAGAAATCTCTAAGGGTGTTTCAACAACCTCTTCTCTTTGACATTAGTATTCCTTTGTATTCAATGACATCTTTTTGGAGTGTGTGTGTGTGTGTGTGTGTGTGTGTGTGTGTGTGTGTGTGTGTGTGTGTGTGTGTGTGTGTGTGTGTGTGCGT
>NC_136912.1:63599705-63727205 GCF_949606895.1 Notothenia rossii
ATTATTTTAACGTATACTTTAATCTTTGACAGTAATCCAGAATTTTCCCTTGAAAGTGATTGAGAATGCAGTTGACCTGTATCAGAAAGTAATTTGAAGGAGACAGGGTTGCATAAGACACAAGGCATGAGTGCAACTGTCTGGTGTGAGCTAAATGATCAGATGCCCTGATTGTTTAGTTTTGCCTTAACAAAGCTGGTGATGCTAGGTTGACGGGATGACTGGAAAGAGAGGACTGTGGTCATGTGAGAAAAGTAATACTAGAGCAAAATTGAGATTTATTTAAACAGCCTCAGGAGCACCTGATTTTAATCAACTTTCCAGTCACTTGAACAGCCTAAAACAACCACTGATAATTCAACATAATCCAACGGGGATTTTTGGCTACTATGTATAGTATATCAAACATGACCTGTGCTGTACCTCAATGTGCATACTTCTGTACATACATGTGCTATTTTGAGTGCATACGTGCGCCCCCTTACAAAAGTAAGGCAAATATGCAGTCAAAATACTGTATGTACCCGGATGGTGCACTCATAACGGTCAAAAAGTCTGGAATGGTTTACACTTCTCACACTCATCAACAACAGCCATCTTGGCCACGTAACGGAAGCGGTGCAGCCAGCCTCGATTGCAGTTTGACCGGTTAATGAGAATTAATGTTATTATTTCAGGAAGAAATTAAGTTTTGTGACAGTTGCACCATTTTAGAATAAAATAAATATATCTTTAAACATAGGAAATTGAAGTTAAAATGTGCAATGCAAATGTATCTAAACACTGCTTAAGAAATGTTGAACACACAGGCTCATTATGAAGACATCGTAAAGCTCTCGGTTCAATCCAATTTGGATCTAAGCGAATTGTGCCCCCCCCCCCTCCCGGTCTTACACGAAACTCCCTGTTGTCAGGTATATCCTACCAAAGCCATGTTTCCATAAAGCACATTAAGCTACACAAAAGATATTCTTTCTGACTACTAGCTAACACTGTTAGCTTGTCTATATCTTAAGCCAGTGATAGCCTATTACCTTGCCCTGGACATGAGGGGTGAGATAAAGCTTATATCTCTGTTTCTCCAAAAAGCTGGACCAAGTTCTCGTTCTTTGCTTCAGATGCCACCTTTATTTTTAGTGGTTAAAACGGGCAGTCGGTAACGATTTGCTACTGTGGACTATAACGTTGCTAGCTAGCTAGCAGCAGCGGTCACTTCTGGTGAAAGTGTTCAATTTGACCCAACCATACATGGACAAAATGTATAATCTGCGCAGGTATTCACTGTGTACAACATACAGTTTACTAAGGGAATTATCCAAATTGAGACACAGCACTGAATATTCTGTAACAACATTAACTTTTGCGCTTTTCTACTGTGTTGGTTAATATAAATTCTCAATATTCTGCACTAAAGTGATTCAAAGTTTAACTCAAGGGTTAAGCTATATAGCATTTTACTCTAATCACATGCAAGGTTTTATGTATTTTGTCATTTTATCCACTATTTTGTCAGCTATTTGAACAGTAGGCCTAATTGTCAGAGACTTCAGAGTGAAAAAGCTGCGAACATTTTTCTCATGGGAAGAGAACAGATTGTTAACTGAGATGTGTTTTTCCTCCTGTTATAAATAATGTTTAAGAACTAGCCTCATATTTGGAGTCAAATGAGAAATGAACAGTGACACTGACCTGTATGAGAGAACCGGCTAAAATATGAATTATATTCTCTGGTGAATGTTAGGAAACGCACAGTCTTCTTCAGCCTTTTTAAAATCATGTATTGCTGTGTTCAATTACTGTATTTGTGGAAATACTATACTGCTGTATGTGAAAGTGACACTGTATTCATAGTAATATAGTAAGTGTAATAGAATGAGTATTTTCAATGTCATGTACAAATATTTACTATCATTTAAAAAATCAAGAAATAGAAATGAACCTAAGTAGCAGCGGAATGGGTTGAAGCTTTAGATGTGTTTTGAATATTTAATTCTCAAGCACATTGTAAAAGAACAATTTCAAATCATGATTATATCCATAGTTGTCTTCATTATAGGTCAATTATATTTAAGATTCAAGGCTGTCATTCTGATACCTCACTGGCTCTTGATCTGTCCCTTTTCCCCAACATGCTGAAACAGTACTCTCAACTCAATTATTTAGTGATAAGAAAGACAAATAACATAAGATAGCTTTGAAAATATAAATAATTTGATTAATTTATCATGGAAACCTGCTAAGCCAACATGTTCTCATTTCCAACTTGTCAACCTTGTTCAAGACCCAATGGTGTAATTTTGTAATGCTCTCCTTTATCGGTATCGATTTATCTAAAACATATGATTAGGTTAAGTATATTGCATCTGTACCGTAAGTTAACATTCGTACTTGGTTAGGTTTAGAGAATGAAACTATATGGGTGGATTCAGTAAGTAAAAATAAGTCAACATTGACTTTTGGCTTTACACGTAACACAAAGTGGTCTCCTGGGTAAAAGACCATTCAACTAACTGCACAACTAACATTCTTATTACGCCACACTTAACTCTCGTCAGAATAATTGCGACCACTAGATGAGAGCTGACATGCAAAACTGTGGTCCAAGAGGTGGATGGAGCATCATAGTTTGATGCCTAGGCCAATGACCACCAGTGGTGGATAGTAACAATGTACTTTTACATGTACAAGTACTGTACTAAAGTACAATTTTGAGTTATTTGTAGTTTTTGTTGAGTATTTTCAGTCTATGCTACTTTGTATACTGACAATACTTTTTAGAAGCCAATACTGCACTTTTTACTCCACCACATTTATCTGGCAGCTTTTTATTACTAGATACTTTTTAGATTTAGATTATTATTATATATAATCTTAATAGTAACTCAATATAAATGAGATTGTGAAATAGGCTATTACACATGATGAGTACTTTTGTACTTTTACTGAAGTAAGATTTTGAATGCAGTACTTTTATTCGTAACAAAATACCTTTAAAATGTAGTATTGCTTATTTTACATAACGTAAAAACATACTCTTCTTCTTCCACCACTGCTGACCACCTGCCGTGTTTGACGAGTTGGGAGTGAGAACACCCAGCTAAGCTTTAGTCTCTGAATTAACAGTCCTTGAGAATTCCTTCCTGGTTGGTTTGACAGCAGCTGTGTTAACTGGTGGTAACATCAAGTGCAATTTAACAACACAAGTCCAAGGGTTCTGTTCGAAATGTCACACTTATTGTCCACTGGCGCAAGCTAACATGCTCTGGGTGGCTACTCTGTCTGTTTTTGGAGAGCGTCCCACCAAATTGTGGTCCAATGGAAATCAACACGTTACATTCTTTTAATAAAAAAGACAATATCATCCAACAAAGGAATACTGAACTCATTAAGCAATATGTGCATCATGTCCTGTACATTTACCGATACAGTTCATGACCTTACACATTGTGTCTCATGAATCCCTTGGGTGTTGTTTCTCATTGACAAGCAGCAAGCCAGCAATTCCAGTGCTCTGCAAGGTAAAATTAGTGTCTTTTGAATGGAGTCTGGTGGCTTTGGAGAGAGCTGAGATCACGGTGTCATTTCCCCATCAGAAAGAGATTTCTGATGGCCTGGTAAAGCAGTGAAAATTGCTGGGTGAGTGCTGACTGTCATCTATACAAAGGTGTCATTCAACCACAATTGAACATCTGAGCTATCCACATAAGCTTCTGAAGTGGGAGGTTTTGCTCTTGTGTCAATTTATTTTATAACGGAATGTACTTTTTCATTGTCTATACGTCCACATTAAGCAATTTGAAAACTCACATCATGCTTGTAATGGGAATTTGTCATTTTTTACATTTTAAAGATACATTTTTTTAATATTTTTGAAAAATAACCACTTTAGATTAAATCATAATGAAATTGAATTGCAGCAATATCATTTGTACTGAGTGTCAAAGGATTTTTGATTACTAAGGGCTTTCTTGGTTTGAAAATGAAACTGCTAATCTTTTACCCTTGGTGTAAAAACAATAATTACTACTTTATTGTGGTGTTGATTCTGAAACATTCACATGGGAATATTGACATTTACCTACTGTATGTAATGTATTTGTTTTTAATACACAAAAACACAATCAGACAATATATGTTGCGTGTCAACAGTCCAAAACAAATATTTAAAGTTCAGATATAAAGATATGCTATAATAACCAGCCTAAAAAAAGGAAACTAAAATAACTTTATCCGGTATCCTGCACCAGAGATATGTAACTTCCAAACAATAATAGCACTGGAATTACATTCAAGGGTTAATTCCTATTTATAATCAGTTTTTGTCCTTGACACTAAGCGGTCCAATGTCAGCTAACCGTGTCTTATGCTTCCAGTTCCTCCTCTATCTCCTCTCTTTTAAAGGGGAGGTCGGTGTTTCCTGTGCCAATGTCCAGCACTTGCAAGTTGGACAGGTGTGCGAAACCGCTTTCATCCACAGAATCCACAGCCAGGCGGTTAAACCTTAAAGGAGGAAAAGGGAAATGTTCGTGATGCTTTATTACTCAATTGACAGTTGACTTTTGGTGACATTTCAGAGGCTAAAAGCTAAAATCCTGTCGTGCAGAATGGTAAGCAGACAGCAGGTGACATATACAAATCACATCTGTCAGCTTTGATCCACTCAGGGATCAGTGTAGTGGCACATATCTATCGAGAATATATGCCACAATGAATTTCCCACACAATAATGTTTTAATTCAATCAAATACTATACATTTAGTAGGTTTTTTACTCACTGAACATCAAAGCACTTATGAAACACTGGAATTACCTGATCTAAATGCTTGCATATGTTGCCCATGATCTATAGCCGATGGGTAATACACATGCAGTTAGGAATGAATAAACACACGTACATCCTCCTTTCACTTCCACTTATTCACGGAAAGCATTCCAGCCACACTAAATTGGCTCAGGCCAAAGGCTGCCAGCTGTGGGGGGAGTTTGGTGGGAAAAAGAAGAAAAGAATAACACAAAGAGCACAGCAGCCTGGAAGGGGTCAAGTCCCGTAAACACAGCCATAAAGCAACTAGGTCGAGGTCAGGCTGACAACCAAACAGAACAAAAGCTTTAAAGCGCACATCTGAAACCTCTTCACTGTGCTGTCTGACCACTGCTTTCAGCTGCAGTGCCTGTGGGTGTAAGCCTGCACTATGTGGAATAAACCAAAGTGGAACATTTGCTGAATGCACACAAGAGATGGAGGGATTAGATACCACAACGCAGTACTCTGTAAAATGAAGCTCATTCAGACTGTCCAACACAAAAAATGTATTTGATTAGTAATAAAGAAGGCAACAGGGATTGTAACATAGAAAATTATATTTTGAACTGTGGTGTTAGGAGTTAAAAGTAGGGTTTAGTAGAGTTTTCACTATTGATAATTATGAAGCTATCAACAGCTTAGGAAGCCTGGTCTCCTTTCAATTACCTTTCCCTTATGAAGAAACTGCATAAAGTGTTGCAGTGATGACATATTTGTGTAGGCCGACTCGGAAGTTAGCAGCGCAAGGGCTCCCTCAACAAAAATAAATGGGATTTACCCATTGGATTTTTGGTATATTGCATAACAAATATGTTTGGCAAACACATACTGTATTTATGATACTTTCCAGGATAATTTCCACATATAAACACAACTTTGTGATTTTTAGGCGTAAATGCAGTTGTCAGAAGTAAAAAGGTAATGTTAGGCAATAAACAAACATCACGGTTAAATGACTGCACACAGCCAAAGCTAAGCTAAAGACAGTGTAGTGTTGACGTGATGATGTTAAGTATCTCATTTAGCCACTTTTTAGCAACTGCCGTTTTTGAGACACGTTAACGCTTCATACATTCTCAAGTAGGGTATTTACTGATGCACTTTATATAGTGGAACCAAAAGTGAACATCTCTTCGCCTTGTTTTAACCACAGACCTTATTTCAGGCTTCTAACCACAAACATGTCCAAAAGGGAACCAGAATTGGTAATATGTGAAGTCATTTCTGGGTTTTAGCACTCTACACCACTCCATAGTCATTTATGTTTTGAAAGAAATCTTTTATTTGTTTTGGAAAATAAACAGATTGCAATTCTAATGAAAGGCCGTGGAGGTCTACAAAAGAAAAAGGAAATGTTTGAACAACAAATATTCAGTCATATAAAATAACCGAGAAAATGTTTTGTGTCAGATTGTGTGTGGATCAAACTAAGAAAAGACATTTGTTGAAAAACAATGTTCCGGAAAGAACATTTGGTATCGTTTGAACAGAGCCAGGACAGCTGTTCCCGGTCTTTGCACAAAGCTAACCAGCTTGCTTAAGCTACATTTCTTGTGTTTCCCAACAAGGCAAATCTATTCCTTCAAATGACGCAATACTATTACACTACTTTCATAATATTGAACAAAATCCATTCAGAGACTTTGAGCTTTCTGCACTGTGAAAGTCGTCTTTCCATCCACACTTTCTCAATACCTTCTCATTGTCCATAAACTCTGTTTGTAAGAATGTGTTTTGAAATGGAGGAAAGAACACTGGCGTACCCAGCAGCTGCTGTCCCTTGGAGACCTGCAGAGCAGTATAACAAAAACAACAATTTCCACACAGCCATATCTCAGTCGCACTTGTACAATCATTCCCTGAGTGGAGATCAATCTAAAAGGAAAAGAAAGTTATGAAAGGGACAACCTACCAGATTTCCACAAAGCCCTTACAGCAGCAAATAATGTCCTGTTCCCTCACTTGTGTTTCATGCAGCTAATGTGAAGTAACACAGCTTATGCAGACAATCATGAAGAAAAATACAGAGTTAACCATTGCGTAACACCCGTTGAGAAAAAAAGGACTGACAACTACCCAACACTGAGTTTTAGAGGTACTCATCGTATAAGAAATGGTTTGTGGGTCTCTTACCGGAGAAAGATGCCTTTGATGTTTGGAGTGCCTTCAAATGCTGAAGCAGGAACACTTGAGATACGGTTACTCTGCAGGTAAAGGTACTCCAGGGACTCGGGCAGGTCGGACGGGATGTGTGACAGCTGGTTGCCAGACAGGTCTAGGGTCTAAAAATGACAAGATGCACAGTGAATACTAAACATAATGCTTTATGTTCCCTGATCTGTGTACAGATCAAGTCATTGGTCTCAGATCGGATTTGGGTATTAGTATATAACACTCATTTCATTGCTGTTCTCTGCTTCCACTTTTTACAGTTACATCCTGTTATTCACTGAAAAAACTGAAACATTCACTTTAATTAAATGTATAATGTCAGCCGATTTTGCATAACTGTATTAGGTTAGTTAAAAGCAAATACATTAAGTTGAACCAAAACCTTTTTTATTTTAACTTAATATTATGCCTTCAACTAATCTAAAACAGTAATGTCAAATCTGTTGAAATACTACATTTGATAAAAGTCAACGTTTCAGTTTTTCAGTGTAGTAAAGCTTCACAAGAATCTCAAAAGTCCAGGTTGGGGATTGTTAAGTTCCTGTAGTGGACAAGCACAACAAATGTCTTGCTCTTATATCCGACATGTTTCTTTCTCCTATATCAGACATGTTTCTTTCTCCTATCCATTTACCGTGAGCGCAGTCAGCTCCATCCAGGCTCCCTGGTAGGCTGAATTCAGTTTCAGCTGGTTGTCACTCAGGATGAGCTTCCGTAGCTTCTCCATGCCCGTCAGTGTACCATCTGGTATGGAGTTAAGCTGGTTGTTCTTGATTTCGAGCACCTGCAGGCTGCGAGGAAGACCCAGGGGGAACGATGACAGGCTGTTTCCCGACAGATCCAGGGTTTCCAGAAGACGCAGCTTCCTGAAGGCCTCGCGGTGAAGCTTGGGACTCGTCAGCTTGTTGTAGCTGAGGTTGAGTTCTGTCAGGGTGTACAGCATGGCCAGGTCGTTACGGCTAATGTCAGTAATGAGGTTGTGAAGCAGCATGAGGGTCTTGGCCCTCTTAGGCAAGCCCCTGGGAACCCTCTCCAGCAAGTTGTTGTACAAGTGAAGAGTGTGTAGCTTCTTCAAACCCTAGGCAAAATGCAAATTTGTTTCACAAAGCATTTGAGCATTTTAACCTCCAGGCTGTTCTGCCAAATTAAATTATAATGTAATATATCTTTATAAAATAGATATGTACCCGGAAGGCAGACGGGTGGATGGAACGTGAGCGCAGCTTGTTATTGTGAAGGAGCAGGTACTCAAGGTTTCGGACAGGAGCAAGAGCGTCTCCAGGGATGCTACGAATGGAGTTCTTCTCTAGATGAAGCAGTACTAGATTGCGCGGCAGCCCCATGGGGACCACACTTAAGTTGTTATTTGACAAGTCCAAACACTCCAAGCTGCTCAATTCACTGCCAGAAAAGAAGAGATAGTGATCAATTATTTGTGCTTTCTGTCTGCAAAACAATTATTTATCCACATGAAAAACATATATATATATATGCTGTCCTTCTTTTCCACTATACAATAGCAACAACGGTGGTGGAAGAAGTAATCAGATGTGTTACTTAAATAAAATTAGAAATACTACATTTTAAAAGTACTTTGTTACAAGTAAAAAGCCTGAATTGAAAATACAAAAGTATCGCCATCAAATTATATATATAAATAAATAAGTATATATATATATATATATATATAAATAAGTATATATATAAGAAACAAAAGCAATAGAACTCATTTGAGAACCATACATTGAGATAATGGGTTACTATTATGATTATTCATGTATTCTTATCACAACTGGTAAATGTAAAGCTAATTTGAATAACATTTGTATCGTGCTGCTGGATGTCTTAACCTATACATGTATGTCAAGGTTTATTTAATAATGGATTTAGATTTTGCATAAGCTAATCATCTAAATCTAAAAAGTACTTATCAACAACATCGGTCAAATACCGTAAATGTTGTGGAGTAAAATGTACAATATTGGCTTTTAATATGTTGTGGAGTAGCAGTAGACTCACATTTATTTATTTTTTCAACAAATGTCATATAACTGGATTAGTTTAGTTGAAAGCAATACTATTAAGTTGGACCTAATGCTTTCAACTAACCTAATACAGTAGTGTGAAATCTGTTGACATAATACATTTATTTAAAGTCAACGTTTCGGTTTTTGAGGGTATAAAGTAGCATAAACTGAGAATACTCAGGTATATAACAAGTACCTCAAAATTGTAACTATAAGTACAGTACTTGAGTACATGTACTTTGTTACTATCCATCACTGAGCATAAAGATGTTAAAACATTTTAACTCCTAGGGTTTGTCCACCTGAAAGTCTCGTTGTCCATGCCCTCATTGTTGAGGAGGTTGCTCTGGAGATACAGCTCTCTGAGGTTTGACAAGGTGTCAAAAGCCCCTGCAGGAATTTCCTCCAACTTATTACTCTGCAACGACAAGAACAATCCTTATGCTATAATTTACTGTAGTCATTAAGGTGATGTATTTCATCCACCTTACGCCTAAATGCCCACTGAACAGGTGCTGCACCTTCAGATGAAGACGGAAGAGGCTGGAGGGCAGGTTCCTCGGGACGACCCGCAGGAGGTTGCTGGACATGATGAGGATCTCCAGGTTGTCAGAACCATTGAACGCATGTTCAGGAAACCCTGCGTCCGTCAGCTTGTTGTTATGGAGATACACAGACCTGGGATCCATGATCAAGGGACATTGTCATGCGTACAGTAAATGGACATGATTCCAGTAACTAGGAGTAAATTGACTCAAACACACACATACGTACCTCAGTTTGGGTTTTTGGCCAAATGTATACAGGTAGATCTTAGTAAGCTGATTAGCAGCAAAATCAGCACTAACCAAAGAGGGTGGTAGGACTATTGGTGCTGAGGTGAGCTGTAATCACAATAAAATAAGCAGGACAATACATATTTAATGAGATACGGTCATGAATACCGGTCGGATTGTCCCGATTCATGGTCCCAGGATCCTAATGTCTTTTGGGATCCCCTTTTATATAGTGCCACGAGCGGTTCAGTGTTTGTAGAGTCAGTTAAAGTCCCCTGAGCATGTACAGTATAATGATGAATCTACTGATCCCCTTGTCAAACTTTGAATCTGTAAAATTGTTTGACCAATTTCTGCCAATTTATCCCCAGCTGACTTTGTGTTTACTGCTCATAGGAATATGTTAGCGTGATATAACAGAAGACCAAATGGTTACCATGGTGAAGATAACACCTTATAAACATGTGCATGTTAACACTCCCATTATGATGATTTAAGCATGTTAACAATATTTGTACAATATTAGCATTTATATGTAAGAAGAAGAAGAAGATCGACCCTAACCCTAACCCTAACCCATTATTAATCCCCCGAGGGGGAAATTCAGTTTCCACTCTGTGGTACACACACATGCGTTTTTATACAGGTAATACAGTACACACTTTTTACAACATGCACATACTGTACATATACAAATAAACACAGTTATATGCACACATGCACATGCAGTTGAGAGGTCAGAGCGGAAGCAGCCAGTCTAGCCGGGGTTAGGTGCCTTGCTCAAGGGCACTTCGGCAGTGGCCCAGGAGGTGAACTGGCTACCAGTCAACACTCCGTATTTTTTAGTCCGATCGGGATGTGAAGCGGCAACCCTTCGGTCCAAAGTCCAATCCCCTACAAACTGAACCACTGTAGTGTACAGGTAAATAGAGCTGATAGTTTTCTATGACCTTAACCATCTCAAATAAACACTCAAATGTATTTTTACTTTAGAGATTATAGTGGTTTTGAAAGACAACACATCTATATTGTTGTTTGTGTAGAAGAATTTAATTATTTCCTACGAGTATTTGCTTTGATGCCGTCTGTCTTCTCTAAAGAAGTGGACTACTGTACAATAAGCTTTGCAGCCCTTATTAAAAGCAAGGTTTTCTTCACTTCTTTCTCCACAGAACAAGTACACCATTGTAAAAAATAGCAAATCCGAGAAGCACTGGTGAGATTAAATGTTCATTTAGAGCTCTCTCCTTTATAACATGGTTCATGGATTAAAGCAGCATGGGTGTCTTTGAGGCTTAGTGAGCATTTTAAAATCCCCTATTCTTCCTGTTTACCTATTCATCTCTGTGAAGGCAAAAAAACAATCTGTCCATCCTTTCTCTGTCTCTCGCTGTGGCCAAAAGGGTCAGTAACATTTTAGCTCTCACCAGCTGGCACAGCCATACTGGAAGTGATTATCAGCATAAGCTCGCACACAGTGAATGAGAGGAGACTGCCACCTCTCTCTGCCAGCTGGCACTATGTCAGCGTATCGGAATAAAATGTAATCAAATGATTGTGTTGCCTTTGCATAATTTAAGCACATTTTAAGTTTCAGTATTGAGAATAAACACGAGTTTACTGGGACTCACCTTGTTATTTGCCAGGTATAAATAAGCCAGCTCTTCAAGCATCTCAAAACCTTCATCTTCAAGGCCTATCAAAAGAAAAACATCATGAACTATTAATCAGCTATGAGTAAGTCTCAACTGTCTCTTTTGTTCAAAAGTTAATTGGCTTATTTTAACAACGTGATCACATGATTCCTTCCGATATTATTGAAGGTCTGCTGTAAGCTAACTAGCTGACCTAGCTAACCTAGCTAACAGTAATTTTAAATACTTATGAAACAGACTAACTCTACCAACAGTGAGAGCTGGACAACTTTATCATCCCTGAACTTCAACCATCTGTGTGCATCCATTTTTAGTTTCCCCTGATTTCTGTTGTGTTTTGAGCTTCTTGCAGCATTTTTATTTGCAGTGTTTGTATGTGATGTAACTCTGCAATATGTGTCTGACTTGTAATATGCTCATTTGCGCAAGGGTGGAAATGACCAATAATTTTGCCAATTTCACTCGTGTTCTATTTAGTACATTGATTTATTGGCAATTACTGGACTTAATTTTATTCATAGCACAGTGACGCTAATGTGATGCTTCTGAATGTTTTTTCAGTTCAGCTTGTCCTTCTAAAGCATCTAAAGCAAAATCTTTATTTGTGTAGCTTTCACATTGATGATAATCTAATACATCAGTGCATACCTTAAGTCAGTCCCACTGATAATCAGTGTATGCTCAGTTCAGCTTGACAAATCTGAAGTAAAACTTTATGAAACTAAAACTATAGACAATCCTTGTTCTGACCCTGAGAATGAGTAGTAACTGGGGATGGCTTAAAAATAAGGTATTTTAATGATTGGTTTCTCCCTCTAAAATGTAGAGAAAACCAAAGCATTGACCAGAACATTGTTAGGGCAACTACATGGTAGGTTCAGGAGTCTACAGATAAAGAGATAGATAGAGATTTGAAAAAGAGACTGAAGGAAGAAGAGGTTCTAACTTTCGACTGGACCAATGCAATTGATGCTAAATGATTCCAGGCACTCAAGACTTGATTGGAGATTTTAACTGGGACTGGTTAACTGCAGTGTCAGAGGATTTTAAAAACCTTTGTATCTCTTTAAATTTTATTAAGATTGTTGACAGTCCTACTCGTCCTAACACTAAGTCCCCGAATAAATCCTCCCTAATTGATCTCATTTTAACTAATGTTCCCCTATAAATACTCATCTGTGGGAGTATTTGCAAATGATTTGAGTGATCACTGTGTTGTAGCCACAATTAGGGACACTAAGGTCCAAAAGGTTAAACCTCACATTATCATTAAGAGAGACAAAAAACATTTTGGGGAGCAAGGTTTTTTTCATGATCTGTTTGGGTTTGATTGGGGAAAAATCGATTTGTGTGCAGATGTAGACACTGCATGGTCTTATTTTTATCTTGGTTTTATGGAGATCATTGATAGACATGCACCCCTGCGTAAATTTAGAGTAAAGGGACGAGACAATCCTTGGTTTTCTGCTGAACTGTCCAGTCTCCTTCATGAGAGAAACAAGGCCTGGGCAAAGGCTAGGAAATCAGGCTCAGAGGTAGAATGGCTGCGTTTTAGGCAGCTAAGAAATAGCTTCACTTCACATATCAAAAGTGCTAAATCAAAGTACTATCTGTCAGTAACCACAAAGAATCTGAATAATCCTGGAAAATTTTGGAAAGCCATTAAATCGTTATCCACCGGTGATATCCGTAATGAGCTACCTCCGTGCATTACCACAGCATCTGGCTCCATATCGGACAGGGGCAAGGCTACTATGCTAAATTGCTTTAATGAGCATTTTGTGTCCTGTGGTTCTCTATTTGATTCTGTCACTAACTCTGTTTCTGTGAACACTACAGTCTGTGACTCTGAAAAACGTGTTTTGGAAAACCCTTTTAGTTTTACTCATTTTACTGTTGATGTTGTTCGTGAATCTTTAACCAAGTTAGATCCTAAGAAACCGGCTGGCCCGGACAACTTAGAACCTTTCTTTTTAAAGATAGCTGCAGATTTTATTGCTCCACCTCTTACTACTCTTTTTAACCTCTCCCTCAGCACAAACACAATTCCAAAATTGTGGAAGTCAGCGTATGTCCTGCCTTTACTAAAAGAAGGGAGGCCACCTTATTAAATAACTATAGGCCAATCTCTAAGTTGTCAGTTCTGGCGAAGGTGCTCGAACGCCTAGTGAGTGAACAGGTAAAGGAGTTTTTATGTAAAAATGACATCCTGTCTAAACATCAGTCAGGCTTCAGAAAGCAACATAGCACCATCACTGCCACAATGAAAGTGGTGAATGATGTGGCGAGTATTTTAGATAATAAGCAGAGTTGTGCAGCTCTATTTATTGACCTGTCCAAAGCGTTTGACACCGTTGATCATCGCATCTTAAAGCAGAGGCCAGCCAGTATAGGCATGTCCAGCCATGCAGTGGGGTGGTTTGTGAACTACCTCTCTGAAAGGTCTCAATGTGTTCATTTTGATGGGCTGTCTTCTGAGTGGTTGAACATTGCAAATGGTGTTCCCCAAGGTTCTGTTTTAGGTCCACTTTTATTCTCCATCTACATCAACAGTTTAGGTGAAAATGTCGATGAAGCCACTTTACATTTTTATGCGGATGATACCGTGACGTACTGTGCAGGTCCCTCCATTAAGGAGGCTGGTGTTAAATTACAGGCTGTTTTTAACATTATTCAGACTCAGCTCTCTGAACTAAAGCTTCTTTTAAATGTTGATAAAACCAAGGTAATGCTCTTTTCTAAAGCTTAAAAGACAACAGAGCCTGTTTTAGATATTGTAACTACGCAAGGAATAAAACTTGAAGTGGTTACCTGTTACAAATACCTTGGTATCTGGCTTGATGATTGTCTCACTTTTAAACTTCATGTAAATAACCTGCTTAAAAAGCTGAAGGTTGGGCTAGGTTTCTTCTACAGGAACAAGTCCTGTTTCTCGCTTGAGGCCAGGAAAAGGCTAGTCACTGTGACCGTTTTACCTGTGCTGGACTATGGTGATCTGATGTATATGAATGCACCTGCCAATTGCCTGGTCAAGTTAGATGCTGCGTATCACAGTGCTCTAAGATTTGTGACAAATTGTAAAGCAATAACACATCACTGTACCCTGTATGCAAGGGCTGGTTTGCTTTCATTAATTGTACGGAGGCTCAGTCACTGGTACATTTTTATATACAAAGCCATGTTAGGGAAACTTCCATCTTATATCTCCTCCCTGATCTCACGGAAAATTGTAAGTGGCTACTGCCTGAGATCAAATGCTGTGGTTTTATTAAATGTGCCAACTGCTAGGACTGTCGAAGACAGCTTTTAGATGCGCAGCTCCTCTGTCTTGGAATAGTCTGCAAAAGGAATGGAAGCTGAGCAATCTGGTGCCACTAAATGTATTTAAAGCTTGGTTGGATGCTACTCAATCGGAAGCTATTGGTACCTGTTTCTGTGGATAATTATGTAAATGATGCTGTACTGATGTCCTTGTTGTTCTGTCTATGTTTCTATGTTTCATGTGGAACTACTTGAGCAGGTCTCCCTTGAAAAAGAGATCAATGATCTCAATGGGATTCATCTGATTAAATAAAGGCTTGAAATGAAATGAAATTGATTGACATTTCAGGAGAGCAGTTCCCAGTATAATGTATTTAAATGACTTAAATAAACATTGTGATATTTTGTCTTTACACTACAGACATGTTCACAATCTTGGAGTTATTATATCCCATATAAATGTAATTTTCATCTGAAGAGTGTATGTTGCTCTATTAGGGCTACTATAATAACTAAATGCTTGGTCCATAAGATTTGGGAGACGAAGGAAACAGAAACAAAGCTAGCTGTCGCACGGCTGGCCAGAAAGAGAAAAATCCTCCAAGCTCTCTGTTCCTCTCAGCAGACTGTCAGAATTATAATGACATGTTGGCATTCAGCTACACATCTAGCACACACAACAAAGGCTTAGTCAATGGGGAAACTATCGTTAGCAAGAGGTTTGACGCCTGTTTTGCCATTTGTACTTTTGATGCTTTTGTGAAGACCAGTCTGGTCTCCGTCTTCTTAAGTTAACTGGGAGAAGAGTGAGGCAGTTTTGGTAGGTCAGTGGAGTGTAGGAAATAGGCCCAGTCTTCCTGGTAACCTCAGCTGGGGAAACAAGGGTTTAAAGGTCATGGGAGTATGGTTGGGGTCTGAAGACATGGTGGAACAGAACTGGGAGGGATTGCTGGGAAAGGTGCAAGCGAAATTAGCCAAATGAAAATGGCTGCTACCCCAGCTGTCCTACAGGGCAGGGCCGGCCCTCGGCATAGGCAATATAGGCGAATGCTAAGGGTACGTCAACCCATAGGGGGCGCCGAAAATTGAAAAAAAAAAAAAAAAAAAAGTTAGAAATTTAAAAGATATATTTTTTTAAATTTCATAACACAATTTCCAGATTTTGGATCAACAAAGTACATCTTATTATCTTATACTAACAGAACTACGCATATATTGCATACAGCGCCCGTAAACTATGGCACACCACCCCCCCCCCAAAAAAATCAAATTGAACTGCCCCAGCCCCAGTTAAAACCAGAGGTTTATGTGAAATTGTTCTTTTTTTGAAATAATGGTTTTAGTGTGCAATTATAGGTTTTAATTTTGTATTTGTTTTCATTTAAAATAAATCAAACTTCCAAAACACATATACAGCTTCTGTGTGCTTTTATTAACATTGGAACTTACTGTGTAAGCGTCCGCGGGGGGGGGGGGTCTCCTGAAAGACTGAGCGGCTCTGATAACCTTTGCTCAGTTAGGTAAAGGCACACCTTTATATGATCATTATAGGCGCGCCCCCCCCCCCCCCCCCGGGGGGGGACGCCAGCTAAAATCTTGCCTAGGGCAGCAAATTGGTCAGGGCCGGCCCTGCTACAGGGGAAGAGTTCTTGTAGCCAACAATCTAGTTGCCTCGTCTCTGTGGCACAAACTCCATGTGAGGATCTGCAGTACTTCCTCCTTCTGTTTCCCCTGTCTGTGTTTGTTTTGTCTGTGTGTCTGTCTCCCTGGCTGGGCGTGGCTACCTACATTCCGATTCCAACCTACTCACCTCGTCAGCTGCTGCTCATCTCACTGATTGCCACTACTCACCTGCACCTGCTTAAAACCCTGGTTCCCATCTTCAGACTTCGCCAGTTCTTTGTTTATTCTTCAGTGGTAAACTATTGTCCAGGCCTACTAGTGTTTTTTCCTAGTGACTTTTTGATGCTCCTAGTGAAGGGAGATCATTTCCTAATCCTGCTTGTTTTTCCTGTTCCAGATCCACATACTCCAGCCGCTCTGCCTGCCACGTCCAGCCTCCCCTCCTGATCAGCCCAGCTCCACGTCTTCCCCCTACGTGTGCTTACTCAACTCCTTGTCAGTGTCGTGGACAAAATAAAGCCTTTTTGACACTTCACCACAGTCTCAGTTGTAGTGCTTGCATAGCGGGTTCTCATCTTCAGTCACTTCTCGGGAAGCCTAACACTCCAGGTGTTAACCCCACCGCCGGGCCTCATGAAACATCTGCAGCGGCTCCTCGTGGATTTCTTCTGGTCGGGTCATCACTGGGTGCCAGCATCGGTCCTGTACCTACCTGTAGCGGAGGGGGGGGCAGGGCCTTGTGGACATTACTGCGAGGACTGCTGCTTTTAAACAGCAGGCAGCTCAGCCTCAGCGGCTGCTGTATGGTGCCTCTCCCTGCTGGCTGGCTATGGCCCGGCTGTTGCTCTGGAGGGTAGGGGGCTTTGGTTTTGATAAACACCTGTTTCTGCTGAAGGCCCCTGCGTACAAGATAACTGCACTTTCACCTTTTTACTGCTCTCCGATTGGCTGGTTTAAACCATTTTTTACAGGAGTGGGTGGAAGGGTTGGGGGAGGTTTTCTCCATACCACTTTTTGTCCATGGCCCCAAATACACCCTGAAAAATAAGGAAACTCTAGTACTGACACATTTCTTGCTTGCTAATGCAAAATTAGCGATCTGGAAAAGTCGGAAAAACCAACTTGCTGGAGTGGGATGGACGGATGCAGTGCTCTGTCTGAGGGAGCTGGTGGCAGCGCGTCTGAGGGTGATTGTATTGCACACAATGAGATGGTGCTTTATTCACAAAACCTATTGAAATACACTAGAGAATATTATGGGAGCTAGAATATAGTGTGTACCACCTCATTTCCATGGCATGGTACAGCTCAACTTGATTCTACTTGACTTACTTTTGATGGCGGGTACATGCCTCCATTTCGAAAGAATATTGTTCCCCATCAGTGTCGGTGGGAGGCTTAGCTTTGTAAAATGTTTTTTAAATATGAGTAAAGTGAGCTTGGCTAGTAGGTTGGCAATTTAAAAATGGCGGGTTTCGGCACGACACAGGACACGGTGTGGCACCAAGAACATTCCTTGGGACGATTCTCTGATGAATCAGTGCCCTGTAGTGTTTTCAATGTACCTTTGAGTATAGGTTGAGGTTGCTTGGAACCACAAATGAGGTGGTACTAAAAAGAGCACCAGGTACTTCGACCTTTGTCTATGGAAGCAAACCAAATAATGCTGCAGAAAATAGGCATAATATAAGGGTAGTGATGACCCTATTAAACTAAATGAGGCATACAGTATTTAAGCGGCTTGCCAGTTCATTTTACAGGTAGACAAATAGAGCTCAGATATCCTTGACAGCAGGTCACTGCATTTCTTTCTGCCTTAAAAGACTATTATTGACTGTAAGCAAAGCCTAGTATTGATTTGTGGGAACACTTGACAGCCAAAGCACTTGTCTTTTATAAGCTGTGCTTCAATAAAAGTGTAAAAGTAAATATGGACGCACACCAAACTGCATTTCTCCTCTAAAATATCTCCCAATGGCGATAGTTAGTCATTAAAAGAGTAAAATTGCTTTAATTTGACCTGACAGTGATCCCACTGCTGAGCAGGGAAAAGCATGTACTGTATTCGACAGAACCCTTTCCAACAGAACACTGCTGGGTGTTTAGACTGTTAAACATTGTTTACCAGCTGATGTAAGCCAGTTGTTCTGAAGGTTGAGGGTCTCGAGCTGATGCAGATGGGAGATGTGCTCCACTGTTATCTCCTTGATTTTGTTGTTCTGGCATCGGGGGACAAAACACAGAGAGTTCATACAAAGGCAGCCAGATTGCTTTAGCCTACATAATTTCTGAGCAGAATTACAAAATGTTGATTTAATGAACTGTATGTGTATGCAGTCTACAGACCTGCAGAGAGAGCTGGCGAGTTTTTTCCGACAGCTCGGCAGGAAACTCTGTGAGATCGACTCCAGCACAGTCCACCGAGCCTTCTGCCGTACAGCTGCACTCCAGCGGACATTCAAGAAGCTCAGATTTCGTCACCATTGTTGAGATGTTGCTCTCCTTTATTGGCTCTTCCTCCTCCTCTTCCTCTGGCTCAAGAGGGGCCTGGCAATGCACCAACACCAAGGCCAAGAGCAGCACACTCAGGGCCTGCAGGATGGAATGCTTGGGAAAGGCCATGCCGAGCTTTCCTGTTGCACAAGCACATGGAAAGAAAAGTTCAAAACATCAGGAGGATTTGGTTCCTGGAAATAGGGTCTTGTTTATAGTACAATCTTCTACTGTTGGCCATTAAAGTGGTGGTAGATTCTTTGTTGATCAATGTAACCTATTATTATGTTGAGTGAATGCACCATACACCACTGTGGCTCCCAAATAAATGTTGTGTTGGGATAAGCCATCTTCACTGTTTACTACCCTACTGTCTGTCAATAACGGCAGGAGAACTCTGTCTGGTTATTACTAACTCATCCCTACAAAGCAGATGGGCTATAATTGGCATGGTTGAAAACACACTTCTTGATGTTGTTAAAGCACCCCAAAATCCCAATTACTCACTGTCGATTTCTAAAAGAAAATATTTAGCTCACAGCTACACAACTTACAGGGACACTTGAATTGAACAGAGCCAGAGTGTGTTTAGTGATTTTCCTATAATGACCCGTAAAAAGGCATTCTGTGAAAAATGCCTATTGACTTAGACGAGATGACAGGGGTTAATCTATTTGTCAGACACTGATTATTAAGCCATTCTATCATGCAGTGGGTTTGAACAAAACAAATTACATTATCTAACTTCCAGCCTCTTTGCACATGGTCTACCATTTTGTTCCACGATGAAATGTCAGAAGAATTTTTGTGGATGATTAAGAAATGTGCTGCAGACATTCATTTTCCCTTCAGGCTGAATTTCAATAGCTTTGGTATTCATCTGACTTTTCCTCATCAAGTTGACATTTAAGTTTGTCTAAACATTGGTGTATAACCAAATACATGCAAGACTAATGGTATTCCCATTAGCTTAAAGCTGTAGAAACCGATTAAGCTAATACTATCGTTGCCTTTACACAGATCTGGGCATAGTGACGGGTGAGCCAGTGGCTACCGGCTAACGATGCTAGTCCGTGGGGCACACAAACAAGTACTAACATGAACTAGGATACTAACATTGTAAGTAAACAAAGCACAGAGAAACTTGGATTACACCCACAACACATTATTTGCCTAAATGGGCCCTATTATTCCAATTTTCAGGTTCATAATTGTATTTAGAGGCTCTACTGGGACATGTCTCCATGCTTTAAAGTTCAAAAAGCTCTTTATTTTTCTCATACTGCCTGTGCTGCGGCACCTCTTTTCACCCTCTGTCTGAAACCAGAGCCCAGCCTGCTCAGATTGGTTAGCTGGCCGGTTCTGTTGTGATTGGTCAACCGCTAACAGATGTGTTGGAAAGGTCCAATGTCTTTCCCGATCTTTTTCAATGTGTTTGAGCGCTAGCCAATGGAAGAGTGAGTGTTATCTATGTTACGGATGTAAACAAATAAGTCTAATGGAGCCATGGGATTATGTACGACATCATTTCATTTCAAATCTTTTTCAAAACAGCAACACTGGTCTATCTCTGCAGGGCATTTTATTTAATTGATGAAGGGTTTGCCATATTTACGTACCAGGCTAGCAACAAAAGGCGTCCGGTTCTCTGCCCTCTGCGTGTCTGAAGCTTCGAGCCTCAACAACTTGAAGGGCTAATTTAAAAAAAGAAAACAAGCATCAAGCATCTTGTCATTACACACACACACACACACACACACACACACACACACACACACACACACACACACACACACACACACACACACACACACACACACACACACACACACACACACACACACACACACACACACACACACACACACACACACACACACACACACACACACACACACACACACACACACACACACACACACACACAGATACACACACACACAACAACAGTTTTGAAAACTGGTTCTGATTGTTGTCATTTATGAGGTACTTATCCCTAGTAGTTGTGTAAACTAAAGGCCCTGACACACCAAGCAGTCACCAGAGAACTCGCCGATGCCAACGCCGACTGTTACGTCGGCGTGTTCTCCTGCATCTTGGCCATGTGTCGCACTGGAACACACCGCAAAGACTTCAGCCGAGTACGTACGAACTGCGCATGCGTGAGTGGCAATAACTCTCCTTACCAGCAGGAGCGGTAGGTGTATTCGTCATTAAAAACAGGAAACAACCGGAAGACAGAGAAGAAGAATAGTCTACATGATATAAACAAACAACAAATGACGTGTGCGTTCCATTTTCACTCTCGTCCATCGAAAACATGTTTCGTGCGGTACTGGAGCTATCAGCCATTGGAGTGTTGCTTGTGGAAGACATTCTCAAGCAACCGTTTCGCTTCTCATGCACTGATTCGCTAACTGAACAGCCAATCAGAGTGATTTCTTTGTCCGACTGCCTGTGTCGGCCATGAAAGGACAAATAAGGCGTGTCACACACCAAATCGAGTTTGGGCGACAGGGCATGCTTCGTCGTCCGACTAACGAAAACGGCCGATTTCGGCCTGGTGTGTCAGGGCCTTTTGGTACATGGTGGCCACATTGCCCCCTCCTCCCAAGTAGTGTGCTACTGTGTGAGTCAGCAGCCGTAAAACTTACTTTAGACACCTAGAGGTAAGTCCCTCGTGAATGAACTGAAGCCATTATGTATGTTCTTTTGCCAGATACACCAGACTCCATAAAGAAAAACTGTTATTTAAGCAATGTATAACTCTAGTCTACTGCCCCTCTATTTGTTAGTATGATTGTGTTATTGCATGTCTTTGGTGAATCCGAAGTTACCCTTTAAACCCACAACAAACATAGCTTGTACCTCAACCACTTGACCCAACACTTAAATGGTCTAGTCCATTAGAAACTAATTCCCCAGCACTTACAATGCTTTGGCTTATTTGAAGCGAACATATATGCGCTATTATTTTTGTTCTGAGTTTATATCTTTTCGGTTTATTGCATTTATTGTTAGTCTTTGGATAAAAGCTTCACTAAAAGGAAATGTAATGTAATGTAAAAAAACTGAAACAAACAAAGTAATCAAGGCAGCGGTAGACCAATGGAGTCTGTTGGTTTTGGCGAAAGCATGGATGGACATGAGAGCTTTAGTTGCTGTGGCCAAAGAGCTGTTTTAAGGGAAGGGAAAGCATTTCCACAGGCTGGTACTCAACTCTGTTTCTCCAATGCTAAAGCTTCAGGTATAGATCAAATGAAATAATAAGAATCTAGCCTTTTGTTTCTGTCAGACAAGCACAATAGTGTTTATTTGAGGCTAGAGTTTAGGGAAAGCCAGGAAAAAGCCTGCTGTCCAGAAGTTTTGATAGAACCATTTAAGGGGGCAATCAAGTCATGCTCTCAAAGCAAAGGTCTAAAAGCCATCTATCAGAAGAGCTTGTTTGTTTGTCCACACAGAAAATCCACAAAGCTGAATGCTTACACTCACAACAAATACACACTAAAAGCTTTTGCACTTTACTGCACTTATTGTACATGTGAACGATGGCTAGAATATAAAACAGCAAAGCATCCAGGGGTCAGAGAACAGTTTAAAGCTGTCATAAAGTCAACAGCACTCTTATGCTACCTTGTAATTTAGAGGCTTCAAGAGCAAGTATTTATTAGCAGAGGCAGAGTATTTTAAAAGTCTTCATATCATTTGCATGGTCTTTCTCGGCTGAGCAGAGGTCGTAAGGTTGCTTTGCTAAAGTGGATCGTCTGGAATTCATATTGTCATGCACAGAAGAATGAAGCTGACACTTAACAGCCCAGTATAATATAGAAAGATGACATAACAGCAGCCATCCATAAAACATGCAGCGAAGAAGTCTGCCAAAGCAATATTCTGCTGGTCTGCTACTTTACCCCGTCCGACCAAGGTTTGCTGAAGCGCACGGAAGTCTGACGTCCAGTCCAAACACAAGCTGTCCCATAGCAGGCGAGGAGTCACACAGCCACGGCAGATGCCCTCCAGATGTGAGGAGAGAGAGCGGGAGAGGGAAAGTTAAGAGAAAGACATGAAGGGGAACAGGCAGGAGTGAAAAAGGAAGGGAGTGAGTAAGCGAGAAAGCTTGGATCTGAAATCGAGCCAATACCCAAATGATTCCCTTTTTTTCTCATATTTTCTTCCAGAGAATTTGTTTTTTTGTCCTTAGTGTAGCAGTTTCTGTTGAAGTATAATATGTTTCAACAAAAACTTTCCATTCCCACATGATTGAAGTGAGATTATAATCATAGACTTGGGATAGAAGGCCTGATCACTTCAAATAGATCTTGGGCTGAAAAAATGTGTTCCAATGTATAAAAAGAACATTATCCATTAAACATGTTACTTATTTGAAAAATCTGTACCTCTGTTTGTTGACATGTTCTGAGGTATCTTCTATTTGTGGAAGAAAGAATTTATTTTTATCATAGGAATAAATCAGAAAGAAGATGAGTTGCCTTCCAGATTGGGGCAGCATGTGATCTACAGTAATGTCCCACGTGTTTTTGAAGAAGACCTCTTCAACAAGCCCACCTCCCATTAGGAGCAGTGTGTGAACATCTGCTGCCATTATGATGCGTTAGCACAGCTCATTGAACTTCAACTTCACGTGCAAAATAGTTCTGGTATAATTTATCACCGTGGGCAATCAAAATGTGCTTTTCCTTTTGTCCGCTTTGTTTTCGCATTTTCACACCTAGTTTTTCATTTAACTTTGAATCAAAGGTAAGCGCTATATAAATACAATTTATTATTATTATTATTATTTTTAATTTCCAGCTTATTATTAAAACAATTTCAACAATATGCGAAGTGAGCAAAAATGAAAGCCCAGGTTCTCATCTCTACTATCATAGATTAACAGCGTTATGTTTGGAAGGCATTCAAATAAAACAGTTTAAAACAAAGTAAATGTATAAACATGGTTGGAATTTGGTTTTCTTATCAAGCTCCACTTTTGTGGAATCAGCTTCCAGTTTGTGTTCGGACGGCAGACACCCTATCCGTTTTTAAGAGTGCACTTAAGACCTTCCTTTTTGATAAAGCGTATAGTTAGGGCTGATTAGATTTAGCCCCTAGTTTTGCTGATATAGGCTTAGTTTGTCGGGGGACATCTTACTTCTTCCTTCTCTCTGTCTATACCTGTGTATTCTCATGTTCCGATTAACCCAGCTTCCCCAAATGTCTTTCTTTTTGGTGTCTATATACGCCGGGATCCGGAGTCATGGATGATCCTGCGGTCCTGTGTCATGGATCGCGAGTCCTGGATCTTGAGTAGTGGCTGTGGTCATGGATCATAAGTCCTGGATGGATATCCTCGTGGATTCATCTTCCTATTATACACACATGCATTTCCAAACATTTGGACTACCTATGTTACAAATGTATTATCTTTTCAATTTACACACGGCATCTATTGCACGTCTGTCCGTCCTGGGAGAGGGATCCCTCCTCTGTTGCTCTCCTTGAGGTTTCTCCCATTTTTCCCTTTAAACTGTGGGTTTTCTCCGGAAGTTTTTACTTGTACGATGTGAGGGTCTAAGGACAGAGGGTGTCGTATTATCATACTGATATTCTGTACAAACTGTGAAGTCCACTGAGACAAATGTAACATTTGTGATATTGGGCTATATAAATAAACATTGATTGATTGATTGATTGATTGATTGATTGATCGATTGATTGATTGATTGATTGATCGATTGATTGATTGATCGATTGATTGATTGGTTGGTTGGTTATTAATACCTGCACTATATAAACGATAAAAGTTGTATAATAAGAAAGTTAGATAAGAGGATCGATACCACTCTATAGATATGGTTAGTAGCGTTATTGTTAGCCTAGCTTAGCATGAAGACAGGAAACAAGAGGAAACTGCTAGCCAGCCTATGTCCAAAGTAAAAACTAGTTGTTAACTGTAATTTAATAATATCCATTTTGGAAAACTGGCATCTTGGTTTCAGTTGTTTATAACTGCAAGAAACCACCTTAAATAAGTATTTAAAATGGACTAGAAAGCTCAAAGAACATCATTTTGATATTTGATGTAAATAAAACTAAACTAAAGTCAAACGTATTTCTATAGCACATACACAGCCTGAGTTGACCAAAGTGGTTAGGGCAGAATATGTAAGGGATAATGTGCAGCGATGCCGATCTAGATCCCTCCGCTTCGCGTCGGGCTCCTGATCAGCCTGTCGGTGTTATTTTCCCCATAATGACCAAGTCGCTGCACATTATCCCGCTTATTACATGGCCACATTCTCAACAAAGTAACGTTATGACTCCCAATATTAATTGAAATGCTTTTATGGATTTAGAAAATGATTTTATTGATTTAAATTGACATGCATCCGCTAAGAAAAATAGTCCGTTGTTACCGTTTGAACTAACGTAGCAACGGCAGGAACTGCTTCGATAACGTTTTTGAGGAGCTTTTTGATTACAGATTTGAAAACATCGCTGCTTGCTTTAAAAGTAGCACAATTCATAATGTCAAACCTTGGAAAGTATCTAGATATCCCTGCCCTAATGCCAAAGTAACTGGCAACTGAATATGTGTCGCCGTTTGATGTCTATGTCTGGACCGCTGCGTAAAAAGGAGGGTTTCTGCCCGTTACTTCTCCGCTGTTTTCTTGTCGCTCTTGTCTTGTCTGCATGCAGTTTGCTTTTCGGCCAAAACTGTATACAGTTCAATCGAACGGACTTGTTTGTGCAGATGTGAGCGTCCTTAACAACGGTCAATACAGCGATAAATGTGAAAGCTCAGATAACCATTACAAAAAGGCCGGCCTGTCGTCGCAATTGAAAGCCAAAGAAAAGAGTCTGGCCTTGAGCTTCAGGTAGTTCTGATATGGTGGTGCAATTTATTCCACAGACAAGCGGCCAGTAATAGAGATGGCGCAGTCAACCCTGGTTTATGTGCTCTGAGTTAACATTCTGTGAACAGATGTTATCATGTCATTTTTCGAGGGTATGTTACGTATATAAGGCAGGAACACTTTTCTCCGTTTTTTTAGGTATTGAGGAACTAGTCAAGCCTCATTCCTTGTCAATAACATACTTTTACAAATTCAAAACCAAGATCTATTCCCAAATCTAGTCCAATAGTTGCACAAACCATTAGTCACGCCAAAGGCTCTCGACCAAGTGTCCGTTTGGGAAGTTGAAAATAAGAATAGTTTTGGGAAACAACTACTTCAACTTCAATCTATTTTTTGTTACTTTGCCACGGCCTTCCTCCACCAGATCCACTTCCAGTCATCATATCAATGCCAGGTGAAGCCCATCAAGAGTCCACTCCTCACCAAATCCTGGTCTTCAGCATCCTCTTCAACCCATCAACATCACCAACTGTGTTTAGACCCTGGGGGCTAAATGAAATCACAATGGGGTTCTCATCTTCAAACACTTTTCTTAATTCTGTCATCTTGTGCACATGTCAACAAATATTCTCTAATCAAAATGTAAATAAATATGACAAACATCAGACCCTTGGATCAAAGAAATATTCCCCATGAGTGACACGGAATTAAAACATCATATACTGTAAGTAGGAGGGGACAAATAGTAGTAGTTACTGGTAACTAAGTCTTAAAAATGAATCTGAAACTGACAGGGAGACAGTTGCCAAGTTTGAGGGCAAAATGTATTTTTTTACAGTCCCTCCCGTCTCAGCCTGTCCCTCTCAGGAGCCAAGCCTGGAGATGTTGGCCTAGCGTGGGTAACGCCCCTATTTGCACCAGCTTCCTGAGACAACGCCCCCCGGACCTGAGGAACCGTCCAGGGCTGGCCCACCATCATCTGTGTCACCTCTTTGTACCACGGCGCCAAGCGGCGACCTGGGGCCACTAGGAGAGAATGAGACGCAGCGGTGGAAAGGCGTAGAGCAGCTTTCTTGGTCATGGCTCGTGTGCAAACGTGTCCACCCCCAAGGGTGGATTGTCCTGCAGAGCCAGGGAGAACCACCATTCGTCTGGCAGGGGCCCACCTCTTGACATGAGGCCGGCCGTCCTGTTCTCCAGTCCCGGAATGTGGAGATAAAAACATTCTCTGAGGCCCACAACCACAGGTTCTCCGCTTCGCTAAACAAGGCGGCGGAGCTGACTCCGTCCTGCCTGTTGATGTAAGCCTCTGTGGTGCGTTTGTCGCTCCTCACCAGCACATGTTTTCCCTGTAGTAAGGGTTTGCAGTGCTGTAGGTGCAGTACTACAGCCCGTAGCTCTAGAACAGGGGTCTGCAACCTTTTTGAGCAAAAGAGCCATTTTGCTCCTTTTTCCAAAAAAATGTTTTGTCTGGAACCGCAAAACATATTTCATAGCTTGATAGCTAATAAAGTTGTATTTATTGTTATATCAGACAAAAACTACAGTTTTGTTGCATTTATTAGGCTATTTATTACATTATATAAAACTGTTAACCTCTAAAAAGAAACAAAGAACTCCTATAAGGAGAATTAAAAATAATACACAGGCCTACTTTAAAATAAATTAAACACAGCACTTGGGGAGTCCTCTGCACATTTGAAGGGAAAAAAATATAATTAAAATGGGCCCATTTTGAAATAAATAAAACATATAGCTGCACCCTAAAAAGAGATAAAGGTAGGGTAGGTAAGGTAAGAATGGAGAAACCAGCTCGAGTGCGCTAGAATTTGAAAATACAGAACCGGAAAAAATCTGCCTCTTCCTTCAGACTTCCTTACAGAGCCCCTCCTCCAACACACACAAACGCGCACATGACGTGACATGATGAAAGGGTCACCTGGTGGTTGAAAAACGTTATTGAATTTTATTATTTTATTATTAGATATTAATAGGATCCCTATAAAGTATATTCAGTACTCGTTATTCTCTACTAATAGTTAATTAAAGACTGTATATAATGACTATTTTGATTTTCTAAGCTAAGGTTTATTGACATATCATATTATACACAACTAGGTGTCCCTTTCTATCAGCTCTGCACCGTTATGGTGTAAATACAGCCTATCTACCAATTGGATCAAATATAAAAGTCAGCCGAATTAGTGTTGATACTGCAAGGAGACGTATTGTGTGAAAAGAAATGTAAGATGTTGTTTAATTGCTTATATATTTATGATCCACGTCACGTTTTCAGTTTTGGCGGCAGTTCTCCTGTTTGTCCAGAAGTCTTCTCAGCAGGGCTCTATAAATAGAGAACTTCGGCAGATATGTAATATTTAATGCAGCCGAACCGTGTATTACAATGCCATAATATGATGAATTTCAAAGAGAAAAGCAAGCACACTCGGAATAAAGTATTATTTTATTTAAAAAAAAACGTTTTCAGATTTCACATCACATAAAAACCAAATCCCAGCATGCATTGCGGCTAAACCATCCAAATCATCGAGCTGAGAATCTTGCCTACTCAGTTTCCGGTTTCGTTTATCACCGATGCATTTTGTTATACACACGTTCCTTCACATTTACATTTTAATTTGCATTAAAGTATTTCGTGAGGCCTTCTAACATGTTTTTAAATATAACTACGGTTGTAGTTGAAGAGTTTGTAAATTAACATGAACCGAAGCTGTTGCGTGGCAACTCAATCTCAAAACGTCACGTCCGTTAATTCCACATCCACACGCATGGATTAACATCGATTTAATACATTAATGTAGCCTTTGTTTCTGCTAAAAGAGGTGTCGACCAGCTGGGGCAACAAGAAAATTGGCGTAATCGAGTGTGACTATTAAAAAATAAATCATTATTGTATTAATATTGACAATAACAACCAACCGTCGGGGTAGCATTTGCTTGGCATTTCCGGTTATTTCTCCACTGGTTAACATGGGTTAACAATACCGTGTAACTGTCACGTTTGAAGGGACGAAATTGTAACATCTTCACGTCTCCCAGCATGGTAAATTGTCACATGTTCACGTCTCGCCGTGATGTCGGGTTAAATTTTTATTAGCCTAACAAATTATTAGCCTGTTATGAAGTAACATTAAGTAACCCAAAATGTTAAACAGTCATATTTCGTGAACCCTTTGAAAAGTACTGTCACCGGTGTGATCATTCTATAATAGACAATTTAAGCCCGGGGGAGAAATGCTAACGCTAGCATCGGCGATCGCCGATCTTTTCTACTTCATGCTATCTGCACAAATGGTTGACATTAAACATTAAAAAGACCAGGCAGTTCAGAGAGAATCAAAGGAAGGCAGGCAGGCAGCTTTTGCATGATATTCTTTGTGTTTCATTGTGGTGATAGTGAGGGTAGTCATTCGTTTTGTTGACAAGACAGTAGTGACGGCCATCTTGGTGACGTGTATTGTTGTGCAAGAGATGTAGTTCATTGAGAGTTTCACACAAAAGAACGTGTTACTTCACAGTTTTAAGACAATTTTTTTTTTTTTTGACTTGCAAAATTATCTTTTAAATTGACAAACATCATATGTTTAATTTGTGGCACAAAGAAAATCTTTCTCTCTCCATTGACTTCAATACATAATTTTTTCAAAATAAGGTCCCATGGAGGTCCACCGGAAGGGGAGGGACTTTGCCACTCTATGAGGGCACGAGATAAGTTTCACCAGACGTTGTTTGTGCCTCTTGGGATCTAAACGAAGGCCGGAAAACCACCTCTGCAGGCGAGTAAGTAACCCCAGCGGTACCACGAGGGGAGCAGCCGCCATGAGACCCATAGTGTGCATGATGGTCAAAGCTGTCACCGTTGCCCTCTGTCGCAGTCTGCAAACTGCCTGAAGCAGGGATGCCTGTCTGCTCTCTGACAGGGTGGCACGTATGTGTAATAGGGGTTTCACCAACTAATCGACTAGTCGACTAGTCGACTACCTTTACCACTAGTCGGCGCTGTAGGCCCTAGTCGACTAGTCGTGGAAAAAAATGGAGGTAAACGAGGTGCTGCAAAATGCTACAAAACACGTCCGACATTCTTATGTATGGCAGTACTTCAACGAAGATGTAACCAACTCCACAGTGAAGTGTCAGTTGTGTACAGCTGTACTGAAGTACAATACAAATGCATCTGCTATGCGCAACCATCTGAAGATGAAACACCCGCTGCCGACAGCTAGCACTAGCAGTAATGCTAGCACCAGTGAGCAACGGACCGGCGTCAGCACTGAACAGAGGCAAACGAACAGCAAGAAAACACGGGTCAACAGTGATGCGGATGATGAGCTACGGGATTACTGCCAACGGACACCGCATATCCCCACAATGGATAATCCACTGGAGTGGTGGGCAGAAAACGTGCACCGCTTCCCCCGCTTTCGAGGAGCTACCTGGCTATTCCAGCCACAAGCACCCCGAGTGAGAGGGTTTTTTCCCTGGCAGGCAACACTGTCACCCGAAAGCGGTCAAGCCTCCTTCCCTCACATGTCGATGCGTTGGTGTTCAAACCAAAAATATGGAAAGGTGGACGTTATCGTGGAGGACAGCGAATAAAGTATTGCGCAATGCGCTGTTGCGCACTGGATTTACGTGGCATTTATGTAAACAAGAGTTTTTTGCTGTCGATTTTGGTGAGTCCAGTGTTTGTTATTTACTCAGCCATGTAACACAAATTAAAATGCAGTGTTTAATGTTACTGTATGAGTTCCAAAAGAAAATACAGTTGTAAACCTCTCTTTGTGTGTCTCTATTATGACGTAACGACTAGTCGACTAGTCGACTACTATTTTGAAAAACTAGTCGACTAGTAAATATTGGTAGTTGTGAAACCCCTAATGTGTAATCACATTAGTTTCCAAATCTATCAGTAAGCAATTCGAATTTTTAGCCTTAAATATAGAAGTGGCAAAGGGGCAACAGGTCATGGTGGTGGGCTTTTACAGACCCCCTCAGCTGTCAAGGACTCCTTGTCTTCGCTAGCAAATCTTTTATGGCAACTAGGTCTTATTTTTATCTTGGTTTTATGGAGATCATTGATAGACATGCACCCCTGCGTAAATTTAGATTAAAGGGACGAGACAATCCTTGGTTTTCTGCTGAACTGTCCAGTCTCCTGCATGAGAGAAACAAGGCCTGGGCAAAGGCTAGGCAATCAGGCTCAGAGGTAGAATGGCTGCGTTTTAGGCAGCTAAGGAATAGCTTCACTTCACATGTCAAAAGTGCTAAGTCGAAGCACTATTTGTCAGTTACCACAGAAAACCTAAATAATCCTAGGACATTTTGGAAAGCCATAAAATCGATATCCACCGGGGAAATCCGTGATAAGCTACCTCCTTGCCTTATCACAGCATCTGGCACTATATCGGACAGGGCCACCATGTTAAATTGCTTTAATAAGCATTTTGTGTCCTGTGGCTCTCTGTTTGAATCTGTTACTAACTCTGCTGCTGTGAACACCCCAATCCGTGACTCTGAACAATGTGGTCTGGAAAACCCTTTCAGTTTTACTCCTTTTACTGGCAATGTTGTTCATGAAGCCTTAACCAAGTTAGATCCTAAGAAACCGGCTGGCCCGGACAACGTAGAACCTTTCTTTTTAAAGATTGCTGCAGATTTTATTGCTCTTCCTCTCACTACTCTTTTTAACCTCTCCCTCAGCACAAATGCAATTCCAAAAGTATGTAAGTCAGCTTATGTCTTGCCTTTGCTAAAAGGAGGAGAGGCAACTATTTTAAATAACGACTGTATAGGCCAATCTCAAAATTGTGAGTGCCTAGTGAGTGAACAAGTAAAGGAGTTTTTATGTAAAAATGATATCAGTCAGGCTTCAGAAAGCAACATAGTACCATCACTGCCACAATCAAAGTGGTGAATGACATTACGAGTATTTTAGATAATAAGCAGAGTTGTGCAGCTCTATTTATTGACCTTTCCAAAGCGATCATCGCATTTTGAAGCAGAGGCTACTCAGTATTGGCATATCCAGCCATGCAGTGGGTTGGTTTGTGAACTACCTCTCTGAAAGGTCCAAAGGTGTTCACTTGGATAGGCTGTCTTCTGAGTGGTTGAACATTGCTAATGGTGTTCCTCAAGGTTCTGTTTTAGGTCACTTTTACTGTCTATATATATCAACAGTTTAGGTGAAAATGTGGATGAAGCTACTTTACATTTTTATGCGGATGATACCGTGATGTACTGTGCAGGTCCCTCCATTCAGGAGGCTGTTGTTAAATTACAGGCTGTTTTTAACATTATTCAGACTCAGCTTTATGAGCTTAAGCTTCTTTTAAATGTTGATAAAACCAAGATAATGCTCTTTTCTAAAGCTAAAAAGACTACAGACACTGCTTTGGATATCTGAGAGAGATCTATTGAGTCACGTGGTCTGCTGGCACAGTTGGATCTAGAATTCATTGTGCATCTTGTAACACTCCGTAAAGTGTTTGCAGAAACAACATTTCTCTCTGACATGTTACAGTCTTCATCCCTTGACCTTTCACATTGAATGACTTCAGGCAGGAGTCATTTTTTGATAACTTGTGGGATGAAGTGTTGAAAATGTCTGAGCAATGTGATACTGCAATACAGCCAGCAGCTAAACGACAAAAACGACTGAGCTCTAAACTTGCTGAAAGCTTTGCACTGACTACTGTTGGACAGGCTGTACGAAACACGGGTTTCGTACAGCCTTTTTCTACCCTGTCATTGATCAGAGGCTCAATGAGCTTAATAGACTTTTTTCAAACACAAACTGTGACATGATGAATAGCATCCAAGCTCTTAACCCCAAAAGTGATGCATTTCTGAAGGAGACAACCCTGTTTTCATTTGCTCAGTTGTATGATGCAAATATTGAGGACTTGGGGCATGAACTACATCAGTTCAGCAGAATTTTAGATAGGAAAATAAAGACGGTGATGCAGAGACCTGATAGTACAGTGTAGCTTGTTCATTTCATTGATCCTTATAAAGAAGTGTTTTTTGAGCTCTTCAGACTCTGCAAAATAGCAGTCGCAATCCCAGTCAGTTCTGCTTCCTGTGAGCGTAGTTTTTCTACATTGAAGCTGGTCAAAACTTTTCTCAGATCCATCATAACTGATGAAAGACTGAGCAATCTGGGTGTGCTTAGTATTGAGTCAAGGAGGTCAAAGGCTTTGAATCTTGACTTATTTGTTGATCGGTTTGCCAAAAATCACAAAAAACGCAGGATTTTGTTGCTGTAATGTGACATTTTGGGAAGGAAACTACAGCCCGGGATGCAGACACCCTTATGTAAAGTAGCGATGTAACTGTTCATTGCCTTTATTTTTATATGTAAATCTTTGTGTTTTCCAGATATCACTGTTTTACGTTTATTAGAAATGTGACGGAATAGACGAAACTGATTAGTGCGCGTGCAGAACAGGTGTGCATTCTGTATTCAGTCTTCATGTTTGTTAAATAGCCTAAGTGTCTGTGCTTATGTGAAATAATACATCTGAAATCTATGTTTTCTATCTATATCCATGTATTTTATTTCATTTAAAGTCAACTTTTAAGATTTGTAGACTTTTACATTAAATCCTTTTCTGTGGATTTAAAAATGTACTCTTGTTGCGTAAACTTGTTGATCGGTTTGCCAAAAACCGCAGGTTCTCATTCGTAACACTCCGTTCGATGTCTCACTATGGGATGCGCCTCATCGCGGAGCAAACAGAAGCATCAATCTCATTACGCCAATCCTGATTGGCTGGTGATCTTGACGTCAGCGTCAGGGAATCCACCCCCTATAAGTAGCTTGCGCTACGCCGCATGCGTCATTCAAACACCTCTTCTCGCTTCAGAGCACATCTCTATATTGGTAGCCGGGCTAGCTCACACAGTCCACAGATGGAACCAAGCTATCCAAGCTAACTTCGGTCGACGGGCGCTCGCCGGCTACTTCTATATATACTTCTGCAAGAAGACTGTTAATACTAACACACCAGTTAGTATTGCAAATCGACCTCGCCGTTTTTTCTTCGGAAATAAAGGTAATGTTTTGATTTTTTTTCTTCCCTCGTTACCGACACCACGGTAGAGAGGAAGTTTTTTCATTTTCTCTCTCACACCAGAGGAGTAGAAGATGAAAAGGGTATTAACACACCAGTTAATATTCTTTGAGAATAAAATCTACACCGTCGCTTTTTCTCCAGACTAACGACAGGTTGTGATTCTCTTTTCTCAGCAACGCACCTGCTACGAGCGCGTCCTTCCCACGTTGCCATAATGGCGAACAAGATGGACACATCTCTCCCTCACACCAGAGGAGCCAGGGAATCGGAGGCTCGGCTCTGCGGCTGCGGGTTGAAGATTTCGGACACAGACGCACACCAGGTCTGCTCGTCCTGCCTCGGGCTGCAACATGCCCAGGAGGCTATCGACAACCCCGGCTGATGCGGGCATTGTGCCCGTTTCACCGTGAAGAGCCTCCGCCGACGGTTAGCTCACCAAGCTAGCTTGTCGAGTCAGGACTCCCTCATGTCCTCTGATTTACCGGACGGAAATCAGGACACGGGGGCGTCCGCCACAGAGATGGAGCCCCGCACTGTGTCGGTCTGGGGCTCATCAGTAGTGGCAGCTGCAGAACCGGAGTCCCGCGCCGTGTCAGGCTGGGACTCGGTGGCAGCGAGGGACGTGCGAGCGGGGCCCCACGCTATACCAAGCTGGGGCCCTCGGCTGGACCTCACCATGGTCTCGCCCGCAGAAGATGTCCTGGAGTTGGACTATACGGAGGGCGAAGAGGATGAAACCTCTGGATTCCTCCTGTCCGACTCTGATGAGCAGGAAGACAACGTCTTCATGTCATCGGCTCAGGCTGCAACGCCGGGAGCGATGGCTGCTCTCCCGGGCGATAGCACATCAGCTTCGCCCTGTCTGAGTATGGACCTGCAGGCCGTGTGTCAGCGTGCCGCAGCCAGACTAGACATCCCATGGCCCGAAATGGCCAAGGAGACCTGCAGGTCCCGTTACGAGGGGAAAAATTTGCCCCAAGCAACGAGGACAAAGAGGCAACTCCTGCCGTTCTTCCCGGAGATGTTGGATGAGGTGTCGGTCTCGTGGAGAGACCGGCCCTTCAGCAGCAAGGCCCCAATCCAGGGTGCCTCCTCCCTAGACTGCGACGGTATGGAGAGGCTCGGCCTGCTCCGCATACCGCCGATGGAACCGCTGGTGGCAGCTCACCTCCTCCAGAGGATGGCGACTACACCGCAGGAACCCCACGCTGCCGGCAAAGGCGGACCGGTTCCAGTCAACCATGACTGAACGGTCCTACAGAGCCGCAGCATTGTCTGCCAGGGCTTTGAACATTTCCTCGCTGCTAACTGCTTACCAAGCGGAGCTCTGCGAGGATCTGTCAAGTAATCCTGGACCGGCAGTACTGGACGAGATAGCCACGATCACGGACATCTGTTTCCGCGTTCAACGCTGCGCCGTCCAGGCCACGGAAAGGCAATGGGAATTATGGTGGTGCAGGAAAGAGCTAGATGGCTCAACCTCACCAACCTCCCGGACCGGGAAAGAGAGGATGTGCTGGACATGCCCATCGTTCCCGAGGGGATTTTTGGATCTGCGCTCGCTTCTATGCAGAAGAGATGCGAGTCCAAGAAGAAGGAAGACGAGGCCCTCCACCTCTGTCTTCCTCTAAGGGTCCAGCCGCTGCCTCCACAGCGGCAGTCCTTCGCCCAAGCTACCTCAGCTGCTCGGTTTAAAGTACCAAAACAGCAGAGAGCTGGAAGGTTCCCCAGCTCCAGATGTGTTCCCGCTGCCTCGAGAGATGCCTCAACGCCATCCTCAAGTGCACCAAAACACATGTCACAATATTATTCTGTTTTCTCGGATGAAGCATTATCCGCTGACGTATCCAGGCCTCAAGCTGAGGGCGCAGCTCAACAAAAAAAAATGAAAGAGAAAACAATAAAACCAATAAAACCAATAAACAGCCCGCCATTTGTTCCCCTTTTGAGAGCAGCTACGGCCTCTCTCAAAAGGCGGACAATGAACGGGTCTGTGAAGGCACCGCCGCCACGTGCATGCGCAGTGACGACTGGGGCTGTGAGGCTACCACCGTCACGTGCAGGCGCAGTGCCGGCTGGGATTGTGAAGGCACCTCCGTCACGCGCATGCGCAGTGTCGGTGGGGACTGTCAAATCGGGGTACCACCGTGTTCAGACACTAGAGGGCCCAATAACACAACAAATAGAGACTCAGAGGGCAAAAGACGTGACATCTCCGCTGGCTCTAAGGAGCGAACAGTGGAAGATGCTCACAAAGTCTGCTTGGGTGTTCAAGACAGTTACACGGGGCTACAGACTCCAATTCGCTGTCACCCCCCCTCGCTTCTCGGGCGTTCTGTATTCACAGGCCCGAGGGGAGTCAGCCCACATTCTAGAAAGAGAGATCCTCTCGCTTCTAGAAAAGAAGGCTATATCTATAATACCCGCCGAGCGGAGTCAGAGCGGCTTTTATTCCAAGTATTTCCTGGTTCCCAAACGGGGAGGGAACGGAATTCGGCCAATACTAGATTTGAGGGCTCTGAACAAATATCTAAAACGATACAAATTCAGAATGCTCACTCACACATCTCTGCTGCGTCTCGTGCGACAAAACGACTGGTTTACATCAGTCGACCTGAAAGATGCGTATTTCCATATCCCAGTATATTACCCACACAGGAAATATCTGAGGTTCGCATTTCAGGGGATCTGTTACGAATACAGAGTACTTCCCTTCGGTCTGTCTCTCAGTCCAAGAGTGTTTGTACGATGTACGGAAGCCGCGATAGCCCCGTTAAGACAACAGGGTATTCGCCTGGCAACCTACCTAGACGACTGGCTGCTTCTCGCATAGTCGGAACAGGAGGCTATTACGCAGACAAATGTCCTCATAAAGCACCTGCTCAACCTGGGTTTCATAATAAACACAGAAAAGAGCATGTTGTGCTCGGCACAGACTGTACTCTTCCTGGGTTTACACCTGAACTCGGTGCCCTTTACAGCCCGCCTGTCAGCGGAAAGAGTGAAAGCTTTCAGAGCTTGCCTCGCTCATTTCCAGCTGCGCAAACATGTTCTTTTCAGATCATGCCTGCGGTTACTGGGGCTCATGGCGTTAGCCATCCTGGTCGTAGGACTGGGACGGTTACACATGAGGGAGTTTCAGCGCTGGGTAGCCGCTCTAAAACTAAACCCCGCGCGTCATGGCGCGCGAAGAGTGATGGTTACTGTGAAATGCGTAATGGCACTGCGCCACTGGCTGCACCCGACTTTTCTGGTACGGGGCGTGCCTATGGGTGCTGTCCTTTCACGGAAGGTGGTCACCACAGACGCATGTCTGACAGGCTGGGGAGGTATTTACGAAGGTCGTCCGGTGAGGGGTCTCTGGAGCAGAGACCTCCAGCGGTCGCACATAAATTACCTGGAGCTTTTAGCGGTGTTACTCACCCTAAAATGCTTTCTGCCTTTTCTCAGAGGACACCATGTCCTCGTGAGGACGGACAATACGACCACAATATCGTATATAAACCGACAAGGGGGTTTGCGCTCTCTCCAGTTACACATGCTGGCACGCAAACTGATCTTGTGGAGCTGCGGCCGTCTCCTCTCTCTGAGAGCGACGCACGTACCGGGTGTGATGAACCTCGGGGCAGACCTGCTGTCCAGAGGTGTACCACTATATGCAGACTGGACTCTACATCCAATTGTTGTGAGCCAGCTGTGGGTGCGTTACGGCCGAGCCGCGGTAGATCTGTTCGCATCAAAAGAAAATGCTCACTGTCACCTTCTTTTCAATGCGCGATCAAAACGCACCATTAGGCGTGGACGCACTCGCGCACATTTGGCCTCTGGTCCTCCTGTACGCGTTTCCACCCCTGGCGCTGATACCCCCAACTCTGGCCAGAGTGAGGGAACGGCGACACACAATGATCCTGATAGCTCCGCACTGGCCTGCAATGTACTGGCTGGCGGAGATATATTAGCTGCTGTGCGTTCAGACGTGGCAGCTCCCCCTACGCAGAGACATACTGTCTCAGGCGGGGGGGGACGATCTTTCACCCACACCCGGAGCGCATGGCCCTATGGGCCTGGCCCATGAGTGGTATAATCGGAATGCAGTGGGTCTCCCGCAGAAGGTGATAAACACTATTCAGAGTGCGAGAGCTTCCTCCACTAGGTCTCTTTATGACTGTAAGTGGAGGGTGTTTGAGGACTGGTGCCTTCAAAAAGGGGCACACCTCTTTTCCTCCCTGTGGGAGTGATTTGATCATTTCTACAGGACCTAATTGATAAACACAGAGCTTTCTCCACGATCAAAGTCTACCTGGCTGCTATTGCTGCATGCCATGTGGGTTTTGAGGATAAGACAGCCGGCCAGCATCCTCTGGTCTGCCGTTTTATGAAGGGAGCTCGCAGGCTCCTTCCTGTTTCCAGGTCACTGGTGCCCTTATGGGACTTAACAGTGGTTTTAGATGGGCTCACTCGAGCCCCATTTGAACCCCTGGAAGAAGCTGACATGAAGCACCTGTCACTCAAGACAGTGCTGTTACTGGCCCTGGCATCCGCCAAGCGAGTCAGTGACATTCATGCGCCATCTGTACATCCTTGCTGAAGCCCAACCCTGCCCAACCCTGCCTTTATACCTAAGGTGGTTGGTTCATGTACCCCCATTGACATTGAGGCATTTCCTCCGCCGCTGTGTCCCTCCGGGGAACAGCAGCCGAATTTGCTATGTCCAGTCCGTGCTTTACACACTTATATGGACAGATCAAAAGAGTTTCGTCATAATGACCAACTCTTTGTGTCCTGGGCTAACCCTCAGAAGGGCAAGCCTGTTACTAAGCAACGGCTGACTCACTGGATTGTGGAGGCAATTGCTTTGGCTTACACGAGTCAGGGTCTGCAGGCACCTTCGGGTTTGCGTGTTCATTCGATTCGTGGTCTGGCTACATCCTGGGCTTTGTTCAAGGGTGTTTCCATCCAAGACATTTGTGCAGCAGCGTGCTGGTCCTCGCCGCTCACTTTTGTCCGCTTTTACAGATTAGACGTCTCTACTCCCAGTGTGGCTCATGCAGTGCTGGGCCCCCTGCTGAGTTAGAGCTCTAACTGTTAAGTTCTGGTTGGTCTTGGTGACTTTCGAGATAAGCTCGTCTGGCAATACGGGAGCTACAATATCCCATAGTGAGACATCAAACGGAGTGTTACGAATGAGAACTATAGGTTACTTACGTAACCCCAGTTCTCAGAGTAACATGAAGTGAGATGTCTCACCAGACGGCCCTCCTTGCTATGGTGAAGCGAGAAGAGGTGCTTATTTTGAATGACGCATGCGGCGTAGTGCAAGCTACTTATAGGGGGTGGATTCCCTGACACTGACGTCAAGATCACCAGCCAATCAGGATTGGCGTAATGAGATTGATGCCTATGTTTGCTCCGCGATGAGGCGCATCCCATAGTGAGACATCTCACTTCATGTTACTCTGAGAACTGGGGTTACGTAAGTAACCTATAGATTTTGTTGCTGTAATGTGAGATTTTGGGAAGGAAACTACAGCCTGGGATGCAGACACCCTTATGTAAAGTTGAGATGTAACTGTTCATTGCCTTTATTTTTATATAAATATGATATGGTGTTAGTGCAAAAATTGTACTATAACTTAAGCTGAAGCTAACAGTAATAACTATAAGATCTATCTGAAATAAATAAGTGTACTGAAACAAATACCAATAACTGTATTGGATTGTTTTCTTATGCCCAATTACTTCATACTGTCTAGTTCTCTTTTTCGTCCTGCATTTATTGTGCCCCCCTCAGAAAATAACTGGCCCAGAGTGGCCCCCCCAGTCAAATTGGTCTAGAACCGCCACTGGCAAGGACAAGTACTCAAAGTGGTTACCTGTCTGGCTTGATGATTGTCTTACTTTTAAACTTCAGGTCATTAATCTACTTAAAAAGCTGAGGGTTAGACTAGGTTTCTTTTGCAGAAACAAGTCCTGTTTCTCACTTGAGGCCAGGAAAAGGCTAGTCACTGTGACCTTTTTACCTGTGCTGGACTATGGTGATTTGATCTATATGAATGCACCTGCCCATTGCCTGGAAAAGTTAGATGCCACCTATCACAGTGCTCTGAGAGTTATTACTAACTGTAAAGCACTTACTCATCACTGTACCCTGTATGCCAAGGCAGGTCTGCCTTCACTAACGGCCCGTCCACACAGCAGCTTTGAAAAAATCTTGAAAATCTTGGAAGTGGGCGTGTCTGAAAGCTTGGGGATCTTTTTAGCGAGCAACGCGACCAACAACCAATCACATGAATCTACCGCCCCCAACATACAAAGCAAAATACCCCGGGGATTTTATGCGAGCAATATATAAGTGGGGCAAAAAAGTATTTAGTCAGCCACCAATTGTGCAAGTTCTCCCACTTAAAAAGATGAGAGAGGCCTGTAATTTTCATCCTAGGTATACTTCCACTATGAGAGACAGAATGGGGGGGGGGGAAATCCAGGAAATCACATTGTAGGATTTTTTATGAATTAATTGGTAAATTCCTCTGTAAAATAAGTATTTGGTCACCTACAAACAAACAAGATTTCTGGCTCTCACAGACCTGTAACTTCTTCTTTAAGAGCCTCCTCTGTCCTCCACTTGTTAACTGTATTAATGGCACCTGTTTGAACTCGTTATCAGTATAAAAGACACCTGTCCACAACCTCAAACAGTCACACTCCAAACTCCACTATGGCCAAGACCAAAGAGCTGTCAAAGGACACCAGAAACACAATTGTAGACCTGCACCAGGCTGGGAAGACTGAATCTGCAATAGGTAAGCAGCTTGGTGTGAAGAAATCAACTGTGGGAGCAATTATTAGAAAATGGAAGACATACAAGACCACTGATAATCTCCCTCGATCTGGGGCTCCACGCAAGATCTCACCCCGTGGGGTCAAAATGATCACAAGAACGGTGAGCAAAAATCCCAGAACCACACGGGGGGACCTAGTCAATGACCTGCAGAGAGCTGGGACCAAAGTAACAAAGGCTACCATCAGTAACACACTACGCCGCCAGGGACTCAAATCCTGCAGTGCCAGACGTGTCCCCCTGCTTAAGCCAGTACATGTCCAGGCCCATCTGAAGTTTTCTATGGAGCATTTAGATGATCCAGAAGAGGATTGGGAGAATGTCATATGGTCAGATGAAACCAAAATAGAACTGTTTGGTAAAAACTCAACTAGACGTGTGTGGAGGAGAAAGAATGCTGAGTTGCATCCAAAGAACACCATACCTACTGTGAAACATGGGGGTGTAAACATCATGCTTTGGGGCTGTTTTTCTGCAAAGGGACCAGGACGACTGATCCGTGTAAAGGAAAGAATGAATGGGGCCATGTATTGTGAGATTTTGAGTGACAACCTCCTTCCATCAGCAAGGGCATTGAAGATGAAACGTGGCTGGGTCTTTCAGCATGACAATGATCCCAAACACACCGCCCGGGCAACGAAGGAGTGGCTTCGTAACAAGCATTTCAAGGTCCTGGAGTTGCCTAGCCAGTCTCCAGATCTCAACCCCATAGAAAATCTTTGGAGGGAGTTGAAAGTCCATGTGGCCCAGTGACAGCCCCAAAACATCACTGCTCTAGAGGAGATCTGCATGGAGGAATGGGCCAAAATACCAGCAACAGTGTGTGAAAACCTTGTGAAGACTTACAGAAAACGTTTGACCTCTGTCATTGCCAACAAAGGGTATATAACAAAGTATTGAGATGAACGTTTGTTATTGACCAAATACTTATTTTCCACCATCATTTGCAAATAAATTCTTTAAAAATCAGACAATGTGATTTTCTGGATTTTTTTTTTTCTCATTTTGTCTCTCATAGTTGAGGTATAACTAGGATGGAAATTACAGGCCTCTCTCATCTTTTTAAGTGGGAGAACTTGCACAATTGGTGGCTGACTAAATACTTTTTTGCCCCACTGTATATAAACTCCCCAAACAAGCAAAAACCTACCAGTTTCACCCACTGTCTCTGCCACCTCCCTCCATGCCTGGTTCCTCCGGTTTGTATCCCGGTAAATAGTCTGGTTGTAAAGAACCGGGTGATTTGCTACCATAATTTCTCATTTGAAATATGAACTTACACGTGGTTTGATTGGCTAGCGCTTATACTTTCAGATTTGCATAAACGGGATTTGATTGGCTGACGCTTCCACCTCAGCTTGAAAATCCTGGAAATCCTGGAAATCGCTTTGCTTCCCCACAATGCAGTTCGGCAAAAAGCGAGGCAAAGTGACGTCACCCCATTCAAATCGTTGGAAGCGTTGGAAGATTTTTTCAAAGCTGCTGTGTGGACGGGCCGTAACTGTACGGAGGCTCAGTCATTGGTACATGTTCATTTACAAAGCCATGTTAGGTAAACTACCTTTTTATATCTGCTCTCTGATCTCTCGACTAATTGAAAGTACTTATTGCCTGAGATCTCATGATGTTGTTTTATTAAATGTGCCAAGTGCTAGGACTGTCTTAGGGAATAAATATTTTAGTTGTGCAGCTCCACTAACTTGGAACAGTCTGAAAACATGTTTAAAACTGAGCACTTTGGTTCCCCTGCATCATTTTAAAACTCGGCTGGGTGACATGTTGTTTAATACTCATGGTACCTGTAACTGTAAATAGAGTTTGTAAACTGTACCCTGTACATTCTGTTGTATGTCATCCTTATTGTTGTTCTGTTGTTTTTATGTTACATGTGTAACTAATGTCCTGCAGGTCACCCTTGAAAAAGAGATCTTTTGATCTCAAGGAGCTTTCACCTGGTTAAATAAAGGCTACAAACAAACGTAGTCTGCCTGCATCGAGCAAAAATCCCTAGATACCCCACCTTCTGATGAGGCATGGGACTGCTCTTCTTCCAATTGACTGCAATCCACTTGGATCAATTGGGCTGTTTTTGCCTCTTCCTTGGACCCGGCCATGACTATGAGGTCGTATTACAAAACCCTCATGCCATGGTCGCGCTGAACGCACACATTTGCTGAACGTGCGTGGGGATAGGGAGTAGCCAAACCGTAGTCTGTTGTACTCGTAGGCTACCCCCTGGAAGGCAAAACGCAAATACTTTCTGTGCTTTGGAGCAATTTTCGAAATGAAAGTAAGCGTCCTTCAGGTCGATGGTTGTGAACCAATCCCCCGGCTGCCCTAGTTCCAGTAATTGGTTTACATATGGAACTTTTTGGAGGCAATGTGGTGATTCAGGCTGCGAAAATCCAGAATGGGTCTGAATTCTCCTGTCTTCTTGGGAACCAGGAAGTCAATCAATCAATCAATGTTTATTTATTTAGCCCAATATCACAAATGTTACATTTGTCTCAGTGGACTTCACAGTTTGTACAGAATATCAGTATGACAACACGACACGCTCTGTCCTTAGACCCTCACATCGTACAAGGAAAAACTTCCAGAGAAAACCCCACAGTTTAAAGGGAAAATGGGAGAAACCTCAGGGAGAGCAACAGAGGAGGGATCCCTCTCCCAGGACGGACAGACGTGCAATAGATGCCGTGTATAAATTGAAAAGATAATACATTTGCAACATAGGTAGTCCAAATGTTTGGAAATGCATGTGTGTATAATAAGAAGATGAATCCACGAGGATATCCATCCAGGACTTATGATCCAGGACCACAGCCACGACTCAAGATCCAGGACTCGCAATCCATGACACAGGACCGCAGGATCATCCATGACTCCGGATCCCGGCGTATATAGACACCAAAAAGAAAGAAATTTGGGGAAGCTGGGTTAATCGGAACATGAGAGTACACAGGTATAGACAGAGAGAAGGAAGAAGTAAGATGTCCCCCGACAAACTAAGCCTATATCAGCAAAACTAGGGGCTGAATCTAATCAGCCCTAACTATAAGCTTTATCAAAAAGGAAGGTCTTAAGCGCACTCTTAAAAACGGATAGGGTGTCTGCCGTCCGAACACAAACTGGAAGCTGATTCCACAAAAGTGGAGCTTGATAAGAAAAGGCTCTGGCTCCCATTGTACTTTTAGAGACTCTAGGAACAACCAACAACCCTGCATTCTTGGAACGCAATGCCCTAGTAGGACAATAGGGTATAATGAGTTCTTTAAGGTAAGATGGCGCCTGCCCATTAAGGGCTTTGTAGGCGAGAAGAACAATTTTAAATTCTATCCTGTGTTCTATAGGGAGCCAGTGTAAGGCAGCCAGAACAGGAGTAATGTGGTCCCTTTTCCTAACTCTGGTTAGTACACGAGCTGCAGCATTTTGAATCAGCTGAAGCGACTTGATTGACTTCTTGGTACACCCTGATAATAAGGAGTTACAATAATCCAGCCTTGAAGTAACAAATGCATGGACTAGTTTCTCTGCATCGTTTTGAGGCAAGATATGCCTGATTTTTGCAATGTTACGTAGATGGAAGTAGGCGGTCCTTGAAATGGATTTTATGTGGGTGTTAAAGGATAAATCCTGATCAAATATAACACCAAGATTCCTTACAGTCTCACTGGAGGCCAAATTAATGCCATCCATAGTTAATATATCTTTAGATAATTTGTTTCGTAGAGTCTTCGGGCCAAGTACAATAACTTCAGTTTTGGTCGTGTTTAACATCAAAAAATGTAAGGTCATCCACGTTTTTAAGTCCTTGAGGCAGTCTTGAATTTTATTTAGATGATTAATTTCATCAGGCTTGATTGATAAATATAGTTGAGTATCATCCGCATAACAATGAAAGTTTACAGAATGATTCCTTATAATATTGCCTAACGGAAGCATATATAGGGTGAACAAAATAGGTCCAAGCACTGAGCCCTGTGGCACTCCATGGCTAACTTTGGTTTGCATGGAAGATTCATCGTTGACACGTACAAACTGAGAGCGTTCAGATAAATAGGACCTAAACCAGCCTAAAGCAGTTCCCTGTATGCCAACTAAGTGCTCTAGTCTTTGCAATAGGATATCATGGTCGATAGTATCAAATGCAGCACTAAGATCGAGCAAGACAAGAATAGAGACAAGTCCCTTGTCAGAGGCTATTAGAATGTCATTTGTGACTTTAACCAGAGCTGTCTCTGTGCTATGTTGTGTTCTAAAGCCAGACTGAAAATCTTCAAATAAATCATAGTTTTTTAAGTAATCACACAGCTGTTTTGCGACTGCTTTCTCAAGAATTTTTGAGAGGAACGGAAGATTAGAAATAGGTCTATAGTTGGCTAAAACCTCTGGATCGAGGTTGTGCTTTTTAAGAAGCGGTTTTATCACTGCTACTTTGAATGATTGTGGAACATAGCCTGATAATAAAGACATATTCATAATATTTAATAAAGAAGTGCTAATTAATGGAAAAACTTATTTTAACAGCTTAGTTGGAATCGGGTCTAAGATACACGTTGATGGTTTAGAAGAGAGAATCATTGAATTTAATTGTTCAAGGTTTATGGCTGAAAAGCATTCTAGTTTACTATCTAGTGTAATATTAGAACTTACGTTTCCGGGAGCTGTTGATAACACTATACTGGTCAAAGGCAAGAGGTCATTGATTTTGTTTCTAAGAGTAACAATTTTATCGTTAAAAAAGCACATAAAATCATTACCACTGAGTGCTATGGGAATAGAAGGCTCAGTCGAGCTGTGGCTCTCTGTCAGCCTGGCTACAGTGCTGAAAAGAAATCTTGCATTATTCTTATTCTCATCTATTAATGAAGAGTAGTATGCTGCTCTCGCTTTACGCAATGCTTTCTTATATTCATTGAGAGTAATATGCCAAATTAAACGAGATTCTTCAAGTTTAGTGGAACGCCATATCCTTTCAAGTTGTCTCGACTTTTGCTTTATTTTGCGGGTTTTGGCATTATGCCATGGAGCTAATCTATGTTGTTTTATTTTCTTCTTTTTCAAAGGAGCAACAGAGTCTAATTTTATTCGCAGCGCATCTGTAGCACTATCAACAACATGATCAATTTGGGGTGGTGTATATTTTGTATAAGTTTCCTCCCCTACATGCAGACATGCTATCGAGTTAAGTATTGGTGGAATTTCTTCCTTAAATTTGGCTATAGCACTAACAGATAGGTTTCTGCTGCAGGAGCTTTTGGCTAATGCTTTGTAGTCTAGTAACAGTACTTCAAAAGTTACTAAGAAATGGTCGGATAAAGCAGGATTATGCGGTTTGACTAATAGTTGCTCAATTTCAATACCATAAGTCAAAACAAGGTCAAGAGTGTGATTATAGCAGTGGGTTGGTTTATTTACGCTCTGACAGAAACCAACAGAATCTAAAATAGAGTTAAATGCAACAGTAAGGCTATTTTTATCATCGTCAACATGAATATTAAAGTCACCTACGATAATTACTTTATCTGTTTTAAGTACCAAAGCTGATAAAAACTCTGAATAAGGACCTGGTGCACGGTACACTGTAACAAATAAGATTGGCTGCAAATTTTTCCAGGTCGGATGCGTAAGACTGAAAATGAGGCTTTCAAAGGAGGTATAATTTAATTTTTGTTTAGTATTGATAAGTAAACTTGAGTCAAAGATTGCTGCAACTCCACCTCCTCGGCCCGTGCCTCGGGCAATATGAGTATTGATATGGCTGGGTGGAGTGGCCTCATTTATGCAGACATATTCTTCATGTCTCAACCAAGTTTCAGTGAGACAGCATATATCAATATTATAATCTGATATTAAATCATTTACCAGTATCGCTTTAGATGCTAGAGATCTTATGTTTAAGAGACCACATTTAATCTTCCTGTTTTGTTGCACTGTATTAGTTGTTACATTTACTTTTATTAGGTTATTATGTATGACACCTCTATTAGGTTTTACCTTAAATTGTGCTTGGGCAGACACACACACCGTTAATATTGGGTATTTTATTGGGGTCGGGATTCCTATGGATGACTGCCTAGGAGAGAGCGCAGAGAAGCGTGTAAGACTGCGACTCTGCCTCCTGGTCTCAACTCCAGTTTGTCATGGATTAAGTCCACAGAGCCCTGAAATGTTTGCCGAAATGAGATTTGCCCCTTCCAAAGTAGGATGAATGCCGTCTCTCTTAATCAGACCAGGTTTTCCCCAGAAGGCTGTCCAATTATTCACGAAGCCCACATTGTTTGCTGGGCACCACCAAGACAACCAGCGCTGAAATGATGACATGCGGCTATACATGTCATCATTGATCAGATTGGGGAGGGGACCAGAGAAGATTACGGTGTCCGACATTGTTTTAGCATAACTACACACCGACGCCACATTAAGTTTGGTGCATTCTGATTGGCGTAAACGAACATCATTACCACCGACGTGAATAACAATCCTACTGTATTTACGTTTATTTTTAGCCAGCAGTCTAAGATGCGCCTCAACGTCGCCCGCTGTAGGAAGTACATTGGGGAAAAGTCCCTTTTCTCTGTCCTGAGAGTGCACAACAGCCACAGCCTGTTTATGCAACAGGGCCTGAATCTCTGTTGAAAGGAAACCTATCTCCTCCTGGTATGATAGATTTGCCTCTCTTAAACCCCTGAATGGAGGAGGGAAGCTGCAAAACTGGAGTGAGTACCCCAGCTTCAGTGTCCTGCCCATCCATTCTGTCAGTACATAGCTACGCTTCCATTCCCCATAAGACTATGTTAGGGGACCTGCAAGTAGCTGTGGAGCAACCCTGTCTCCTAAAAACACAGAACTAAACTACATTCTCAATTACGTTTAGCTAGAAGCGTATTTTCTCCCACGTTACGTTCGTTATGAACGTATCTCAAATACGTTTATTTTCTACATATCTTTGCCATATATTGTCTTGCTTATGATAATGATAATAGTCATTTATAAATATCATTTTAGAGCACACATTTGAAATCAGTAGGCTAGGCTGTAATTTCGCCAGCTGTTACTCTCATGAGCGAGGCAGAAAATAATAGTTTTAACATGCCAAAAAGCTGCGGTGTCGTTTATTGCACCTCAAACATTAAAACAAATCCAGAGTTACGTGTTTCGGTACTTCCTCTAAGAACAAAGGACAGTAAAAGAAGATCTCTGTGGCTTCAGGCTTGATCGCCGTTCAAATGACAGCGTTGATTTCCCCAAAAGTGGGCGGGGCTGTAAAGTGACGTAGATTTTACTCTCATCTATTATTCAAAGCCATTCTATTTATTCTAACGTAAATTACATGCCAGTATTTTATCTTTTTATTTATTTGTTTTTATTTTAAATCGTATAATGTCTGACTTTTTTTGCTGTATGTGAGGAAAATAAATGGGGCTCAGACCCTCAAAATACTGAAATCTGTATTTTTTTAAATCTCTTTTTCCTTCTAATTTGTTATTGTTTTCTAAATAACACACTGTTATTTACTCAACAATAACAAACAATTATCCTTGTTTTTATTAATTCGTTTAATTCTATAAACTTGGGCTTTTTAGCATGCTTTTTAGCCGTAAATAAAGCCACCGGAAACAGACGTAGGCCTATAAGTGACATTTCGAGCGATACACACCACAAACCATAGACATATAAAGAGTAGACGCCGCATTGGCTGCTGGGGCGCAAGAAATACGGCCGCCATCTTGGACCGGTCATCCTACCCATATTGTACAGAAATTCTACCCATAGACAGAGGTTTCAAGATGCCAGAGCACTGTGCGGCGTATTGCTGTGCAAATCGGCGGACGATTGCGAACAGGGGTCCGGGGATTACTTTTCACAAGTAAGATTCAACATTATTATTGGTTGTATTTTGTAAATAGAATATTATTGTACTGTATTGATGTCCGCCAGCGAAATCGTAGCCAGCAAACATTATGTTTATGGCCAAGTGAGACTTTATAAATCATGCTGCTGTAACAAGTGAATTTCCCCGTTGTGGGATGAATACATTTCTTAATTTTTTTTTGTGTTGACTCTCTCAAATCTCCTGTTTTTATTTTGAAGGTTTCCCAAAGACAAAGATATGAGGAAGAAGTGGGAAGTTGCTTTGAGGAGGGAAGGGTTCACTGCAAGCGAGTCATCCGTGATTTGCAGTGAGCATTTTAAGCAGGACGACTTTGAGAGGACAGGACAGATTGTCCGACTCAGAGATGGTGTTATTCCCTCCATCTTCAGCTTCCCGGTTCACCTCCAAAGAGTAGGTGTATCATCATAAGGCTATTAGCATTCATAAATGTAAATATTCTATTATCAATAACAGGGCAGGGCGAAATACCTATCCCTGTGTGTGCGTGTGTGTGTATATATATATATATATATATATATATATATATTCTTTTCAAGTATTATGCTTCTTCATTTTAGCCGGAAAAGGGCAGGACTACGTCTACTTCCAGAAAAGCTGAAGAGAGCCTGTCTGTGGCCCCTCAGGATGACCCAGAAGCTTCAACCTCACACTCACAACCTCAGCCTAATGATGTGAGTATTTCTATTTTCAACATCATATCATAATGGTCCTAGACAAAGTAAAATCTCTCTTGTTTGCTGCCACTAGTATTAAACACACTCACAAATAAACCCATACACACACAATTGAAGACATGTTGAATGTGCATTCCTGGCACACACACACACACACAAACACGCATAATGCAGGCAGTGGCTTTGACAGGTGATGACTATAAGAAAGAATGTGGGCCATACTCTAGTTGTGTCAAAGTGATGTGTGTGAGGTGAAACATCACTCAAACCATGTTCATCCCTCTTTCTACTAGGATCATAGCTATGTCTTGCCTGCTTCTCCTCCTGCTCTTAAGGCCAGACTCAATGAAGCTTTAGCAAGAGTGGAGAGTCCCGAGCGAGAGAGGAAGAATGCCATGGCTAGAGAAAAGAGGGCAAGGCCACAGTGAGGAGTCTTTTGGGGGATTTGAGTGAAATCATTTCATGAGAGCTACCACCTTCTAGCCCTGAAAAACAACGGTGGCCTAGTGATTCCATCACAAGGCACAGTGAAGGTGCTGAGAGCTGCAGAGAGGGTGATTCGCCAAGCTTCAACAAGGCAAGCTCCAAAGGTGTCGATAGTCACCTACATCGTCCGGGAGGAGATTGGAACGGAGGATGTTTTTCAGCTTGGGGAACACATTAAGGAGACGCAGTTTGGCATCGACAACCATTATTCCAACTTGTTGTCATTGGTTGTGTCTGTGTTTCTGAAAATAAGACTACACCACATTGCCAAACTCACCTCTCTTGACCTGCAGAAAGGGAGCACGAGAAAGAAGCTCTGCAAAACAGTCCTCTTTCAGGGCTTTTAGCTCATTTAAACTTTCATGAGCAACTTTGTGTAAATATGGTTTGGGGCGGGGTGGTGTCATGTTCTTGTGTTTAACTTGAACATTTACATTTTTTATATAGATGTAGATTTTCATTTTTTCTGACATAGATATAGATATTCATTTTTACTGATATATAACTTCTGTCTATGTATAATGTATTATTGTTTCTTCATTTTTCAACTTATTAAAATAGCTGAGTAGTAGGCCTACACAATCTGCTTCTGCTTCTCTATCATATAGACAATTAGTGTTTTTTTTATGTGTGTGTGTGTGTGTGTGTGTGTGTGTGTGTGTGTGTGTGTGTGTGTGTGTGTGTGTGTGTGTGTGTGTGTGTGTGTGTGTGTGTGTGTGTGTGTGTGTGTGTGTGTGTGTGTATATTAGCCTATATTATATATCGTGTGTCTTTTGCAAAATACCTATCATACATAACATATAGGCTATCAAATACCAGAATATTCTATTCCTGTTAAGCCTACTATGAATATTAAAATACGCCGAATCATGAGTCCGGTATCACGCCTACATATATGACGTTTGCAGAAGAAAAAAAAACGTGAAAATCAGTTTTGTATTCAGCGAGTTATGATTGATTAAATGCGCTGACACTTCATTACGCCTGCCAGACAGATTACACTTAGTGGAGCGGGTGACCGGTCCAAGATGGCGGCCCCACGGCTCGTCAGCGCCAATAGGCAGTAGCGGTCGATGCGGCGCCTACTCTTTATATGTCTATGCCACAAACCCACTGAACAGATTACACAAAATCCTCAGCTTGAAGCTTGTTGATTGGATGTTTTAGCCGCAATGCATGTTGGGATATGATGTTAATGTGATATGATATCCGAAAACATTTTTTCAAAATAAAATAATACTTTATTCCGTGTGTTTTTGCTTTTCTCTTTGGAAGTCATCACATAACGGCAATGTAATACACGGTTCGGCTGCATTAAATATTACACATCTGCCGTAGTTCTTTATTTATAGAGCCCTGATGAGAAGGCTTCTGGACAAACAGGAGAACTGCCGCCAAAACTGAATATGTGACGTGGATCATAAATATATCAACAATTAAACAACATCTTGCATTTCTTTTCACAAAATACGTCTCCTTGCAGTATCAATAGTAATTCAGCTGACTTTTATATTTGATCCAATAGGTAGATAGGTTATATTTACACCATAACGGTGCACAGCTGATAGAAAAGGACTTGTAGTTTTTAAAGATATTACTGATTTTCTTTGAATATAAGAATGTAAATATTGAGTTGAGAGTTAAAAGGGGATTTGGGTGATGGGAGACACATCTATGGAATCACAATTTCAATAGCTTACCATTAAATGACGGATATACCTTTCTGTCTGTGATGTTTTACAAATCAGATATTAATGTGTAGAAGTAAAACATGAGAAATAGTATAGCAATATCCTGTCAAATTATGTAAAAACATGAATAAAACTAGTAAACTGCATATCTTCAGATGTTATACATACATAAATGTCCTACACCAATAATACAAAGTTATTATTACAGGATTCCTGCAGGTTTCGCCAACTCAAATTTAAGACTTTTTAAGACCTTTTGAAGACCACTTTGAATAGAATTTAAGACCTATTTCACGGCAAGAAAGTATGAAGGAAAATTGCTATGAAAGAAGAAATATGTCCCATAATTACTTACAAAGTAAATTAATTCATGTTCAACATAAAAACATAACAGTACACAGAACTGTGTTAGCATGTTAGACAAAAAGTGTGTATGTGTGTGTGTCTGTGTTAGGGCTGTGCAATTAATCGTATTTTAATCGCAATTACGATTTTGGCCTGCCACAAATACGAAAACAACATAATCGCAAAACGATAATTTAGCTTTGCTAGGTTGTGGCAGTGCACTGCAACATATTTGATCTAATTAATTTTAGTCTAATTTATTTTTAAATCATATTTATATATGTTTAGTAGCTTGTGGAAGTGCGTTCCAAAATATTTATTTATCTTGTTTATTGGTATTTATTATTTTGATATTATCATTTATTTAATTTATTTTTGTATAGGTTTTTCCGTTGAATTATACGTTCAGGGTAACCAACAGTTAAAAAGATACTGTTCAAGTTATTATTTGTTTTAAAGTTCAATAAATGGATGTTTTCAAAGTCAATGAATAATCATATTTAATAATCGTGATATCAATTATTGACCTAAATAATCGTGATTTCTAACGTGATTTTTGCCATAATCGAGCAGCCCTATTGTGTGTGTGTGTGTGTGTGTGTGTGTGTGTGTGTGTGTGTGTGTGTGTGTGTGTGTGTGTGTGTGTGTGTGTGTGTGTACGCGCGCGTGCGTGCGTGCGTGCGTGCGTGCGTGCGTGCGTGTGTGTGTGTGTGTGTGACAAGAGCTATATTCAGAGCTCTGCTGCCATGGCTAAAATCTTTCATCGTTGCTGTTGTATGATTGGTGTTTAACTACGGTATTTAGCGTCGCCATATAGGTCCACAGCACCTCCGCTTTTAGGGTTGACGTCGCCCGGAGGTCCCCCGGTGTTGTTGCGGGAGCTGCTGCACTAGATAACGCTGCACTAGCTAACGCTACATTAGCAAAACAAATGCTAATTTATTTCGCAAAAGGTGCAGCGGGCTTCAAACACGTTCCCCTCCACTGGTTTTGACTAAGCACTAAATGTGATGTTTTCCAACCAAATACGGTTGAACTTACACTTCCCCATATTTATTTGCAAGTAGATTCGAAGATACCTGAATTTCTGACTGCCGCTAGCTGAAGCTTGGCTGCTAGGTTACTAGCTGGGGGTTCTCCGATAAGGGGCCGGGGGAAACAAAGTTAGTGATTACTGGTTCCATGTTGATTTATTTCAATACAAATTGTTGGGGGGAACTGAAAGGCTATTACCATACTGGTTACTTTGCAGCCCGGACATTTCCCCCAAAACACATTTAGACGCGATTGCAACACAGAAGTACCTTTCAAATCCGATCCTTTTTAAGACCTTCTAAATCATATTTAAGACCTTTCTTATTTTTTTGGTCATATTTAAGACCTTTTTAAGGCCTTAAATTCATATTATCAAATGAAAGACTTTTCAAGACTTTTTAAGACCCCGCGGGAACCCTGTATTAGTATGCTGTGCGTAACTTGTGTGCACCGCCTAGTGGTTAGAGCATGTTATTGAATTATTTTTGTTAAATAATGTCATTTTTGTTGAATAATGTTATTTGATGAACAAAATATTAAGAGTACATACTTTCATAGGGGGAAACTAGAAGGTCAATGATAGAAATATAGAATATAAAAAATCAAGAAGATACTGTAAGTGATCTCTACAATAATACAGTTTAGTGCTGATGTACAAGGATATTAATATGAGAATGTGCAAAACAGACAAACGAATTAACCTTTATTAACACATTTGAGAATACTTTAGGTTAAGGTCTTCTTTCAAAAAAGAAAAAAGCTTTGGGGGTATCTATCCACAGATAGATATATTAAGCCTTACAAAGTACTTAACGTCTAATATATTGCTTTCCTGCAATGTTAACTATGTTGAAGCACTTATTTTAACCGATATTATACACATTAATTATCCTCTTATGTATGTAGATAGTATAAGAAATGTGCAGAATTTGACAGTTTAATGGTGGAGGTATACAAACATATTTATAGATGTCTTGTAATGCACTGTTGCATAACTACTTGTGTATATGTCAATAAACCTTAGGAAATCTTGAAAGGGATGTGCAAAATAGCAATTGTATACTGTTTTTAATTAACTATTAATAACGAGTAATTAATATACTTTATAGAGATCTGCAGATAAATGTTTAGTCTTCTCAAGCACCAACTATCAAATATCTCTCCTGATTGTTGGCACTTGACAATCACCTTTCCCTGAATTTTACTCAGGTGTAACTAAAGTCTGCTTTAAGGGTTGTTTATATTTCACATCATTAATCAGAATCTGTAAAGTAACTAAAATAAATGTAGTGGAGTAAAAGTACCAGGTTAACCTCTGAATTGTAATGGAGTAGAATTACAAAGTAACAATGAGCTGTCATGTGGGTATATATTAATGCTGCCCATTATGGATACAAGCGATTTTCACCCATTTAGTAATTACATGTTTTAAATTTGTACACACCAATGTGTTTCCTCTCGCTTAAACCTCCAGGGCTGTACACAGTTTAATACTGTCAACTTCTAATTTTGGGAAAAACCAAAACGTCTTTTAAAAGTACAATTAATTAATTTTTTTTTTTTATTAAAAAAAAGAATCTCAGTACACAGTCGCCATGATAAGTATGTTTAACTAATTGTGTTAATATGCCTAGATTGCCTACTCTCAAAGTCATGTATTATATTATTGAGTCAATAATCTCCACGTGCAGTGCTGCATAAACATGGCTGAGTCAGCGATAATTTTCGAGGGGTGGAGGTATGCCCATTATTTTGAGTTTGTCCGAATAATAGACAGGAATGTGACGGTGAGGTGCAAACTGTGTCCAGGCCAGAAGCTGTTATCCGCTGCTGTACACACCACGTCAAACCTCAACAAACACCTGCAAAGAACACATGCTAAGGTGAAGCACACGCTATTTGTTGTTTGTTTATATCACGTAGTCTGTTCTTCTTCTCTGTCTTCCGGTTGTTGCCTGTTTTGAATGACGAATACACACTACCGCCGCCTGCTGGTAAGGAGAGTTATTGCCACTCACGCATGCGCAGTTCGTACGTGCTCGGCGAGTAAAATAACGAGTAAAGTAACGAGTTTACTTTATGTAGAGAGTAAGGAAGTAGTGTAATATATTACTTTTTAAAAAAGTAATATGTAATATATTACATTTTTTTAGTAACGATCCCATCTCTGCCTATATGTGTGACTGTCAGTCCGATATTGTAAAAAAAAAAAAAAAAAAATTCAAAATAATATTTTATTTGTATTCTCAAAATAATTTTCCGGGCCAAATATTATTGCTGGCGGGCCACCAATGGCCCGCGGGCCGCCTATTACCGACCTATGGTTTACAGCATTCGCACGCATTTTCTGCAGGAAATGCATTTTCTAGTTTACAAACAGTAATGAGAGAAAATAAGTGCTAATTTGCCACTGTTGAAAAACAAAGCGTTTATACAGTATTTAGCTATAACAAAAACCTCTGAATGCCCTCTCAAATAAAGACAGGGATTTGGACATTGTTTTTGTTATCTCACACACGAACTTAGTGAACCACCAATATTTCTTTAGTGTGTTTTAAAGGCACACTACGTAATTTTGTTGAACTCAGTTTTTAAATCAAAAGAAAAACAAAAGACGGAGTCCAGAGACTTGTGAAATCATGCAGGATCATGGGGGTGGATCACCGTCTTTGCAGTCAATTTCTCAGGGTTAGAATATCTTCTGTGTCCAGCAGGTTTCTAACTGGATCCAAATGATATGCAGAGGTTGTCACCTCTAAAAAGTGATTGGATAAATAATGCAGTTTCACATAAAATCAGTGTTTCTCTGATGCTCCTTGGCAGACAGTGGTTGTGCGTTGAGTTTCCAATAATTGTGCCTCAGCTTGCTTCCCCAAAGGGGGCTTCAGGAAGTTTATCCAGGAGCCGTTATTAAAACCCTTTATCAGGTTGAAGTAGAAGCTAAATAAATATGGTAAAGATGTCACCTAAAACTGGATAAAAAGTTTATTTATGAGAGCTTTTGGCAGAAAACCACAACGCTGACAAGCTCAAAAAACAAAGGGATCGTGACACACTGAAATAGCCTGTTTACCTTGATTAAGATGAAGTTTTTAACGGATTAAACATAAGAATTGTAGTTTGTATAGATTTGAATGTGGAAATGTTACATAATATAGGCCCAAAATCTGAGTCTGAAGCATAATACATGTTTTTATGAAATGCATCTGGATTCATTTAATACTGAGCAATTGCAAGGACTCTTCTAGAAGTGACCTAGCATTTGTTTCTAGAATATAAATCACCCACTTAAAGCTATTTGTGCTGGAACAGCACACACAAACTGCAGACAGGAATGAAGACAGAGATGAATGCTTGGAGGAAGACGAAGAGTCGCTGGGGGAGAGTGATGGGGTTTTGGGAGTCTCACTTACCGATGTCATGCCTGCTGGGCCGCTGAGTTCACACTGAGAGGGAGACAGACCTCGGTGTGTAGCCCTCATTGCTCTCCTGAAATGAGAGGAAACACACTCTGATCTCTGCTAATACTGCTATGGTTATTACTCGTCATGTTTTTTGGCAGGCTGATTTCCAGAGGGGCTCTCTCCCTGCGACATGTTTTTCATACGTTTCCACTGTTGTTTTTGGAACATGTTCAGGGCAGGCAACTCTCTGAAAGTAATGGTCGCTCCAATGGATTTCAAAGTTTTTCTATATGCTCTACCCTGAAGCTGCTGCTGAGGGATAGTTCGGACTGTCTCAAGTGGGTTTGAACCAAGCGGCAAACTCTGTGGAAGAGCCGGGACGCCAATACGGAAGTGGCACACACTGCAGTTCATATATTGGCCGATAGGGACTGACTGCAGAAAGGAGCAATTTCCATAGAACCCCATGTTAAAATGCCCAAATTTACAGCAGAAAAAAACATGTTTCTACCCATGGATGCAATAAATATTATTAGGAATATAGTTAGATTCCACCTTCATGATTATGGATCTGTGAGTGAATTGTTTTCTAACATGACCCTTTTATTTATAATAGGTCTTAAAGTGTTTGCATAAATTAGGGCGTAGTCACATTGAGTGACGGCTCTGTGAAGTGGCTGCTGCTGTTAGCTTCTTGTCTCTCTGCTAGCTGCTCCGTGAAGCTACAGGCACTCTGCCTGTTCAGCTCATCCAGGGAACACAACTTGCCCCCGGCCGTGTTTGTTTGTTCTTCATACTTATATATCGGACTATTGTGACTCGCTCTGCGGTTGAAACAGACGGTGCATGAATGCGGTTTTGCGGTAAGGGAAATTCGAGTACTTATTTATGTGTTAATGATTTGAATCAACTACGTAATTAATGTTACGGCTTGGGTTAGCGTGTAAGCCAGTGGTAGCTACGTCGGTGCTAACGACGCTAATAGTAGCCTCCAAGTTAAAATCATAGACTATATTTATAAAGGTTAAAATGAAATAGACAAGTGTTAAGCGTTAAGTGGGATAATACTGTTGAACAAACGGCTTCTGTTTGAGGTTGATAAAATAAGGTCATCCTTGTAACTTAGAGAGATGATTATTATGTAGGTAGGAACTGTATGCATCGCTAAGGTTAATTTAAATTGGCTATGCTCAAGTATGTAGACAAGCTAATGTCGAAGTAGTGTATGTGAAATCAACCTCACAATAAGATGTGGTAACACAACTTCCAAAGTTACAGTAAAATAAAAAGGACCCTGACTCGGACAATACACAATCCAACATGTTCAAAAGAAGAGAATCAGTTATATTGTTTGTACACATGGTACTTTACATATATATCTGTTTGTTTAAGGTGTCCAGGTGATGCAGACAGGTTGGACCAGAGAGTGAGCGACAGAACTGGACTCCTCACAGCAGTGAACTTCAGCACAGGTACAAATACTATTTTTTTCATACTGTACAAAAAATCAAGAAAGTATTGACTTTAATACACTGATATACATTCCGTTAAACAATACTAGATCACCTACAAACCAGTGAAGTTGAGGGTTTTTTCTGTGCAAAAAGTTACATTTAGATGTTAACAAGCAATATGATTTTGTCAGCTTTCTAATTTAATGTATTAAAGGCAAAGATATTTAACACATAGTGAGAACTGCTACTATTTATCTCTCAATATTGTCTGTAAAAAACGTGGTAAAAGTTATTCTTTCAGTGAGACAACAGAGCAAGCTTCTACAGTTGCACTACGTTTTGATAACAGTTAAATATTATTTTGATAATAACATATATTTCAATGTTGATGAACTTCATAATTTTCATTCATAATCTGATTGTTTTTGTAGCTCACTGTTGAAATAAAAAAAAAACATTACAATTACAAAATAATTATATCTACAGCCCCTAAACACACAAACACACCGCTTTCATAAATAACACACTTGTTCTGCAATAATGTTTTATGTTTCCTGTAATTTTTGTTAGGAAAGGACATGCCCGAAAGACACAACATTTTCTCTTTCTCTGAGGGTCAAGAAGAACATCCAAGAGGAAAATTAAAAGCTGATGCTATGATATTTTAAGACCAGTACACTACTTTTATTGTAAAAACAGTCAGCTGATCAAATGCACCTAATTCCACATCGACACTCCATCAGCTGATTATTTCTATTTGCCTCGCTTTATGAGCTTCACATCACTTGTGCCTTGTACCGCAGAGTTTGCAACGTCACAAATAAATGGGGCCAATCTTCAGTCAGATGTGAATGTGTAATCTAACATTTTCAGTAAGAATAATGGACAAAAGGAGTGCAAATACAAATACAATTTATTGAAATGTGAACCAAAACTTAATCAAACATGTTTTAAATAAAAAGCACATACAGACAGAAGGTGTAAAACTATTAAAGTAAAAACATTTAGTCAAATAAAGTGACAGACTAGGCCTGTGCAGTTGGTATCAGCTTTGCCCAGCATGGGCTCCTCCATCAGGCCTGGACCTCCTCACAGAGGAAAGACCCTCAGTCCTCTCCAAACCAACAGATAGGACGTCCATCACACGGAGGTTTCTCCCTGAAGTCTCTGCAGCTTTCTGGACACCACGCTGTCTCAATCCGTCCACACTGAATATGAGAGGGGGAAAATGAAAATAACAAATGCTTTAGACAATAAGAAACATAAAGTTGACTGTTGAGTTGCTCAAATTTTTTAGATTGTCAATGCTATTACTGTATAACTAATATATCAGGTTAAGAAGCACATTCAAATAAAGATTGGTCTTTAAATACATGTTGTCTTTTGAATTGTTTGTCTAAAGTCAAGGATCTAGAACTGGTACTTAGTTTTAATGATACAGTCTGGTTATTATGCTGTTTGGAGGAGGCCTCACAGGTAAGAGCATTAACTAGCTACCATCACATGTACCTTAGCTTGACTTAAATGTATTAAACGTATAATTAAGTGATATCAAAATATAAATAACTAATGTCATGCAAACATATTAATATTTGCTTGATTCCAGTGTTGAATTGAGCACAATTGCATACAAACGTTAAGGGATTTTAAGATTCTGAAGTATTATGCTAAAAACTCAATAACTTTATAGTTATATTTATAGTTTTGCTGAATAGTTTCATGTCCGCTTACCTTAGAAACGTAAAATGCCACGGCAGTGTGCAGATGGGGAGCATGTTAGCTTAGCTTGGTAGCTTCAGCTAGCTCTGGAACTTTCAGCTCGGTCCTCCTGAGGACCCAGCCTCGCAGTCCTCCGTGGACTGCGAAATGAGACGGTCTACGGAGCATGTCCTTGTACGTCACCGGCAGTTACCCCTACATTTTGCCGCCCCCGTCACCTAGCAACCAGCTGCAGTCACAAGTGCCGGTAATAATTTCTGACACTAGGCAAAATATTTTCAAACTGTTTTCAAACTGTTTTCAAAACTGTTTTCAAAATTGTTTTCAAAACTGTTCAATATGGAGTCAGATCTAGCTGTACTTATTTTGGTGTTATATAATATGTTTAAATTATTTTCCCGAGGTCGCAACAGGCCCCCGTGAAGAGGGCTTCATTCTCCCCGCGCATCTGGATAAATTTCGCAGTCTGCTCCTTGCTCCCTATCAAAACAAAATTGTTGCAGTAAGATTTGTATAACAAAAGCAGTTAAATAAATAAATTAGCTTTATAATGAATCCCAACAATATGAAAACCAAACAGGGTTTAGAAATATTTTCACTTCATATTATTTTATGTATGTAATATAAAGAAGACATTTCCAATTGCCCGTATATTTAAATACACCAATTAAATAGGTTTACTTTTCTTTCATGTCATTTACTATTTGGGTGAGTACATTTAAAAATGAATCCAGCTGAAACCGTTGTAGCCGTTGATGGGACGTTACAAGCCATATATTTTTTTTAAAACTCATTCGTCACCGTCACCCGTTGCATCCTGGGATATGGTACACCGCGGAGTGTACATCAGATGTATCCTCTAAATCTGGGGAAAGAAGGCTGCATTTGCGGGCCGCATTCGGAGGAGTCTTGTCTTTTTTTTGAATTGGGACAGCCTTCGTTTGGCGGAAGTGACGTATGCGGTCTCCGAATGCATCCTCAGGAGGATGCGGCCGCTGAATTGGGACACAGCTATAAGTGGTTGTATGACATTGCATGTAACGGTGCAAAGTCTCAGAAAACGGAGCAGTGGCTGTGATGCTAGCTTTGCGGCTAGCGGTTCGTTTTTCCCTTTAAACTGTGGGTTTTCTCTGGAAGTTTTTCCTTGTACGGTGAGGGTCTAAGGATAGAGGGTGTCGTTTTTCTCATACTGATATTCTGAACAAACTGCTGTTGTATTAGCTGTAACATGTCTTTACTGTAGGGTATTTTTATTATTTGTACAGCACTTTGGCTCATCCAAAAATCGTTTATAAATGTGCTATAGAAATTACCGATATTCTGAACAAACTGCTGTTGTATTAGCTGTAAAATGTCTTTACTGTAGGGTATTTTTATTATTTGTACAGCACTTTGGCTCAACCAAAAATTGTTTATAAATGTGCTATAGAAATAACACTTGATTTGATTGATTTGATTTGAAAGGGTGTGCGCCAAGTCTGCCTTTGATGTTCTTCCATCCCATTTATCTCAACTCAAGTTAGTATTAAATGCAGACAACTCCAAAGTCATGATATTCTCAAATGGCAAAAAGTTAACTTATTTTCTCCCCAACATTTGCACTGTTCAAGGGACTGACATTGACATTGAAAGGGTCACAACATACACATATCTAGGTTTTATTATTGATCAGAACTTATCTTTCAAGTCACACACTGAAAATGTTGTTTTAAAATCAGGTTTCTCCTTTCAGACAAGGAAACATTTGATCTCTGCAATATGAAAATTATTAGTTGGTTACTGTTAGTAAAAAACAGTAAGGTTAATACTGGATGTTTGTTACACACACACACACACACACACACACACACACACACACACACACACACACACACACACACACACACACACACACACACACACACACACACACACACACACACGTATGCATAGAGAAGCTGTTTGATCCTGTTTTCCCTTGATCTTTACTCTTTGTAGTGTGTACACAAAACTATCCTAGAACATTATAAACATTTTAGATCTTCCACCTGCACGCCGGAGGAGAGACTAAACAGAGACATAACCTCAGTGTAGTAACAGTGTAGTGCAGAACTTCAATTATCTACCAACAAAATGGCCAAAAGATATTCTGCTCAGAGAGCCTTGGAGCTAATAATGGATGAGAGTGAGTGGAATGCATTAGAAGAACACGGTGAAGTGGAACAGGAAGACATTTCTGAAGATGAGGATAATGTGGAGGTAAACTCAGAATTTGACAGCAAATTGGAAGAGGAACTTGACTCAGAGCCAGCTGCTGGAAGACCCCCACAGCCAGCCGCAAGAAGAACCCCACAGTCAGCTTCTGGAAGACCCCACAGCCAGCTGTGAGGTCTGTGGACCCTCAAAGGACTCAAAGACACAGACTACATGCAGCAACTGCAACAAGTACTCTGTGCTATACACACGAATAAGTTCTGTACATCATGTGTTTCCTAAACAGACTTGCCCATTGACTCACATGATGTTCTGCAGCGTCACTTCATCAATATATTTTTCGGATATACTGTATTTCATGAATAGTGACTGGTAATTATTTGTATTTGCTTTGTGTTTATATCTGTTCTATGTCATTTATATGGATGTTTCATTCTCTATATATTTCACAGCGAAATACTTTTGGATGTGTTGTTCTTGTGTTTCAATTGCTGCTAAATTGCTTTATTTCCTTCAGGGCTTTGATTAATATATGACAGATTAAAAATAATAAACATTAATGAAAAAATGTTTCATTTACATTTGTCCTAGAAAAGCATGAGCAAAATGTAAACCTAGTTTTTATTACAGTGTATTTTTGTTAACATAAATTACATTTGTATACCAAAAAACGATGGACACTTCCATTGTTAAATTTGATCTAGCAAAGGGTATTTTCAAAAACTAATCATATATTTGATTTATATTGTTGGGGAATGAGTTAAAGACAATATATATTGTAAGTCGCTTTTGGATAAAAGTCGAATGCACTTATTGTAAGTCGCTTTTTGGATAAAAGCGTCCGTTACATGCAATGTCATACAACGTAATGATGATACTGTGACGGTTGACGCAGAGAAGCCCGCGAAAATGACGCCGGATATGACGTCATATGTTGGATGACGGATGCGACGGATATGCACCCGAGCCGATCGTGTACTGACACCGGCGAGGAAAGTGCGTATGGCACTTTCTACACCGGTTTCCCTTTATAAATCACAACCGACTCGAAATGCGGTGCAGCTTTTGCGGGCTTCACGTAACGCCCATATTTGCCTATAAATAGTCAAAGAAACGCCCTTTCATTCATTCATCGCAGGAAATGATGACAGAACAGCTAAAAAAGACATCTCACACCGTGCCAGATTTTGGTTATTTTGGGGAGGTTGAGATAAATCATATTGTTTGGTGGATGCAGTTTGAACCAGAGTAGCAGCATGGAGGTCGGATCGTCAACAAAGTAAATAAATAAGTGGTCCGAAAAAGGTTAATGACAAAAAAAATACACATAGCCTTCTTCGGGCAGTGTGTTTGTACCGGGGACAGGAGACCCCCCCTTGATGAGAAACTGTAAGAAATGATCGGGGAATCCCTCCGGAGTAGAGTCATGACGACTGGATCTGAATTATGTTTTTGTATTTGGTGGTTTGTGTCCCAGCTGTTGATCAGCGATCACTGCAGCCTGTGCATCTCAACCCCCCCCCCCCCCCTCCGCAGCAACTCTATATCCACCAGTTAAAGGAAATACAAAGTGTTCTGTTATATTAGCTCTACAATTTATCACATATGGTGCTCTTAGTTGCCATACCTCCTGTGTTTTACGAGCGACTTATCAAGTCTTGGCAAACAGCATAAAACACGATTAAACATGTATTAAATATATATAAAACCATGCTCGTATCTACAACCTATAGACATTGTCACGCTCCTAAGTTCATGTCACGGTTGGAGTTTTGTAGGTTTGGGTGTTTTTGCTGTTCCAAGTTTATGTTAGACCTTGAAATAAAGGTTATACCAAGTGTTATCTGCGTTTGGGTCCTACCTGCTTCACTCACCGTGTCAGAAAGCATCAACCAAGAAATGGGCCCAGCAGATCCGTTCGAGCTGGAAGTATTGAACTTTTCCTTTTTTTTGGCTCGGATCGATGGAAGAGAGCACCCGGATTTCAGCAGCGAGAGGCTGTGTTGTCGGAGGCGCGCCAGATGGCTAGAGAGAAAACAGGTTTGGTGAAGTTTTTACCTGGCTGGATTTCAAAAATCCTCCCGGTGTGTGATTCCCGGCCTGCTAGCCCCAGGCATGCTAGCTCCCTGTCTCCCAATTCCCAACCTTGCACCATACGCCTCGGTGGGTTCCATCTGAAGTCAACCCGTGCTTCTGCCCCAGTTCCTGCTCCTGTCCAGGAGTCGTATTCCGGAACTCGTTGGGCTTATGGAGGTCCACGGAGTATTCAGGCGGCTGCGAAGAGAAGGCCAGGCTAGCAGCCCGAGCCCCAGCAGCCATGGTTCCGGCTACAGAACCGGCCCACACAGCCATGGTTCCAGCCCCAGTTCTAGCCCCAGCAACCATGGTTCCAGCCCTGGTTCCGGCCCCAGCAGCCATGGTTCGGGCTCCAGTACAGGCCCCAGCAGCCATGGTTCCGGTTACTGAACCGGCCCCAGAAACCATGGTCCCGACTCCAGTTTCGGCTATAGGACTGTCTGTCCGTCCGACGCCAGCTCCCCGTGTCCTGTCGGCATAGCGTCCGACTCCAGCACCTCGTCTCATGTTGGCTGTCCGTCCGACGCCAGCTCCCCGTGTCCTGTTGGCTGGCTGTCCGACGCCAGCTCCCCGTGTCCTTTCGGCATACCGGCCGACTCCAGCACCTCGTCTCCTGTTGGCTGTCCGTCCGACGCCAGCTCCCCGTGTCCTGTTGGCTGTCCATCCGACGCCGGCTCCCCGTGTCCTGTTGGCTGGCTGTCCGACGCCAGCTCCCCGTGTCCTGTCGGCATACCGGCCAACTCCAGCACCTCGTCTCCTGTTGGCTGTCCGTCCGACGGCAGCTCCCCGTGTCCTGTTGGCTGTCCGTCCGACGCCAGCTCCCCGTGTTCTGTTGGCGAACCAACCCTCTCAAGTCCCTGCTCAAGTCCCCTCTCCAGTCTCCTCAAAAGTTCCTACCCGAGTCCCCTCTCAAGTCACCTCTCAAGTATCCTCTTGAGTTCCCTCTCAAGTATCCTCCCGAGTTCCCTCTCAAGTCCCCTCTCAAGTCTCCTCTCAAGTTCCTACCCGAGTCCCCTCTCAAGTCATCTCTCAAGTCTCCCCTCGAGTTCCCTCTCAAGTATCCTCTCGAGTCCCCTCTCGAATCCCCTCTCGAGTCTCCTCTCCAGTTCTCTCTTAAGTCTCCTCTCCAGTTCCCTCTCAAGTTCCTACCCGAGTCCCCTATCAAGTCACCTCTCAAGTCTCCTCTTCAGTCCCCTCTCAAGTCTCCTCTCAAGTTCCTACCCGAGTCCCCTCTCAAGTCACCTCTCAAGTCTCCCCTCGAGTCCCTTCTCGAGTCACCTCTCGAGTCTCCTCTCGAGTCCCCTTTCGAGTCTCCTCTCAAGTCCCCTCTCGAGTGTCCTCTCAAGTTCGCTCTCAAGCCCTCTCTCTCTCGAGTCTCCTCTTGAGTCCCCTCTCGAGTCATCTCTCAAGTCTCCTCTCCAGTTCCCTGTCCAGTCTCCTCTCAAGTTCCCACCCGAGTCACCTCTCAAGTCACCTCTCAAGTCCCCTCTCAAGTCTCCTCTCAAGTTCCTACCCGAGTCCCCTCTCAAGTCACCTCTCAAGTCTCCCCTCGAGTTCCCTCTCGCGTATCCTCTCGAGTCCCCTCTCGAGTCCCCTCTCGAGTCTCCTCTCCAGTTGTCTCTCAAGTCTCCTCTCCAGTTCCCTCTCCAGTCTCCTCTCAAGTTCCTACCCAAGGCCCCTCTCAAGTCACCTCTCAAGTCTTCTTCAGTGCCTTCTCAAGTCTCCTCTCGAGCTACCTCTCGAGTCACCTCTCAAGTCACCTCTCAAGCCTCCTCTCGAGTCATCTCTCAAGTTTCCTCTCCAGTCCCCTCTCAAGTCTCCTCTCAAGTTCCTACCCGAGTCCCCTCTCAAGTCACCTCTTAAGTCTCCCCTCGAGTCTCCTCTCGAGTCCCCTTTCGAGTCTCATCTCGAGTCCCCTCTCGAGTCATCTCTCAAGTCTCCTCTCCAGTTCCCTCTCCAGTCTCCTCTCGAGTCCCCTTTCAAGTCACCTCTCAAGTTTCCCCTCGAGTCCCCTCTCGAGTCACCTCTCGAGTCCCCTTTCGAGTCTCCTCTCAAGTCCCCTCTCGAGTCTCCTCTCAAGTTCGTTCTCAAACCCTCTCTCGAGTCTCCTCTTGAGTCCCCTCTCGAGTCATCTCTCAAGTCTCCTCTCCAGTTCCCTCTCCAGTCTCCTCTCAAGTTCCCACCCGAGTCACCTCTCAAGTCACCTCTCAAGTCCCCTCTCAAGTCTCCTCTCAAGTTCCTACCCGAGTCCCCTCTCAAGTCACCTCTCAAGTCTCCCCTCGAGTTCCCTCTCGCGTATCCTCTCGAGGCCCCTCTCGAGTCCCCTCTCGAGTCTCCTCTCCAGTTCTCTCTCAAGTCTCCTCTCCAGTTCCCTCTCCAGTCTCCTCCCAAGCTCCTACCCGAGTCCCCTCTCAAGTCACCTCTCAAGTCTCCTCTTCAGTGCCTTCTCAAGTCTCCTCTCGAGCTACCTCTCAAGTCACCTCTCAAGTCTCCCCTCGAGTCTCCTCTCGAGTCCCCTTTCGAGTCTCCTCTCAAGTCCCCTCTCGAGTCTCCTCTCAAGTTCGCTCTCAAGCCCTCTCTCGAGTCTCCTCTCGAGTCTCCTCTCGAGTCATCTCTCAAGTCTCCTCTCCAGTTCCCTCTCCAGTCTCCTCTCAAGTTCCTACCCGAGTCCCCTCTCAAGTCACCTCTCAAGTCTCCTCTTCAGTGCCTTCTCAAGTCTCCTCTCGAGTTACCTCTCGAGTCCCCTCTCAAGTCTCCTCTCCAGTTCCCTCTCAAGTCTCCTCCCCAGTTCCCTCTCAAGTCTCCTCTCGAGCTACCTCTCGAATCCCATCTCGAGTCCCCTTTCAAGACACTTCTCAAGTCAACTCTCAAGTTCCCTCTCGAGTCTCCTCTCAAGTCCCTTCTCAAGTCCCTTCTCAAGTCTCCGTTCAAGTTCCCTCTCAAGATCCCTCTCAAGTCAACTCTCAAGTTCCCTCTCAATTCCCCTCTCAAGTCTCCTCTCGAGTTCCTTATCGAGTCCCCTCTCGAGTCCCCTCTCGAGTCCCTTCTCAAGTCCCCTCTCAAGATCCTTCTCAAGTCATCTCTCAAGTCAACTCTCAAGTTCCCTCTCGAGTCTCCTCTCGAGTCCCTTCTCAAGTCCCCTCTCAATTCTCCATTCAAGTTCCCTCTCAAGATCCCTCTCAAGTCATCTCTCAAGTCAACTCTCAAGTTTCCTCTCGAGTCTCCACTCAAATCCCTTGTCCTGTGTCATTGGAGGTTCCGCTGGGGGTCCTGCCAATCCTATGTCCTGTGCCGTTGGAGGTCCCGCAGACTGCTCTCCTGCCGGGGGTCCTGCCAACCCCATGTCCTGAGCCGTTGGAGGTCCAGTTCCCTCTCCAGTCTCCTCTCGAGTCCCCTCTCGAGTCACCTCTCGAGTCCCCTTTCGAGTCTCCTCTCAAGTCCCCTCTCGAGTCTCCTCTGAAGTTCGTTCTCAAGCCCTCTCTCGAGTCTCCTCTTGAGTCCCCTCTCGAGTCATCTCTCAAGTCTCCTCTCCAGTTCCCTCTCCAGTCTCCTCTCAAGTTCCCACCCGAGTCACCTCTCAAGTCACCTCTCAAGTCCCCTCTCAAGTCTCCTCTCAAGTTCCTACCCGAGTCCCCTCTCAAGTCACCTCTCAAGTCTCCCCTCAAGTTCCCTCTCGCGTATCCTCTCGAGTCCTGTCTCGAGTCCCCTCTCGAGTCTCCTCTCCAGTTCTCTCTCAAGTCTCCTCTCCAGTTCCCTCTCCAGTCTCCTCCCAAGTTCCTACCCGAGTCCCCTCTCAAGTCACCTCTCAAGTCTCCTCTTCAGTGCCTTCTCAAGTCTCCTCTCGAGCTACCTCTCGAGTCCCCTCTCAAGTCTCCTCTCAAGTTCCTACACGAGTCCCCTCTCAAGTCACCTCTCAAGTCTCCCCTCGAGTCTCCTCTCGAGTCCCCTTTCGAGTCTCCTCTCAAGTCCCCTCTCGAGTCTCCTCTCAAGTTCGCTCTCAAGCCCTCTCTCGAGTCTCCTCTCGAGTCTCCTCTCGAGTCATCTCTCAAGTCTCCTCTCCAGTTCCCTCTCCAGTCTCCTCTCAAGTTCCTACCCGAGTCCCCTCTCAAGTCACCTCTCAAGTCTCCTCTTCAGTGCCTTCTCAAGTCTCCTCTCGAGTTACCTCTCAAGTCCCCTCTCAAGTCTCCTCTCCAGTTCCCTCTCAAGTCTCCTCCCCAGTTCCCTCTCAAGTCTCCTCTCGAGCTACCTCTCGAATCCCATCTCGAGTCCTCTTTCAAGACACTTCTCAAGTCAACTCTCAAGTTCCCTCTCGAGTCTCCTCTCGAGTCCCTTCTCAAGTCCCCTCTCAAGTCTCCGTTCAAGTTCCCTCTCAAGATCCCTCTCAAGTCATCTCTCAAGTCAACTCTCAAGTTCCCTCCCTTGTCCTGTGTCATTGGAGGTTCCGCTGGGGGTCCTGGCAATCCTATGTCCTGTGTCGTTGGAGGTCCCGCAGACTGCTCTTCTGCCGGGGGTCCTGCCAACCCCATGTCCTGAGCCGTTGGAGGTCACGCAGACTGCTCTTCTGCCAGGGGTCCTGCCAACCCCATGTCCTGAGCCGTTGGAGGTCCCGCAGACTACTCTTCTGCCGGGGGTCCTGCCAACTCCATGTCTTGTCCCGTTGGAGGTCCCGCAGACTGCTCTTCTGCCGGGGGTCCTGCCAACCCTATGTCCCATGCCGTTGGAGGTTCCGCCGACTGCTCTCCTGCCGGGGGTCCTGCCGGCCCTGTGTCCTCTTCCATGGGGGATCTTGCCGACACCGGCTCCTGCCCGGCCTCCGGAGCTGTCCGGTCTTCGCCCTCGAGCCCGGTCCCCTGAGTTCGCCCGCGGTGGTCTTCGCCTCTCCTCGAACTCTGCCTTGCCCCCAGGCCGTCCGCCCGAGTTCCCCTCTTTGAACTCTGCCTTGCCCCCGGGCCGTCCGCCCGAGACCTCATCCATGGTCTCTACCTTACCCCCGGGCCGTCCGCCCGAGTTCCCCTCTTTGAACTCTGCCTTGCCCCCGGGCCGTCCGCCCGAGACCTCATCCATGGTCTCTACCTTACCCCCGGGCCGTCCGCCAGAGTTCCCCATTTGGAATCTGCTTTGCCCCCGGGCCGTCCGCCCGAGTTCCCCTCCTTGTTTTCTACCTTGCCCCCGGGCCGGGACCCCCTCCACCCACCCTGCTGTTATTTGTTTTTTGGGACGTCTGGAATCCGTCCCTTCAGTGGGGGGTTATGTCACGCTCCTAAGTTCATGTCACGGTTGTAGTTTTGTAGGTTTGGGTGTTTTTGCTGTTTTCCATGTCATGTTTTCCTCTGGATTATTGTCTGGTCCTTTTCCCTGTGTTTTTCCTCTTGTCATTAGTTCCCTGGTGTGTCTAGTTATCTGATTGTGTTCACCTGTGGCCCTTGTGTTTCTCCTCCCCTGCCCAGCTGTTTCTTGTCCTGTGATTACCCTTCTTTGTATTTATTCTTGTCTCCTCCTGTGTTCAGTGTTGGTGCTTCTTTTGTGTGTGACTTAGTTCACCGGAGAGTGTTTTGTCTGTTCCAAGTTTAGGTTAGACCTTGAAATAAAGGTTATATCAAGTGTTATCTGCGTTTGGGTCCTACCTGCTTCACTCACCGTATCAGAAATGCAAAACGGCGTCAGTTTAGACGTAATTCTGTCCTCCTGCTTACCGCATCATTTATGAAAAACATTTCATAACATTAACACAACATATTCGAGGTGGTTTTAAATAACATATCCGTATTTATTTATTTCTCCAAGTTATGTTTTTGTGTGCACTGAGGATTCTCAAATAGGCGTTTGTTAAATCATTTTAAGATTGGCTTTAATCAATGTTTGAAAATGAATTCTTCATACAGTATATGATAAATGAGAGGTAACATTTTATTTATGGTATTATTTCCACATATTTATCTCCATTCTTCCTTCTGCCAATGGTGTCGCAGTTTCTCGTCTCTCCCGTTTGTGTGCTTGCTTAGTGCGTACGCATGGGTTAGAGTTCGCGTGGAGGACCGCACGTTTTCCCGTCAAGTTAGTATTTTATAAATCGCAAACATTGCGTAGAAACTGCCGTACGCCATTTTTTGAGCGTATATCCCTTTATAAATGAGGCCCCTGGTCTACCACTGCTTGTATTGGTTAGCCTGTTATTCTGTTACTTTGGTGAATTCAGACTAACCCTTTAAAATGCCAAATTAACACTAACACAAAAAAAAACAGTCGAGACAGTGGTTGACCAGCAACCCTCAGAAAAATGACTGTTCTTGTAAATGGAGTCTGTTGTTATTTAAAATAACTTGGATGGATAACAGCATAAGAGTATGCCAGCAGCATGCAATCAAGAAAAAGATTCAAGGCCTTCTTAGACTTGACACAATAATAGTTTGCTTAAGTTAAAGCTTTTATATCTAATAAATATACCTAAGTATGGTTAATGAGTGTAAACAAATATTTATTAACCGATTCAACTATTAAATGTATTTAGGATAGATCAACTCAAATGTATTTGTTAAATTGTTGCAGTGAATGTGCAACCACGGTTACCTTTTTTGCTCTGCAACAAGTCCGGTGGGACAACCCAGTCTCACGGCATTTCGTGTTATAGTCACAACATTAAATCTATTGATTCGTGTTCACCAACTCGATTTTCCCCTTTTTTTCGGATCACACAGAACGATTTTAAAAGCAATGTATTTCTATTGGTAGTATGTTTCGTGCCTGCAGCACGTCTTTTTGTCCGTTCGGGTCTTCGAAGACCGGAAGCTGTGTGGTTCATAAAAACATGTTCTTACTCAATATCAAGCCACGATTATTGTTTTTAATTTCAAACCGTATAATGTCTGACTTTTTTTACCGTCCGCGAGTTAAATAAATGGGGCTCAGAGCCTCAGAATACTGAAATCAATCTTTTTTAAATCTTTTTTTCCTTCTAATTTGTTATTCTTTTCTAAATAACACACTGTTATTTACTCACCAATAACACACAGTTATCCTTGTTTTAATTTATTTGTTTAATTCTATAATCTCTGGCTTTTTTGGCGTTTGTGCTAGAATGTGAAATTACGTATCCGCAATCAAGCATTGTCCTTCCCCACTTCCACGTAGCTCCATGAACGCAGAACCAGAATACCTTTATTAGTCCCACAGGGGATACATTTACATTGTTACAGCAGAGAAGAGCCAAAGACAGCTTAATGTTACCTAAAGCATGCATAAAAAAAAGTATTAAAGATTAAAGCAGCCACATTCACTTTACATTGGGGTTGTTTGCGTAGTGCAGACACCTAAATGTTCTTGATTCCACCACGCAATGCGGTGTTAAGGAGTCGTGGTGGAGTCACGCATTCTGGTGAGATCAGGTTGATCTGAAAGTGAAAAACGATCTGAAGGTGAAAAGCAATGTGAAACCTGAAAAAACAAGATTTGAAACTGAAAAAATAATTGTTTTGAATCTGAAAACGAAAAATCTGCAACTGAAAAAAAATAAGGATTCAAATATCAAAATATGTATAAAAGTGAAATCTGAAAATAAATATTTTATTCAAAAAAATTGCTGAACTGAATCAAAAATAATATTCAACCTGAAAAACGATTTCAAATACTTATTTTTATTTTGAATACATCATGGTATTTTTCAAAGTTCAGGATAAAAACTTGAAACATCGAAATGGCAAGCTAGCTAGCACATTAGCTGGCAAGCTAGGTAGCTGCGGTTAGCATTTTAGACCTGCCTGGAGATGAATACTACCATTACATTTATATAGCCTACAATGTTAAAGCAGTGAAAACATTTAAATATAGCGCAAACTTAGACTGAAATAGATTTTTTAGAGTATCTAAACTATGTTTTACTTGTGTCTCTGTCCACTGCAGTGCATTGTTTAGCTTTTTATCCGTCCCAAAAATGGGGTGTTCCAACCACCATCTATGTACACTCCGCGGTGTACCATATCCCAGGATGCAACGGGTGACGGTGACGAATGAGTTTTTAAAAAGATATATGGCTTGTAACGTCCCATCAACGGCTACAACGGTTTCAGCTGGATTCGTTTTTGAATGTACTCACCCAAATAGTAAACGACATGAAAGAAAAGTAAACCTATTTAATTTGTGTATTTAAATATACGGGCAATTGGAGATGTCTTCTTTACATACATAAAATAGTATGAAGTGAAAATATTTGTTTGGTTTTCATATTGTTGGGATTCATTATAAAGCTAATTTATTTATTCAACTGCTTTTGTTATACAAATCTTACTGCAACAATTTTGTTTTGATAGGGAGCAAGGAGCAGACTGCGCAATTTATGCAGATGCGCGGGGAGAATGAAGCCCTCTTCACTGGGGCCTGTTGTGACCTCGGGAAAATAATTTAAACATATTATATAACACCAAAAATAAGTACAGCTAGACCTGACTCCATATTGAACAGTTTTGAAAACAGTTTGAAAACAGTTTGAAAATATTTTGCCTAGTGTCAGAAATTATTACCGGCACTTGTGACTGCAGCTGGTTGCTAGGTGACGGGGGCGGCAAAATGTAGGGGTAACTGCCGGTGATGTACAAGGACATGCTCCGTAGACCGTCTCATTTCGCAGTCCACGGAGGACCCAAGCTGGGTCCTCCGCGGACTGCGAATCTGGGTCCTCAGGAGCTGCTCAGGAGGACCCAGCCTCTGAATTGGGACACAGCTATAGTCATAGTATCATCATTACGTTGTATGCAAGCGGCAAACTCTGTGGAAGAGCCGGGACGCCAATACGGAAGTGGCACACACTGCAGTTCATATATTGGCCGATAGAAACTGACTGCAGAAAGGAGCAATTTCCATAGACCCCCTTGTTGAAATGCCCAACTTTACAGCAGAAAAAAACATCTTTCTACCGATGGATGCAATAAATATTATTATGAATATAGTTAGATTCCACCTTCATGATTATGGATCTGTGAGTGAATTGTTTTCTAACACGACCCTTTTATTTATATTTGGTCTTAAGGTTTTTGCATAAATTAGGACGTGGTCACATTGAGTGACGGCACTGTGAAGTGACTGCTGCTGCTAGCTTCTTGTCTCTCTGCTAGCTGCTCCGTGAAGCTACAGGCAGGCACTCTGCCTGTTCAGCTCATCCAGGGAACCGGCTTGCCCCCGGCCGTGTTTGTGTGTTCTTCATGCTTATATATCGGACTATTGTGACTCGCTCTGCGGTTGAAACAGACGGTGCATGAATGCGGTTTTGCGGTAAGTGAAATTTGAGTACTTATTTATGCGTTAATGATTTTAATCAGCTACGTAATGTTGGAGATTTGGAGGATGTTTAAAACCAACCTCGTCTCCGCGTGTCGTTTGGTAAACTGGGTAAATTCGTAAAAAGGAAGGGATTAAGAAACACCAGAATGCAAGTTAAACAATAATCTGCTTTAATGGTAAAACATACAAATACATCACCGAATCACGAAGCACTCTGCAGAGTAGTCCGGGCTCAGGTTTCTACCACCGTGTGAGACATGTCTCAGGAACGGCAAGTCAAAAACAAGAGCCCCGATGTTCAAAAGGATCACAACCTTTATACACAGAGTTCACTTCTGAGCGAGCTAGACAGTGAGTTGGCAGTGTTCCATTGGTCGGTTTCCCTTCTGGGCGGGATCCCAGGTAGTAAGTCCACAGTTGTTGATTCCATGTTGCTTCTGTGCGTGTGTGTGTGTGTGTTTCTGTCCCTCTGCCCTTAGGCAGATCCCCCAATCAATGATTTGGCGTCATGACAGAGGACTCTTTGACAGGACACATACTCATTCCCCCTAAACATCTTCAACACACACATCCTATCATGTATCTTTAACATAAGTTAATTGTTCTTATCGCTTAATGGCTTCCCTGAACTTCCCTTCACCCCAAAGTCAGCTTACTAGGAATCAATACATTTTATTGATAAGCTCAAAAGGACCTTCATCTCATTTACTGCTGGGTGACCCAAGTCTCAAGGCCTGCAGGATGTGTAGGAGATAAACATTAATTATACAAGACTTTAACTGCCTTATATCTGAAAATGTATCTGGGAATTCCCCTGTTAATTGCAAGGACTATTGATAATTAACAGAGGGACCGTAGGGGCCTCTTCTTGGTATCTGCTAGGCAGAAGTCACTCAATGCAGAAATCACAAGTTTAACACACATTCTATATAAGGTGACATTAAAATGAATATACCAGATTGAACTTTCCTGCCATAACACGTTACTTTAATACTTCAAATAATTCAAATAATACTTAAATTCCCCCTTTTGGTCTCACCCCACGAGACCAACTCACATAAGACATTTGAAACACAGCTACTGTCATTCCTTGCCACTGTGTCTGCTCCCCAACAGTATACCTTTGTGAACAGAACACAACTTTCAATGTCAGTGAAGGAACTATCAGAGTGCGAACCTGAGTGCCAGAAAGCAGCATCCTTGCGTGTTGTTGAATCCTCAGGGCCCCCCCCCCCCCCCTCCCCTCAGCGGAAAACGCCAACAAGGGCAGCTGATAGGGAGGGGGAGATGCGGCCTTTCCTTCAAAGGTGGAACTGATGAATCTGATCAGAGAGAAGTAGACTCCTCTGCTGCCTGCCTCGAGAAGTTCCCCAGCCCTGCTGTCGGGATGTCCGCGAGGTCCTTCTCCTCCAGTCCGCTGATGTCAGCTTCCGAGTCGTCTGCTGTAGGGATGTCCTCGTTGACGATAGCCAGGTCCGTCCTGATCAGTGTTGGGTGTAACGCGTTACAAAAGTAACGGAGTTACAGTAATATATTACTTTTTGCTGTAACGAAGTAATGTAACGCATTACTAATGAAATGTGGGTAATATATTACCCGTTACAATGCTCAGTAACGCAGTTACAACACATTTTAACCCGAAATTAAATGGTGTTTTGTTTTTTAAGAAATGTATTAACATAGCGAGACATTCCGACACCGGACAAATTGTGCGGGTCGATTAGTAAACCTGGTGTTTACCCTTCAGGCTTCGCGTCGAGATCTTCGGGGAAGTTGAACGTTATGCAACCATTCAAAAAAGAGAACGTAGCGAAAAATACAAACAACAAATTGTGTCAGGTGCGCGTGACCTGCTCCGCTGCGCATGCATCATTTCCAAAGTGCTTCCACAGCAGTGACACACATCTGATCTGTGGATAATCATTTATACGAAAATGGTTAAAGCAACCATCACTAAACGCCAGCAACACTGCATCTACTGCAGACAGTAGCAACAGGTCAGATGCGGACATCACGTTACCCTCCGTTGTGGACACTAGCTTACTCCCGCCTGACTCGCCAGCCCCGGAGCAGCAGTCTTCGTCGCCCGAAACTACGCCGCCCCTCTGCGGCCCGCAGGTGCCAGGTATATCTAAACAACTACCCGCCTGTACAGTGGTGTAAGGCGGTCATTTTGCAGCTTGTGGTATAAAAATAGACAATGGCTAGAATATTCATGTGAAAATAGTACCATATTCTGACATGCCTGTAGAAATGTTGGGTCAAAAATAATGCATACAATAGCCATACTTGTCAACCCTCCCGATTTTCGCGGGAGACTCCCGATTTCATTGCCCTCTCCCAGTTTCCTCCCGGGGTCATATTTCTCCCGCATTTCTCCCGATTTCTGACAAAATCTGATTTAAACACGACTGTTTCCACTCCGACTTTAATACAGCTACACCATTGTTTGGTTTCCATGGTAACACGTCTCTTTAGTAGCGCGCGCAACTCAAAGTCTGAGAGGGTGAGGCAGATATTCACAGAAAACAGAACAAGAATCAACAACTACTCTACTCTCTGCTCACTCCTTTCCTGTAAAATACAGGTCCAACCCACACATATGCTCCATCAAGGATGGTGCTACAGGCCGCAAGGCAGTGCACTTACAACTACAATAAGCATGTTAATGTTAATCTAACAGCTCCGGCGATCCACTAGCACCACCCCCCCCCCCCCCCCTCCAATTTTGCATTTTGAAATGCTCCCGATTTCTGAGGTCTAAAGGTTGGCAAGGATGACAATAGCACAGATGCCTTCACCACGAATGGCTACAAAAATATCTCATATCCCAAGCTTATTATCAACGAGCTGATGTTGCAGCTGAAATGTTCTCCAGGTCACAAAGTCAACCTCACATAATGATGTGATACCAGTTTTCAAGCACAGTAAATATTCTCTTCCCATCGTATATGATGGGACCAAGGTGATGATGTAGTAGGCTACATGGTTTTAATAATACTTTTGCCTTTCAATGTTTGCCATTTCAAACCATGAGCATGGTTTAAATAATATTTGCCTTGATTTACAATATGTTAACCTTCATTATAGTCCTTGACAGCGGTCTGTACTGCTGTATTAACAACATGTCACATGTTAAGAATTTACAATCAGAATCGAGTATTCAACGAAGCCCTGTAATACAATTTGTTAGTAGCCTTAAGGGCCTACACAGTTGTTATGCTACCACATCACCCTTCACTGGATGCATAATGAGCTGCACTAAACTACATTTTAGCATTTAAAATACCTAGCTATTCTTTTGCGGTTATTTTGGTGAAAGTAACTAAAAAGTAACTAAAGTAGTGTAACTCATTACATTTCAGAGACAGTAATATTGTAATGTAACTTATTACTTTCAAAAGAGAGTAATGAGTAATATGTAATATATTACATTTTGGAAGTAACTTGCCCAACACTGGTCCTGATGTCCTCCATGATCCTAGCCGGTGATTTCCTCGCCGCACACTGGCTCCAGTAGTTCCAGATGTCCCCCTTTGCTCCTCGGCGGACGGCATGAGATGTCCTCTGGGTCACTCTGTAGAGGCCGGAGAACCTGGGGTTGAGCCACGTAGGCCTGACGACCTTCAGCCAGACGAACTCCGCTGCGTCGGCCTCCTGCTCCTCGGGTCCCCCTTTTGGCGTCAGCAACCTGTGTGGAGAAATCTGATACCCACCCCTCCAGTCTACGCTCAGGGCTTCTGGGCCCTCAGGTGTTTGACCCACCACTGGTAGGCCGCTTCAGAATTCTAATACTTGACCTGTGTCAACAAAACAAACCCCAACATCTTCAGGTGAACTAAATAACATATCTCAATAGCTCTGAATTTCTGACAAGCATCTGTGTTATTATAAATGAAATTCTTGAGATCCTATTTAAAATCTAAATATAATATGAACTGCTAATGTCTCTGGTAAAGAAACACACTAATGTTATGGATTAAAAACAACTAAAATCATGATACTGACAAAGTGAATAATTTCCTGGTGATACTGCTTCTACTTGTCAGTGCTTAGATATTATCAAGCTGAAAAATGAATACAGAAATCCAACATACTGTCATCAAATGTCTTTCTATTATAAATTTAAATTAAATGTACATCCCAATAATGATCTAAACAATAAAGTCTATGGCTTTTACTTCTTTACCAGGCTAGTTACAAGATGTTGTCTAAATTAAATTCTATCTCATTACATTACTATGTTTTAACTTAGCTGTAATATGTTCTTTCTACATTTCAAACCTCAGTTACTTTAATACCTGTTGAAATATTACAAAATTGTTTTCATTATCACAGGTCACCTTCTCTGGTATTCTCATTCTGGAATTACCTCTCTCAGTAGCTCCTTGGCCACTGATTCTGCATCTGTGTTACCTGTTATAACTCAATCAATATTAGAAACATGTCAACATTTTTTAGGAAACCTCTCATTTCCCTTGGAGCTCCAGAATAATGTGTTAGTCTAAAAACATGCTTGGTTATTGTTTTAGAATCATGCAGTTACACTGATCACATGCCGGCATTCCATTCACACTCACACTGTCAGGTTTTAAAGTCAAGTTTGGTCAGCCCCAGAGTCTGTCATTGATAGTGCTTTTCTCAAGTCACACTGTCAGTCAGGGTCAAAGGTCATTTGGTCTCAGTCTTTTTGGCCATGTGTCGTGCTCTGCAGAGACTTTAATATTCTACTAGCTGGAGTTGTACTAGTGACATCATTGTGTTGATGTCAACCAATGCAACAAGGTTTTTCTCGTGTTCGCAGCACCATTTTCTTCAGATGTTTAACAAACAAATTATCAATACACTTTATTAATATACCGCCCCTAGGAAACACAATACCTGACAAATGTTCATGCAAGGCATTCTTAAGTGAACCTGCAGAAAACAGCCTTTTGAATTAATATTCCAAATTAATCAATAACAATAATAATCCATTTTATCAATTTGTTTACCCTTAGAAGTGAACATACCTCATAATGTTACATCAGGATGTTCAACTAAGCTTTAGCCAAATCAATCATTATTACTGTTTCAGATTTAATTGGAGCTTGAACAAACAAAACCTTTTTTTGTTTACATCATGCAAACCACTAACATATTTTCCAATTTCAGCATCAGCCTTGTTACTCTAAAATTACGTCTTAAATAGGAATATTAGAAATTAAACAAATATTTAATCTTCAGAAATGTTCTCAACAAATGGAGAGTAATGCCATCTTTCTATCTAGTGAATAGCCAACATATTTTAAAAATGTCAGATATACAAAAATAAGCCTAAATACTCTTTTAATATCAAAGTCTAAAGCTAGACCTAAGCTGAACAGTTTTGGTAATGGACAATTTAATCTAGAAACAAAACAAAACTGGACCTGTGTTCTTATGTGTTCTTCAAAATACATTAGTAAATACCTTGTGAAGTATTCACAATATAACTAATCCTCTCTAGGATATGAAATCCATTCATCTTTAACCAGATACTATTTCCCTATTTATTTTTAGTTCATGATAATAATGGTATAACGTCCACACGTTTACCCATAGCTAGTCACTATGTCAAGATTATCATGTGTGACATAATAATCAGATGTCTTGTTTGCCAAACAAGGATATTAAACTTTATTCTTTTCAGCATTCCAGACCATCATTAAACAATCAGCCTCCCTTCCTAAACACTAAGCATATCGTTCTACACCACCTTCTGATAAACTCTTGCACAGTTATGCTGTAAAATCATTGCATGATTTCTTCAGAGTCTGAACAGACTGAGACCAGCCTGTCTCTTGATCTTGTCATATTGAGAACAGTCAATGATTCATTGTCCTCTTCAGCTGTAGTCAGTGGCAGGGCCCCCAAAAAGCTAGAACCGGCCCTGGTCAGTGGGCTCCAAGGAAACTCTCTCTGGCATTGGGATGTCCTGAGGGGGAAGGGACCTCTGGATCAATGTGATACAAGCAGCAGACACACGTTGTCCTCTGTACCGCAGAAATCCCCAAAAACTGCAGTACCTCTTCACACCACTGTTGCCTTGACAACGAGGCACAAGCAAACTGTCAAAACCTCCTCTGAGATGTGTTCTTTGCACAGTTCTTCTGTTTGCAATGAGCAACATTTCACCAACACACTGATTCAGAGTACAACCCAAAGGTGGCGCACAACTATCCAATGCTGCTGTAATCACAGCAAATCAGCTACTGAGAAAAACTCAATGTAAATCTCTCCCCCAGCGGGTTACAAAATAAAACAGCTGAGTGTCTATATGGTCAGGAATGCTGAAACATGTGAATGTTAAACCCATTAATGGTAACAGTCTTCCTATTCTTCATTACTTCAGTTCTAAGTTAATAGGCAAAACAAAAAACTTTTCTTAACCACTATAGATTCATCTTTAATCTTCTTGCTTATTCTATTATTTTCTAATTGTTTATCTAAGTTGTGTGTTACAAGCATGGTTAGATTTGTAACAGAATACAAAACTAACTGTATCCAGCGCTATATATTTAAAACAAGTAATCTGACTACAGTTAATGAATATATTTTTGGAACACTTAAAGGAATTATTACAAAATGTAATCTTCATTATTACTAAAACTGAAACCTAAATAAATCATCACGGAACATTTTTCTGTCCTTATTACTTAATTGTTTAAATAAAAACTAAAACCATTGTGAAAACTCCCATTTTTGAGAACATCTCTCAACACTTTTATTCCATCTAAGCACGAATGTTTATGACAAACTCGTCCTATTAATCCCAAACGGTCTTTAATGGTATCAATTGTGAACTTTCTTAATATTAATTATAAATGCAACGTATTTTCTCTTTAGAACAAAGACAGGATAGTTGCAGCTGAAACTGGTTAATAGCAATTTTCTGTTAACCTAGATAAGCCTGTTGTTCTCATATCTAGTAAATATATTCGTATCTTATGTTACTCATAAAACAATATGACCTTTTCCAGAATAGTAGTAACTCTATATAACCTGTACTCTCTCTATACTTCTTCAAACCATCTGACTTTTCTCTCTCTCTTCCTCTCTGCGCCCTGCAGCTGCCGGCCCAAGCTTCTCTCATCAAAACCTCTTTTGTTCTCCAACTTTGTGAGATGGCTTTTAGCCTCGTGCAGCACCTCTGTCATGCTTGAACATTAACAGATTCCCTCTGACAAACTTACAAAAACCTTCTTTTTACTTTCTACTCCTTCTTCATAAACTTAAAAACACCATTGTGGTGAATCGTTCACGTTTTCAGTTTCCTATCTACTTTAAACAACCATCAACTGAGAGTAACTGTATATGATAACAACTCCTAAATAACCTTACAATATATATTTCCTCCAATGAGTTCGTTATTTCATGTCTAACAAATTCTCCTCTTTCCATGTCGTATCCTAGATGGAAAAATCCACCTATCATATTTAATTTGAATAAAATCTTACCCTTAATGTACTTCATATACTCAGTAAATCTCTTTTTACTTTCCCCTAAGGTTACTGTATGTAATATAATTTTCCTTGAAGTATAATTAAGTACAATCCCTAGTTAATGACAAATACCATAAAATTCACAACGCAATGCAACGGTATCAATCAGTTCTCAAAGACTATGTTTAAATAGCAGCAAATCATTGTTTCTTATTTATTTCAATATATCTACCACTTCAAATCAGACATTGATCTGTTAATTTTCAATGTATTTCAGTCCAACTTCAGATCACTAGAGACAAAAGCAAGCAGACACCCTCCGGGCCGCTGCTGCTCCCGAGAGGAAAAAAGGGGGGGGGAACTCTCACAGACAAATACTGACACCCCCTTCTCTCTCCCCCGCTGTAGCTCTCAGCCTCTTTAGGAAAAGGGGGGCTTCTTTCAACAATTAACACTTCTGCTATCCTTTTATTCAATTGTTCTGCTTGAACCCACTGTTCTCGTAAGCTCTTAACTCACGCTCCTCTCGTTCAAATTCTCCCTTCATTATGACTTCGTATCTATTCATCTGACTTAGGCTGTTTCATGTTCAATAATATATTCTATTTATTCACAAGAAATATATCCTCCTTACTGTCTGTCCAGCTTTTAAGATGCGATATTTCTTTCAACAGAATGTGAGTTTAAACCCAACAGACTTATAACGCACCTTTTGGTTCCTATGAACCTCAGATTTGTTATTCACTTTAGCCATGGATAGAGACTCGATACTCTACTTGGCTTCCCCAGCAAGTATAGCCTGTGAGGACTCCCATACCTCCACTAGGCCAGGGACTCTATACCCTTCCAGCCGTTAGAGACTCAATACCCTTCGCTGAAATACTTGCTGATTCACTTTTATATGTATAAAAAATTCCCCGTACAGTCTATTCAGCTTTTATTGTCCGATGTTTATTCCAACAAGTTTAGCAAGCCTCTCAGCGCGCTTCAACACCGTCTTTCAACGATGTGACCCTGACATGGAGTCGTAACCCAGGCTTACAGAACTCTTTATTGTGACGTTTGGCTTTATAGATTCAACCCCCACAGAACAAAGGATTAATGAGGTCCGGTCACTTCAAAATTGCTTTTTGAAGGTTGCGTTACTCTCCTTTGGATTTACTTATAACTCAACTTCGATTCCTATGAACCTAAGAATTATTATTCAGATTTGTTCCTGGATGCCGTCTGAAAACGGTCACTGAACATCCCCCAACGAGTCTTCAGCCGTCTCCTTTCTGAAAAAAGTACGGGGCCTTTCACCTTCGTCTTACATACCTCGTTGATTCACTTTTATGTTATATAACTTTCCTACCTATCTAAAATATGTATTTGTATATTCCACCGCAACAACTATGACACCGGAATATGTCTCTGACAACTCTAAAATTTAGTTTAGCCAATTACAGACCTTCGATAGAAACAGGCTTGTCTGCTCACCTTTCAATTGTAGGATCCTCGTTTTAGTTGTCAGAGATTATTCTAGGCCTCTTCTCCGGACCATTTGTCCGCTGGCTGCTGATTTTCCTCTCAAAAACCCTACTCATGACGTCACCACGTCATGACGTCATCACGTCGGGGTCACCATTTGTTGGAGATTTGGAGGATGTTTAAAACCAACCTCGCCTCCGCGTGTCGTTTGGTAAACTGGGTAAATTCGTAAAAAGGAAGGGATTAAGAAACACCAGAATGCAAGTTAAACAATAATCTGCTTTAATGGTAAAACATACAAATACATCACCGAATCACGAAGCACTCTGCAGAGTAGTCCGGGCTCAGGTTCTACCACCGTGTGAGACATGTCTCAGGAACGGCAAGTCAAAAACAAGAGCCCCGATCTTCAAAATGATCACAACATTTATACACAGAGTTCACTTCTGAGCGAGCTAGACAGTGAGTTGGCAGTGTTCCATTGGTCGGTTTCCCTTCTGGGCGGGATCCCAGGTAGTAAGTCCACAGTTGTTGATTCCATGTTGCTTCTGTTGCGTGTGTGTGTGTGTGTGTGTGTTTCTGTCTCTCTGCCCTTAGGCAGATCCCCCAATCAATGATTTGGCGTCATGACAGAGGACTCTTTGACAGGACACATACTCATTCCCCCTAAACATCTTCAACACACACATCCTATCATGTATCTTTAACAGAAGTTAATTGTTCTTATCGCTTAATGGCTTCCCTGAACTTCCCTTCACCCCAAAGTCAGCTTACTAGGAATGAATACATTTTATTGATAAGCTCAAAAGAACCTTTATCTCATTTACTGCTGGGTGACCCAAGTCTCAAGGCCTGCAGGATGTGTAGGAAATAAACATTAATTATACAAGACTTTAACTGCCTTATATCTGAAAATGTATCTGGGAATTCCCCTGTTAATTGCAAGGACTATTGATAATTAACAGAGAGACCGTAGGGGCCTCTTCTTGGTATCTGCTAGGCAGAAGTCACTCAATGCAGAAATCACAAGTTTAACACACATTCTATATAAGGTGACCTTAAAATGAATATACCAGATTGAACTTTCCTGCCATAACACATTACTTTAATACTTAAAATAATTCAAATAATACTTCAGTAATTAATGTTACGGCTTGGGTTAGCGTGTAAGCTAGTGGTAGCTACATCGGTGCTAACGATGCTAATAGTAGCCTCCAAGTTAAAATCATTGACTATGTTAAAACGAAATAGACAAGCGTTAAGTGGGCTAATACTGTGCAACAAACGGCTTCTGTTTGAGGTTGATAAAATAAGGTCATCCTTGTAAGTTAGAGAGATTATTATTATTTAGGTAGGAACTGTATGCATCACTAAGGTTAATTTAAATTGGCTATGCTCAAGTATGTAGACAACTAATGTCGAAGTAGTGTATGTGAAATCAACCTCACAATAAGATGTGTGTATATTACAATTATTAATGTCATATTTCAAGATGATTACTTAGATATTACAATATGGTTGGTTGAGCTGGAGTTCATTATTGAGCTTACACGTTAACATCACAGTCATCTGAAGAACAAACCCAAACCTTGTTGTTTTTATTAATTGCATTACCAAATGGGTATCAAATAAACAGCATGCATTGGTAACACAACTTCCAAAGTTACAGTAAAATAAAAAGGACCCTGACTCGGACAATACACAATCCAACATGTTCAACAGAAGAGAATCAGTTATATTGTTTGTACACATGGTACTTTACATATATATATCTGTTTGTTTAAGGTGTCCAGGTGATGCAGACAGGCTGGACCAGAGAGTGAGAGACAGAACTGGAGTCCTCACAGCAGTGAACTTCAGCACAGGTACAAATACTATTTTTTTCATACTGTACAAAAAATCAAGAAAGTATTGACTTTAATACACTGATATACATTCCATTAAACAATACTAGATCACCTACACACCAGTGAAGTTGAGGGTTTTTTCTGTACAAAAAGTTACATTTAGATGTTAACAAGCAATATGATTTTGTCAGCTTTCTAATTTAATGTATTGAAGGCTAAGATATTTAACACATAGTGAGAACTGCTACTATTTATCTCTCAATATTGTCTTTTAAAAAAGTGGTAAAAGTTATTCTTTCAGTGAGACAACAGAGCAAGCTTCTACAGTTGCGTAGAAACTGTCACGGTTTGTGAAACAAGCAGGACCCAAAGGCAGATATAAACTGAAAATTCCTTTATTTCAAGGCTATGATATCTCTATACAATGACAAACAGAACAGGACGAACCGACCAAGACAGACAGACAACCCAGAACTTAAATACACACAAGACTCAATCACACAACAAGACACAGGTGAGGAGGGAGGATAAAACACAGGGGCCCAGGTGAACATAATCAGACCATTAGACACACCAGGGAAACTAATGGCAAGAGGAAAACACAGGGAAAAGGACCAGACAATAACCCAAAGGAAAACATGACATGGAAAACAGCAAAAACACCCAAACCTACAAAACTATAAACGTGACATAACATAAGAATCGTGACATAACCCCCCCCCTCGAGGCACGGATTCCAGACGTCCCACAAAAACAAAAATCCAGCAGGGTGGGTGGAGGGGGTCTGGAGGACGGGCCTCGGGCGAACGGCCCGGGGGCAAGGCAGAGTTCAAAAAAGGGGAATTCGGGCGGACGGCCCGGGGGCAAGGCAGAGTTCAAAAAGGGGAATTCGGGCGGACGGCCCGGGGGCAAGGCAGAGTCCATGGAGGGAACCTCGGGCAGACGGCCCGGGGGCAAGGCAGAGTCCGAGGAGGGGTGAAGACCAGACAGCTCCGGATGCCGGTCAGGAGCCGGTGTCGGCAAGATCCCCCATGGAAGAGGACACAGGACCGGCAGGACCCCCGGAAGGAGAGCAGTCGGCGGAATCCCCAACGCGACAGGACATGGAGTTGGCAGGACCCCCAGCGGAAGAGTAGTCGGCGGGACCTCCAACGTGGCAAGACATGGAGTTGGCAGGACCCCCGGCAGAAGAGTAGTCTGCGGGACCTCCAACGGGACACGACATGGAGTTGGCAGGCCCCCCGGCAGAAGAGTAGTCTGCGGGACCTCCAACGGCACAGGACCTGGGGTTGGCAGGACCCCCGGCAGAAGAGCAGTCTGCGGGACCTCCAACGGGACCAGACATGGAGTTGGCAGGACCCCCGGCAGAAGAGTAGTCTGCGGGACCTCCAACGTGACAAGACATGGAGTTGGCAGGACCCCCTGCAGAAGAGTAGTCTGCGGGACCTCCAACGGCACAGGACATGGGGTTGGCAGGACCCTCAGCAGAAGAGCAGTCTGCGGGACCTCCAACGGGACAAGACATGGAGTTGGCAGGAACCCCGGCAGAAGAGTAGTCTGCGGGACCTCCAACGGCACAGGACATGGGGTTGGCAGGACCCCCGGCAGAAGAGTAGTCTGCGGGACCTCCAACGGGACCAGACATGGAGTTGGCAGGACCCACGGCAGAAGCGCAGTCTGCGGGATCTCCAACGGCTCAGGACATGGGGTTGGCAGGACCCCCGGCAGAAGGGCAGTCTGCGGGACCTCCAACGACACTTGAGTGGGTTGGTTCGCCAACAGAACCCGGGGAGCTGGCGTCGGACGGACAGCCAACAGGAGACGAGGTGCTGGAGTCGGCCGGTATGCCGACAAGACACGGGGAGCTGGCGTCGGACGGACAGCCATCAGGACACGGGGAGCTGGCGTCGGACGGAGAGCCAACCGGAGACGAGGTGCTGGAGTCGGCCGGTATGCTAACAGGACAAGGGGAGCTGGCGTCGGACGGACAGCCAACAGGAGACGAGGTGCTGGAGTCGGCCGGTACGCCGACAGGACTCGAGGAGCTGGCGTCGGCCGATGAGTCATCAGGTGACGAGGAGCCGGAGTCGGGACCATGGTTACTGGAGCCGGCACTGAAGCCGGGAACATGGCTGTAAGGTCCGGTTCTGGACCCGGAAACATGGCTGTAAGGTCCGGTTCTGGAGCCGGAACCATGGCTGCTGGGCGCGGAGCGGAAGCCTGGATCCTGGCTGTGTAAGCCAGGTAATGGAGTATGGAAGCAAAGCTGCGTGGGCCGGTACTGGAGCACGGAGCCACGGCTGCTGGGTCTTGCGCTGGAGCCGGAACCATGGCTGTTGGGCGCGGAACCCTGGCCTTGCGTCTCTTAGGAGTTTTTTGGAGGCTTCGTGGACCCCCAAACTCCAGACCAGACCCCAAGAAAGGGTCAGAAAATGAGGACTGGCTCTCAGGGCTACATGAAAAAATCCTAAGCCACTCGGGCAACAAGCTCCAGAGCCAGGGCTTGCGAGCAACCTCCTGACGTGCCTCCTTCAACGCAGCCTCTCTACCCCGTCTAGATGAGGCGCCTTTCCACTTATAAAAAATATACTCCAGAGAATATCCAAGACGTTCCGCCTGTAGCTTCAAAAGGTTTGCTGCGTCCATTTTAAGGTCGGTTCGTACTGTCACGGTTTGTGAAACAAGCAGGACCCAAATGCAGATATAAACTGAAAATTCCTTTATTTCAAGGCTATGATATCTCTATACAATGACAAACAGAACACTCACCGCAGAACTAGTCAGGGAACAGGACGAACCGACCAAGACAGACAGACAACCCAGAACTTAAATACACACAAGACTCAATCACACAACAAGACACAGGTGAGGAGGGAGGAGAAAACACAGGGGCCCAGGTGAACATAATCAGACCATTAGACACACCAGGGAAACTAATGACAAGAGGAAAACACAGGGAAAAGGACCAGACAATAACCCAAAGGAAAACATGACATGGAAAACAGCAAAAACACCCAAACCTACAAAACTATAAACGTGACCTAACATGAGAATCGTGACAGAAACATAGAAAGTTACACAATCAATGCAATTATTATTAGCAGTATTTAGTAGTTATAGTGCAAAAATTAAAACGTAGTGGCAGTTACGTAATTGCACGTTATCATAGTATTATTAATAATACTAATAATAATAATATGATATAATATTGCACATAGTTATATATATATAGCAGCGAGTGTATTGCAGTGATGGAACTTACAGTATATTGCACATAGTGTTGGTGTGGAAGTTCTCAGTGCCCTTTACTTAGGGGTGAAGAGTTAAAGAGTTTGATTGCCACTGGGAGGAAAGACCTCCTGTGGCGCTGTGTGGTGGTTATGGGTGATCTCAGTCTATGGCTGAAAGTGCTCCGGTAGGAAACCAGTGTGGCATGCAGGGGGTGAGACCCGTTGTCCAGAATGCTGAGAAGTTTCCTCAGCATTCTCCCCTCCGACACCATTGCCAACGACTCCTGATCCACTCCCAGGACAGAGCCTGCTCTCCTGATGAGCTTGTTGAGTCTGTTGGCATCAGCTGTCTTTGCCTCGCTTTATGAGCTTCACATCACTTGTGCCTTGTACCGCAGAGTTTGCAACGTCACAAATAAATGGGGCCAATCTTCAGTCAGATGTGAATGTGTAATCTAACATTTTCAGTAAGAATAATGGACGAAAGGAGTGCAAATACAAATACAATTTATTGAAATGTGAACCAAAACTTAATCAAACATGTTTTAAATAAAAAGCACATATGGACAGAAGGTGTAAAACTAATAAAGTAAAGATATTTATTCAAATAAAGTGACAGACTAGGCCTGTGCAGTTGGTATCAGCTTTGCCCAGCATGGGCTCCTCCATCAGGCCTGGTCCTCCTCGCAGAGGAAAGACCCTCAGTCCTCTCCAAACAAACAGACAGGACGTCCATCACACGGAGGTTTCTCCCTGAAGTCTCTGCAGCTTTCTGGACACCACGCTGTCTCAATCCGTCCACACTGAATATGAGAGGGGGAAAATGAAAATAACAAAATGCTTTAGACAATAAGAAACATAAAGTTGACTGTTGAGTTGCTCAGTTTTTTTAGATTGTCAATACTATTACTGTATAAATAATATATCAGGTTAAGAGGCACATTCAAATAAAGGTTGGTCTTTAAATACATGTTGTCTTTTTAATTTTTTTGTCTAAAGTCAAGGATCTAGAACTGGTACTTAGTTTTAATGATACAGTCTGGTTATTATGCTGTTTGGAGGAGGCCTCACAGGTAAGAGCACTAACTAGCTACCATCACATGTACCTTAGCTTGACTTAAATGTATTAAACGTATAATTAAGTGATATCAAAATATAAATAACTAATGTCATGCAAACATATTAATATTTGCTTGATTCCAGTGTTGAATCTAGCACAATTGCATACAAACGTTAAGGGATTTTAAGATTCTGAAGTATTATGCTAAAAACTCAATAACTTAGATTATTATTTTTAGTTTTGCTGAATAGTTTCATGTCCGCTTACCTTAGGAACGTAAAATGCCACGGCAGTGTGCAGATGGGGAGCATGTTAGCTTAGCTTGGTAGCTTCAGCTAGCTCTGGAACTTTCAGCTCGGTGGCAGCAGGTCCCGCCTCGGCTCCGCCTCTTTGCCCTTATTTGGAGTAGGCTGGGGAAGGCAGGAGTTGAACTCTGACGTCACTGTCGAGCCGTTAGTGGCCGACTCCGCCTACTAAGGGCTTCTCTGCAACTGCAGAATCCTATGGGTGACGTCACGGACCCTACGTCCATTTATATATACAGTCTATGGTTTGAACCTATCCAAACCTGTGTCCCAATTCAGAGGCTGGGTCCGGACCCAGCCTCGCAGTCCACGGAGGACCCAGAAATGAGACGGTCTACGGAGCATGTCCTTGTACGTCACCGGCAGTTACCCCTACATTTTGCCGCCCCCGTCACCTAGCAACCAGCTGCAGTCACAAGTGCCGGTAATAATTGCTGACACTAGGCAAAATATTTTCAAACTGTTTTCAAAACTGTTTTCAAAACTGTTTAATATGGAGTCAGATCTAGCTGTACTTATTTTTGGTGTTATATAATATGTTTAAATTATTTTCCCGAGGTCGCAACAGGCCCCCGTGAAGAGGGCTTCATTCTCCCCGCGCATCTGGATAAATTGCGCAGTCTGCTCCTTGCTCCCTATCAAAACAAAATTGTTGCAGTAAGATTTGTATAACAAAAGGAGTTAAATAAATAAATTAGCTTTATAATGAATCCCAACAATATGAAAACCAAACAGGGTTTAGAAATATTTTCACTTCATATTATTTTACATGTAATATAAAGAAGACATCTCCAATTGCCCGTATATTTAAATACACAAATTAAATAGGTTTACTTTTCTTTCATGTCGTTTACTATTTGGGTGAGTACATTTAAAAACGAATCCAGCTGAAACCGTTGTAGCCGTTGATGGGATGTTACAAGCCATATATTTTTTTTAAAACTCATTCGTCACCGTCACCCGTTACATCCTGGGATATGGTACACCGCGGAGTGTACATCAGATGTATCCTCTAAATCTGGGGAAAGAAGGCTGCATTTGCGGGCCGCATTCGGAGGAGTCTTGTCTTTTTTTAAAATTGGGACAGCCTTCGTTTGGCGGAAGTGACGTATGCGGTCTCCAAATGCATCCTCAGGAGGATGCGGCCGCTGAATTGGGACACAGCTCAGATGTATCCTCTAAATCTGGGGAAGAAGGCTGCATTTGCGGGCCGCATTCGGAGGAGTCTTGTCTTTTTTTTTTATTGGAACAGCCTTCGTTTGGCGGAAGTGACGTATGCGGTCTCCGAATGCATCCTCAGGAGGATGCGGCCGCTGAATTGGGACACAGTGACTACTGCGACGGTTGACGTAGAGAAGCCTGCGAACATTACGCCGGATATGACGTCATATAACGGATGACGGATGCGACGGATATGCACCCGAGCCGATCTTGTAGTCGTGTACCCCATAGACATATAAAGAGTAGACGCCGCATCGACCGCTACTGCCTATTGGCGCTGGCGCTGACGAGCAGTGGGGCCGCCATCTTGGACCGGTCACCCGCTTCACTCAGTGTAATCTGTCTGGCAGGCGCAATGAAGTGTCAGCGCATTTAATCAATCATAACTCGCTGAATACAAAAATGATTTTCACGGGGGGGGTTTTCTGCAAACGTCATATATGTAGGCGTGATACCGGACACATTATTCGGCGTATTTTAATATTCATAATAGGCTTAACAGCAATAGAATATTCTGGTATTTGATAGCCTATATGTTATGTATGATAGGTATTTTGCAAAAGACACACGATATATAATATAGGCTAATATATATATACACACACACACACACACACACACACACACACACACACATATACAAAAACACTAATGGTCTATATGATAGAGAAGCAGAAGCAGATTGTGTAGGCCTACAACTCAGCTATTTTTATAAGTTGAAAAATGAAGAAACAATAATACATTATACATAGACAGAAGTTATATATCAGTAAAAATTAATATCTATATCTATGTCAGAAAAAATGAAAATCTACATCTATATCTATATAAAAAATGTAAATGTTCAAGTTAAACACAAGAACATGACCCCACCCCGCCCCAAACCATATTTAAACAAAGTTGCTAATGAAAGTTTAAATGAGCTAAAAGCCCTGAAAGAGGACTGTTTTGCAGAGCTTCTTTCTCGTGCTCCCTTTCTGCAGGTCAAGAGAGGTGAGTTTGGCAATGTGTTGTAGTCTTATTTTCAGAAACACAGACACAACCAATGACAACAAGTTGGAATAATGGTTGTCGATGACAAACTGCATCTCCTCAATGTGTTCCCCAAGCTGAAAAACATCCTCCGTTCCAATCTCCTCCCGGACGATGGTGACTGTCGACACCTTTGGAGCTTGCCTTGTTGAATCACAACAATCACCCTCTCTGCAGCTCTCAGCACCTTCACTGTGCCTTGTGATGGAATCACTAGGCCACCGTTGTTTTTCAGGGCTAGAAGGTGGTAGCTCTCATCAAATGATGAAGGTAAAGCATCTCTGACCAATCTTGCACGGCACACATCACAGGACAGCTTTCGCAGAATCTGCCGGACTACAAATCCTGCGATGTAGACCAGCGCATTTTCCACCAGACCACCAAACCGAGTGGGAAGATAGCTGTGGTCACTCACAACAGCCGAAATGTTGGCGAATGGAGATGGGTGCTCTTCAGCAGTTTCAGCAGAAGACATCTCTACCGCAGACAGGGACACAGTGTGATCTTGGGCTGCCACATTGCCTGTCTCACTAGGTGAAACACCTCACCGAACCATCAGACGGCGGAAGATGGCCTGGAACTGGCGTGCAGATGGACACAATACATACATTACTCATAAATTATTTTCAGAATTTATTGCAATTAAAAGAACATCAACCCTACCTGACGCTCTAATGGAATTAAATAGGAGCTCCAAGTGATCCTGGCTGAACCTGTAGGTGAGGACATACCGCTGAACTTGGAGCAGTTCAGGAATCATCAGCATCAACGTGTCGATGTTAATGACAAATCCGATGACTGACAAGTACCTGCAAAAGAAAAACATTTTAGTACTCTGATCATGGCAAAACATATACAGTATACTTGTAGGACACTTAGCTAACTAGGAACAATGTAATTGCAGAACTGGGATAACTTGAGAACAAGAACACATGCAAGAACACATGCAATACATACCATTTTGACACCTACATGTGCTTGATGTTGTGTAATACGTACCATTAGAAGCATCTGGGACCTCAAAAACACTGAATACAAGATAATTCAAATATAAACAAATCTGCAGATTGAAAAACATTGAAACAAGAAAACATCATTTCAACATGCATACCCTCCTTCTGACACCTGCAAAACTTGATGTTGTGTAATACATACTATTTAGAAGCATCTGGGACCTCAAAAACAATGAATACAAGATCATTCCAACAAACAAAACTGAACACAGAAAAACATTGAAATAAAAGAGCATCATGTTAGCAGACAAAACTAAAGGAAAAAACATTGTAACAGTAGCATCATATGAACCTGATGTAGGGAACAGAGGATCTTATGAACTCGATGCATAACGGAACAGAGTATCGTTGAACTCATGTCGTGAACTTTTCATGCATGAATAACAAGCATTATTTTTAATAGACCTCTTAGATCGGTGAAGTGGTGTTCCATCTTTTGTCACCAAAGTGAGCAAGTACTCCCTGGCTCTTGACAAAAATGCTTTCCTCTCTATCCAATTCAAAGCACCCAAGGGAGATTTGAATCCTTTGGCACGAGGATTGCGTCCATTCATTGTGTCAAACAGCCTGTCAATAATCTATAAAGAAATATCGGCATCTAAATCACTATCATTACGGTGTTTCATTAGGTATCAGATAGTTGTAATCAATGCTCATCTATTCAAGATATAAAGAGAACAGAGTACTTATTTCTAAACTGTATGTTCAACGTGCAACATGCAAACTTAGTATTTGCTTGACTTCCTTCTCTCCATAGGCCTGCTTTGTGCTACAGCAAATTTCACACAGAGCTTTAGCACTCTAAAATTTGTGAAGGTATGTGTAAGGTTATATACAAACTTTTGTATTTATGAATATGCAATATCACGGTTCATTAAAATATTTGCATGTTGAACTTAGAGAATTATCAACAAATTGTTCCTGATGCTCAAATCACATTTTGATCAATTATTTAAAAAAAAACACGTACTTGGTTCTATAATCACTAACTGTTTACCTCAATGAATTCTGCCGTTGCCTCACAGTCTTTAAACTGAGAGTACCTAAGATCCCTCATTGTGCGGAGAGCAAGTGACACGGAGCGACTCAGTGTTTGTGCAGCCAGGGACAGCCTCATCTTGTGGTTCTCAAAGTAGACATGTTTGTCTGTGATTTTATTGGCAGCATGCAGTCCGTCTTTTTTTTGCACATCATTGAGATGATTGATGAACCTCCACTTGATCTGTCCGGTGGTCGTTGCAATTGGACTGTATGCCTGCAGAGAAAGATTCAGTCACTGCTCAAACAAGTACAAACAGCAAAATGTTGATCATCACGTCCAGCCATAACTGTGCAAATGAATAGACAACAATATTTAGATACAACTTTTAGCAGCAGAGACATAACTTGTACAAATAGGTCTACAACAATCATCATTTACCTGCAACATATTACGTGCCAATTTCAGCATGTGGCATGCATCCATCATTACAAATACTTTGTCACCAGTCGAGGAATGCGGGAAACTGGTTTTAAGTGGCTCCTGTGGGTTTCCCTTCAGAAACAGTACCGAAGGAGTGGCAGACCGGAGTGGTGGTTCCCCTTTTCAAAAAGGGGGATCAGAGGGTGTGTGCCAATTACCGAGGCATCACACTACTCAGCCTCCCCGGGAAAGTTTACTCTAAGGTACTCGAAAGGAGGGTCAGGCCGATTGTCGAACCTCAGATTGAGGAGGAACAATGCGGATTCCGTCCTGGTCGTGGAACGACGGATCAGCTTTTTACTCTCGCAAGGATCCTGGAGGGTGCCTGGGAGTATGCTTATCCAGTCTACATGTGTTTTGTAGACTTGGAGAAGGCATATGACCGGGTTCCCAGGGAGTCACTGTGGGAGGTGCTGCGGGAGTATGGGGTGAGGGGGTCTCTACTCAGGGCCATCCAATCTCTGTACTCCCAAAGCGAGAGCTGTGTCCGGGTCCTCGGCAGTAAGTCGGACCCATTTCAGGTGAGGGTTGGCCTCCGCCAGGGCTGCGCTTTGTCACCAATCCTGTTTGTAATATACATGGATCGGATTTCGAGGCGTAGTCGTGGGGGAGGGGGTCTGCAGTTCGGTGGACTAAGGATTGCACCACTGCTTTTTGCAGATGATGTGGTTCTGATGGCTTCATCGGTCTGCGACCTTCAGCACTCACTGGATCGGTTCGCAACCGAGTGTGAAGCGGCTGGGATGAGGATCAGCACCTCCAAATCTGAGGCCATGGTTCTCAGCAGGAAACCGATGGACTGTCCACTCCAAGTAGGGAATGAGTCCTTACCCCAAGTGAAGGAGTTCAAGTATCTCGGGGTCTTGTTCTCGAGTGAGGGAACAATGGAGCGTGAGATGGGTCGGAGAATCGGAGCAGCGGGAGCGGTACTGCAGTCTCTTTACCGCACCGTTGTGACGAAAAGGGAGCTGAGCCAGAAGGCAAAGCTCTCTGTCTACCGGGCCATTTTCGTTCCTACCCTCACCTATGGTCATGAAGGATGGGTCATGACCGAAAGAACGAGATCGCGGGTACAAGCGGCCGAGATGGGTTTTCTCCGCAGGGTGGCTGGTGTCTCCCTTAGGGATAAGGTGAGAAGTTCGGTCATCCGGGAGGGACTCGGAGTTGAACCGCTCCTCCTTCGCGTCGAAAGGAGCCAGTTGAGGTGGTTCGGGCACCTAGTTAGGATGCCACCTGGGCGCCTCCCTAGGGAGGTGTTCCAGGCACGTCCAGCTGGGAAGAGACCAAGGGGTAGACCTAGAACCAGATGGAGGGATTATATCTCTTCTCTGGCCTGGGAGCGCCTTGGGATCCCCCAGTCAGAGCTGGTTGATGTGGCCAGGGAAAAGAAAGTTTGGGGCTCTCTGCTGGAACTGCTACCTCCGCGACCCGACCACGGATAAGCGGGAGAAGATGGATGGATGGATGGATGGATAATATTCTGTGTTATATCATTTAAAAAGCATGTCACTGAATGCCAAATAATAGATTTGATTTAACTGGGCAGTTGGAATATCATTATCATTAGTTTACCAGAGAGCAGAAAATGCATGTGAATGTGAATAAAAATGATATTTATGAGTGTTAAACAAACTCAGACAAGAGCAGAGAATACAAACAGACTGCTACGAAACAGCAGCAATTTCACACATGTCCAGTGCAGAACAAACAGTAGGTTACAAAACTGTACATTAGGCCTACAGAACTAACAGGTCGGAAAGGTGTTGCATTTCGCCAAATTGCGGGGGGGGGTGGGAAGGTTAGTGTGAGCCCTGCGCTTGGTGGTTCTCTGCCAGTTTCTTCACTGCGGGTTGCAGAGAACTTAGTTTCAGTCGCAGTGCACCTGAGGCTTTCAAGTTCAAGCGATTGCGGTACTTGGACTGCATGTGGAGGACCTGGCTGAATCCCTGCTCCACGAGGTATGTGGTTGGGAAAGCCAGAAGAAGCAGCCTCGCTTTCTCCCAGAGAGCCGGGTAACGCTGAGAGTATTTGACCCACATGTTGCCCCAGCCAGAGGTGCGGAAAATAGCCTGGGCCTCATCGTCACTCTGGATGTCGATGAGATGCTCCTGTATTGCTGGCTCGCATTCCGCCACGTCCGCCTGAAAGGGCTGCACCACCCAGGTGGGAACATCGAGGTCCAAAAGATCTCTGAAGCGGATCTTCAAGTCGGCATTCACCATCCTCAGGTGGTCTGTGTAAATGAGGAGGCGCTCATCGGTAAGAGCCTCAGACACCTGCAATGAGTATAACCAGGAAATTGTTATCGGTGCAGAATGTTACCATCCGATTTTAAACTGGTTATTTTATTGCTAATTAGTTTACTAATTGATGTTTCTTTATTCTCATAATACATTCAGAACATAAGTTATTTATACTAACCAGGAACACAAATATAGTGTTGCATAGAGTAGCCTACATTTATTACATGTATTATTTATTATTATCATTATTTAGTAGCCTAGGCTAGATCACCTTGGTCAACAGCGGGAAATGAGCAAACTGCCTCCTGCCTATGCTCTGCCGGTATAGATCCAGCCTGGAGGTGAGACTGTGGATGACCGCCTTGCTCTGGATCAGAGTAACTCCTTTTCCTTGGAGCTTCAGCGTGACTTCATTCATTTTGCCAAAGAAGTCTGCGAGGTACATGATGTCGCAGCGGCTGGATGACACCTGTTCCCAGAGTGCTGCATCCACCTCCTCCAGGAACTCCACGATGCTGTCAAACAGCTCACAAAAACGAGCAAGGCCGTTTCCTTTTGAGAGCCAGCGGACATCAGTGTGGAGAAGAAGACGCTCAAAGGTCTCATCATTTTCCTGACACAGCTGTCGGAACAATCTGTTATTCAGGGCGTGGGCTTTTATTTTGTTTATTGCCTTTACTGCAACATTGAGAGACTCGTGGAGAGGTGGACTTTTAGATTTGGCCACAAGGTTGTGGAGGTGCAAGACACAGTGGACTGTGAGGACATGCGGGACCTGCTCCTTCAGCAGAGTGGTGAAGCCATGGTACCTGCCAACCATGGAAGGGGCACCGTCAGTAGCACATGCGAGGATGTTGTTGATCGGGATTGACTTCTCCTGTAGATAAGCATCCAGTGCATTAAAAATGGTCTGGCCCTTGGTGTCTGTGACCAGATATTTGGAAAATAAAAATTCCTCAGCCATCTCCTGACTGTTGGAGGTGCTATAGCGGACATAGGCCATCAACAGAACATTGTTGTCAGAAGTGGTTGTCTCATCCAGCTGAAGGCTGAATGGAGTTTCCCGCAGGATGGCACACAGCTGCTCCTCTGATATACGGTGTCATTACTGAGTGGGATGGATTTCAGCACCTGTGTGGGATCACGCTCCATCACAGTAGATATGACCTCTTTGATGGCAGGGAGTACCAACTTCTCTCCGATTGTGAACGGCTGCCCACATTTGGCTATCAGCAAGGAGATGTTCTATGACGCTATTAGCCCGCTGTCAGTCTGGGTGGTCTTCCTAGCGAAGAGACTGCTGATGGTGCTCCTACCATGTTTCTCTTTGAGGGCCTGGAAGAACGGACGCTCCTTATCTGCCTTATCCGGGTGGATCTTGGTAAGGTGCTCCTTTAAACGTGAGGGTTTCATTCCCTCATTTGAAAATACATGTTCGCAAAGTAAACACATTGGGAGTTGTGCATTGGTAGGAGACGGTATGAAGCCATAGCTAAGATATTCAATAGAGTACTGTCTGCATTTTATCTTTTTCGCGGCCATTTTGCTGATGTGATATGATTTTTGTTGTTTTATGATGCTAATATTTAGGGGGGGGGGGGGGTAGTGTCACGATATGGCGGCAAAGGCTAGAGGGCTAGCTGGTGACATGACAAGACATCGTGCCGGGAGCGGACCAGAAGTCGTTGTAATTTTGAACAAACAGAGCTCTGTGTGGAGCAGCGTGGCTAGCCAGCTCTTCCATGTCGTAGCAGACATAGAAACGGGTATTATTTTCATAAACTGACCACTTAGTTCGAATCTGTTGGTGGAATTTGTCATATCAAAACATATCAAAATTTAACAAAGTGACACAGATTATTAACAGTCGCGATCCCAAAATTACAACGACTTCCGGTCCGCTCCCGGCTGCTTTTTGTAGGGTACGTTCGTAAATGCGCTCCAAGCGCTCCGAGCGTCCCCGTTCCACAGTCCAGAGGGCTGCGCTCTGAGCGCTCACAGCTGGGTGCTCTGGCGGAACAGACGGGTTGTCCGAGCGGACTGACCGTTCGTGCATTTACGAACGTACCCGTAATAACACTGCGGACAGCTGACCAATCGCAAGCAGAGTTGTGGTTTCCTATAGCAACAAAAGATGCTGACAGCTGCTTTTTGTACAGGAAAAGACGCTGTGGCCAGCGTTTTTCATGACAAAAAGACATTATGCGTGAACGCCCCCCAAGAACACCTCAACGCCCCCCTTTCAAAAATATTGCTTCCAGCGCCCCCCGATGTTCTCTGAACGCCCCCGTTGAGAACCAGTGATGTAGATGGAGTGTGAGGGCAAACTCTCTGTGGTCCTTTGAGTACTCATGGCCCTGCTTTGCCTTGAAGTCTATTTGAAGATCTGAAATTGTATGAGAAAAAATTAATAAGTCCCCTTCATATAATAACAAAGGAGTTTAATAAAGAGTGTAAGAGTAAGATGTACATGAATTTCAAAGTGCTAATTTCATTTTACCTGAGTAGAAATCAAGCCTCTCTTTGAGTTCTTCATTAATGAGGTTCTTTTCCCTCAAATCCCCCAAAAGACTCCTCACTGTGGTCTTTGCCCTCTTTTCTCTAGCCATGGCATTCTTCCTCTCTCGCTCTCCACGCTCCACTCTTGCTAAAGCTTAATTGAGTCTGGCCTTAAGAGCAGTAGGAGAAGCAGGCAAGACATAGCTATGATCCTAGTAGAAAGAGGGATGAACATGGTTTGAGTGATGTTTCACCTCACACACATCACTTTGACACAACTAGAGTATGGCCCACATTCTTTCTTATAGTCATCACCTGTCAAAGCCACTGCCTGCATCATGTGTGTGTGTGTGTGTGTGTGTGTGTGTGTGTGTGTGTGTGTGTGTGTGTGTGTGTGTGTGTGTGTGTGTGTGTGTGTGTGTGTGTGTGTGTGTGTGTGTGTGTGTGTGTGTGTGTGTGTGTGTGTGTGCCAGGAATGCATGTTCAACATGTCTTCAATTGTGTGTGTATGGGTTTATTTGTGAGTGTGTTTACTCATCATTAGGCTGAGGTTGTGAAGTTGAAGCTTCTGGGTCATCCTGAGGGGCCACAGACAGGCTCTCTTCAGCTTTTCTGGAAGTAGACGTAGTCCTGCCCTTTTCCGGCTAAAATGAAGAAGCATAATACTTGAAAAGAATATATATATACATATATATATATATACACACACGCACACACAGGGATAGGTATTTCACCCTGCCCTGTTATTGATAATAGAATATTTACATTTATGAATGCTAATAGCCTTATGATGATACACCTACTCTTTGGAGGTGAACCGGGAAGCTGAAGATGGAGGGAATAACACCATCTCTGAGTCGGACAATCTGTCCTGTCCTCTCAAAGTCGTCCTGCTTAAAATGCTCACTGCAAATCACGGATGACTCGCTTGCAGTGAACCCTTCCCTCCTCAAAGCAACTTCCCACTTCTTCCTCATATCTTTGTCTTTGGGAAACCTTCAAAATAAAAACGGGAGATTTGAGAGAGTCAACACAAAAAAAAATTAAGAAATGTATTCATCCCACAACGGGGAAATTCACTTGTTACAGCAGCATGATTTATAAAGTCTCACTTGGCCATAAACATAATGTTTGCTGGCTACGATTTCGCTGGCGGACATCAATACAGTACAATAATATTCTATTTACAAAATACAACCAATAATAATGTTGAATCTTACTTGTGAAAAGTAATCCCCCGACCCCTGTTCGCAATCGTCCGCCGATTTGCACAGCAATACGCAGCACAGTGCTCTGGCATCTTGAAACCTCTGTCTATGGGTAGAATGTCTGTACAATATGGGTAGGATGACCGGTCCAAGATGGCGGCCGTATTTCTTGCGCTCCAGCAGCCAATGCGGCGTCTACTCTTTATATGTCTATGGTGTACCCGAGCCGATCGTGTACTGACACCGGTACGCAATGTTTGGTGAATCGGAAAGTGGCGGAAAATTTATGGACCTATTTTTCGGATTTCTACTAAGTAAGCAACCTTCCCACGTCAATCCTACGCACGCCGTTATACATGAGGCCCCAGCTCTCACATGTTCTGGGAGGTGAAATTACTGTTTTGTCTGTGACCTTGTAGCTTTGTAGAGTGCTTAAAATAACAATTTCAGTTCCCCATCTGAAAGGGCTGTCCGACAGCAATGTGAAGCAGTGAAAATGTTCTAAATATAGCGTACATATTAATAGATATTGGGTTTTTTAGGTGTCTAAATAAAAAAAAATTCCCCAAATCATTACATTACTTGAATTCCTGCTGAAACTCCTGTCTGTTTTACGGATATATACCTCATACAATCCTAAATAAATATGAACTATCCCTTAAAAGCATGGACTAAAAGGCAAAAATCCTCAGCATGATCTTATTTTGTGCACAGTTGTTTTCAATAATAGCTGGGATTTTTATTTCCTGATCTCCTTGCACACAGCTGAGCTCCTGCCTGCTTTTGTAAAAACTAATCCTTTTCATGTTCTACTTGGACCAACTATTTTCCACTGCTCTTTAACAGGCTCTTGTCTTTTGTAAAAGCAGACCATGAATACAAGGCTTCAAGTCCCACCCAGAGTTTGTTTGTAACGAAGAAATTGTTGAATAAAGCTTCTCAGCTGTTGCCCTCTTAGTCATGATTGCTAAACCGGTGTGACATTTATCACACCACATAGCTCTCACAGCATGCAGTCCTTATGTTGTTTAAGCTGTAAGATTGTTCCTGCTTCGTTGCATCAATGTTTGTTTGTTTGTTTGGTGGTCGTTTCTGCTCCAAACTTGCCTGTTCATCTTCTGCATGTTCCAAACAAACCCAGAAAAAACAGGGTTTTAGGAAGCGTGCAACGCGGCACATCTTGCAGGCTGCATATAATCATTTCCCAGGACAGCCGTGACGTGAATACAAGCTGAAACACTGCTGTGTTACATAACTCACAAAAAATAGCAAACGTTACAATCAGGTCATGCAAAAAATAGACACATCATTTAAGGCCTTAATGCAGAAGAATCAGGGCACTTTATTCACTACAAGGACTAACAAATGTAAACTTTAGTCCTTCATATGGGTCCAGCTCCAAAGATCATGGATCCTAAATATACCATAATACAACTAACTGTTATGGCATATTTACGCTTCAATGTATTTTATATCTTTATAACCCCTGTGACATCATCTGGGTTTTCCCAGACTTTAAGAGGACACATATGCTGATTTTCAGGTTCATATTTGTATTTCGTACCTCTACTGTGACATGTCTCCATGCTTTAAAGGTCTCCTATCATGCAAAATGTACTTTTTAAAATGTATTTTATATCTAAAAACGGGGTAAAACGGAGCTGATCCAGATTTGCTGCCAATATGAAGCAATATCAGAAATGTGGGCTTGCTTTACACCCAATATGGTCTTTGTTTGCATTAGCAAGCATTGCTAACACTCAGAGCTAAATTGTACTGGAGAGAGTATATGTGTAAAGAAGCAGGGGATCTCTCCCCATGAGGGAAAAAGCATTTGAGCTCCATACTGTTTCAGAAATATTCCTTGATTTGGTTTGGAACATAATATGGTTAATCACAGCAGCATTTAGGTGAGTATCTGGGTAGAATTCTCCTGCATGAGCTCTCTTTTTTTCCTTTTTTTTTTTAAGTTACGGACCCGGAATCAGCACTTCTCTAACATCTGAAATAGAGGGGCTAGAATGGGTGATCTGTTTGGTGTTTTGATCAAAACACTTCATAGACATGTTTTTTATATATCTGAGACCTATAATATATGCCTAAACATTGTATAATAGGAGACCTTTAATGCTTTTTACTTAAAAGCATTAAAGGTTAGATTTTCTGTAAATGAGGTCTATTGACAAAAAATGCCAAAAAGAATCAAACTTTTGCTAATGAGTTGGGATAGAGTTATCTTTCAGGTGAAATACATTCATATATACTTTAAAAACAGTCAAACCAGGAGAAATGTTGTACAGTGGACAGGGACCCATCACAAATGTTAAGATTAAACCTTTATGACTTGTTTTAAATAAAGGTTTGATTCCAACATTTCTAATTTCATGTAGAAATAACATAAGATTTCAAACTTGTGAAACGTCATACATGCACTAAAGCGCTCATTTGTAACTACAGAAATCCCCACGCTGTGACTGCAGGGTGAGAGTGCAAGAGCCAAGCCGCGCTGCAGTGCAATCTGGGTCAGAGTTACAGATGTGTCTTCCAGCCATGCTCTTCTGTTTGCCAAGGGAAAACAACAGCGTGGCAGTCTGGAACGAGGTGGCTGCAGTGTTGGAAAAGTGCACGGTCCTCTAGAACAGGGGTTCCCAAACTTTTCATCCCGCGACCCCCAAAATAACAGTGCCAGAGACTGGCGACCCCCTGTCGACAGGGTGGGGGGTGGTGGTGGGGGGACTGGTGGGGGGGGGGGGGTTCGAGTGAATTAATTTCAGTTTTCCGCACAAACACTGCGCTAGTGGATTGTCAAAGGGGGAGCCTCGTTGCGGGGAAATTATACAGATGGCTAGTCCGCCCCTTATAAAAAAAATAGATTAATTTTTTTTATTTTTTATTTTATTTTATTTTCCATTTTTATTTTGTAATCATCTCGCGACCCCCACTTTGGGAACCCCTGCTCTAGAAGGGGGAACATACGCAGGCCCAGCCAAGAAGCCCTCATCTTAAAGTTCAGGGCCTGCAGGTTGTTAAGTCTGGTTTTATACGCCATTTTGAACATAAACTGATCTGGCTTTTAAGTTTATGTTTTTAAAATTGTAAGAAGGGGCACTCTGAGAGTTCAGACCTCAAACAAAGCTGTTTCCATATGTGAAAACATATTGTGTATCCGCCCTTTGATTGGAGTCATTCAAAAATGTAAAGAGTCCTTCATTGGTGCACCCATCCACCAAGTTGAAAGAAAATTCAGCCAGTATTCGCGTGATCTTATGAGTATTTTCGTTTCATGGCAATTCAGATTTTTGCAAAAAAAACTAACGTTTTTTTAAATTCTAATTTGTTTTACCTTTAACCAGCCAATCATTTATACAAGAAACGCTTTCATCTAGACATTGAGAGATAATTAATTTACATCAATAACCTTAATAATATTCAGATTTCTTTAAAAACCAACTACGCTGCATCCTCATCTTCAGTAGTTTTGCTTCAGTGCAGCTACAATAAAACATGCCAATTAACACCACACATTTGCTCTAAATGGTAAACTCTTTATTTGATTGTAATCTGACATTACTTCAAACATTTTAGCACAGCTAACACAAGTATTGGTTTTTATTAATTACTTTCTTTGTCTCTTGAGTTACCATGTCCATTGGGGGAGGTTACTTCCTGGTTAAGCAAAGGGCATGGCCGAGCACTGAGGACTCATAAATACTGCAAGGAGCCAATTGGGACAGATTGGGACAAACCACCTGCTTCCATGTCAAAGGGGGGATTTGGGTTTTGTCAGTGTCCTTTGTGTATGATGTGACTATTAATTATCCCTTGGGTTCAACTTGGTTTGGCCAAGCCACTATATATCTTTCTTGGTTTTCCATTGTAGCAGGTCAGCTTTGTTGAGTTAAGGAGTCTAAGGGTATTTTCTCGATTTTTAGATGTTTTCTTAAATCCCCTTTTAAATGTATTTCTTCTAACATGGCATCCCATGTGTTAAATATCAAAATGTTCAGGACAATCTCTGGTATTGCTATATATGCAAATTACTCACTTTAGAGCACTGTGTGATGAGATAAGTAGCTCAAAAGCTTAAAATCTGACATCCGATTTTCGGAAAATCGTCAGAACTCTTGTGTAAACACAAATTTACTCATGTGATCGAATTGTTTTGGTGTTTTAGATTTGGTTACCAAAGTCTTAGGATCACAAAAGTAGTGAAATATTTGAATTACACTGTATATAAATGTGTAATTCATGTCTAATATGAAAATTAATTAATTCAAATTTTGAGTAAAACAAGTGTTTATCACTCTACTTTCACCACAGCAGGGACTGAGATACATTAGGACTGAATAAAGACTTCATATTACATACCAAGGTTCATGTGATGTGTACAAATACAAATTGAGCATTCAAACTTTTTAGTTTGTATTCAATATTGAACATCAGAACTTTCAACCAACTCTTCATTATAAATGTCAAGACAGTGTCAAGGTCTTTGTCTGTTTTCCAAAACAGTGGGTCTGACTGCTGTGTGTAGGTGAGGGTGATGGTGCATGGGCTGCTGTGTAGGTGGGGTGTACAAGTGCTATACGAGAGCCTCCATGAGACCTCCTTGCTGGCTGGGTTGAAGGTGATGGCTGTGGTGGAGCCTTTGTGCTGAGGTGTATCTTGACCTGTTTGCCACCTACAAACAAACAAGATTTCTGGCTCCCACAGACCTGTAACTTCTTCTTTAAGAGCCTCCTCTGTCCTCCACTCGTTAACTGTATTAATGGCACCTGTTTGAACTCGTTATCAGTATAAAAAACACCTGTCCACAACCTCAAACAGTCACACTCCAAACTCCACGATGGCCAAGACTAAAGAGCTGTCAAAGGACACCAGAAACAAAATTGTAAACCTGCACCAGGCCGGGAAGACTGAATCTGCAATAGGTAAGCAGCTTGGTGTGAAGAAATCAACTGTGGGAGCAATTATTAGAAAATGGAAGACATACAAGACCACTGATAATCTCCCTCGATCTGGGGCTCCGCGCAAGATCTCACCCCGTGGGATCAAAATGATCACAAGAACGGTGACCAAAAATCCCAGAACCACACGGGGGGACCTAGTCAATGACCTGCAGAGAGTTGGGACCAAAGTAACAAAGGCTACCATCAGTAACACACTACGCCGCCAGGGACTCAAATCCTGCAGTGCCAGACGTGTCCCCCTGCTTAAGCCAGTACATGTCCAGGCCCGACTGAAGTTTGCTAGAGAGCATTTAGATGATCCAGAAGAGGATTGGGAGAATGTCATATGGTCAGATGAAACCAAAATAGAACTTTTTGGTAAAAACTCAGACGTTTTTGGAGGAGAAAGAATACTGGGTTGCATCCAAAGAACACCATACCTACTGTGAAACATGGGGGTGGAAACATCATGCTTTGGGGCTGTTTTTCTGCAAAGGGACCAGGACGACTGATCCGTGTAAAGGAAAGAATGAATGGGGCCATGTATCGTGAGATTTTGAGTGACAACCTCCTTCCATCAGCAAGGGCATTGAAGATGAAACGTGGCTGGGTCTTTCAGCATGACAATGATCCCAAACACACCGCCCGGGCAACGAAGGAGTGGCTTCGTAAGAAGCATTTCAAGGTCCTGGAGTGGCCTACCCAGTCTCCAGATCTCAACCCCATAGAAAATCTTTGGAGGGAGTTGAAAGTCCGTGTTGCCCAGCGACAGCCCCAAAACATCACTGCTCTAGAGGAGATCTGCATGGAGGAATGGGCCAAAATACCAGCAACAGTGTGTGAAAACCTTGTGAAGACTTACAGAAAACGTTTGGCCTCTGTCATTGCCAAAAAAGGGTATATAACAAAGTATTGAGATGAACTTTTGTTATTGACCAAATACTTATTTTCCACCATAATTTGCAAATAAATTCTTTAAAAATCAGACAATTTGATTTTCTGTATTTTTTTCTTTTTCTTTTCTCATTTTGTCTCATAGTTGAGGTATACCTAGGATGAAAATGAAGAGCCTCTCATCTTTTTAAGTGGGAGAACTTGCACAATTGGTGGCTGACTAAATACTTTTTTGCCCCACTGTATGTATGTATGTATTTAGTTATTTAATTGTTATTTATTTCATCGGGACAATGTACAGCTTTTTAGCTGCACCAGAGTTAGCTATACGCTATTTTACTTGTGCACATTTTTACTAACATATTAGCATTTTCGACCAACCTAAGTCCCTATGTACACATACGTGTACATCATGTTTAGCGGCATACCAAATTGTTATTTTTACACATTTGTCAAATTTGCCCCCATGACAAACGTACAATGCTTTGATAAATATCTAAATCAGAAAAAGCCTTGAAATATGATAGGACTTCTTACCTTGTCGAGGTTTGTATTTGGAGCTGCCACTTGAATTATCCCTTGTGGTTTGCCGCCATTTTCAATTTTTACCGTAGTGTACTCTTCTGAAACCACCAGATGGCAGTGTAAGTGCCCACATACGTGACCATGAGGAACCAGTTCAGTAGAATTAACGACTGTGTTCATATAACCAAAAATGTGATGTCCACGCATGTGTACGCCAGGCCCATAATAAACAGCGGATTTCTAACATTTTCCATTTCATGTGGCCGGACTGGGCTCCAGGGCTGAATTTTAGTCCCAGTCCTAGACCTATAATATAGGCCTGAAAATAGTATAAAAGGAGACCTTTAAATAAAGGATCTGAATACTATTTCCACCACTGATCCGCCCTACAGTCCAAGATTTGGATCCGCTCCAGTGGCCCTTGCTTCACCTTTCCAGTAACTTTCCCGAGCAAGCTAGTAATTGTCAAATCAAATCCGTTTTTTTTTTATATACATTAATATGGCCCAATTTCACATATTACACATTTCTCTTAGGAGGCTTTACCGAGTACAGCATATGTCACCTTCTGTCTTTAGCCAGGGAAAAAACTGTTAGAAACCCTGGATAAGCATCAGAGAAGGGATCTGCAGTGGCCACAACGTTGGCAAACATCTCCATGAGGCCAAAGCGCTGCAAAAAAACATGTATATGTATATATGTATATGTATATGTATATATGTATATATATATATGTGTGTATATATGTATTTATATATGTATGTTTGTATATATATATTAGGGCCGGAACTTTAATGCGTTAATTAAGATTAATTAATTACACAAAAATTAACGCATTTTAATCGCACTTATTTTTGCCCTGCGGAACGTTTCTCACTGGATGAGTTTCAGGCGTACCGATTATACTGGAGCACCAACTAACGTTCATGACTTCAGACAACAACAAACCACAGTGAACAATAGTCAAACATGAACGAAGAAGCTGATGAGACCGCTTTGGTTGGCCCCGTGGATGGGACATTTTGTTTTAAAAAAACAGACGGATGGAAGCATCGATAAGAGCACGGTTGTATGCAAATTATGCAAAAAGGAATTTGCATATCACCGCAACACATCAAGCCTCAAGTATCACCTCAATGCGAAACATATAGCAGCTAGCGTGAAAGCTAGCGTGGACGTTAGCCCGACTCCGAGTACAAGGACCCACACCATACTTGCCCTCAGAAATCGGGAGCATTTCAAAATGCAAAATTGGGGGGGGGTGCTAGTGAATCGCCGGAGCCGTTAGATTATCATTAACAGGCTTATTGTAGTTGTAAGTGCACTGCCTTGCGGCCTGTAGCACCGTCCTTGATGGAGCATATGTGTGGGCTGGACCTGTATTTTACAGGAAAGGAGTGAGCAGAGAGTAGAGTAGTTGTCGATTCTTGTTCTGTTTTCTGTGAATATCTGCCTCACCCTCTCAGACTTTTGAGTTGCGCGCGCTACTAAAGAGACGTGTTACCATGGAAACCAAACAATGGTGTAGCTGTATTAAAGTCCGAGTGGAAACAGTCGTGTGTAAATCTGATTTTGTCAGAAATCGGGAGAAATATGACCCCGGGAGGAAACCGGGAGAGGGCAATGAAATCGGGAGTCTCCCGCGAAAATCGGGAGGGTTGACAAGTATGACCCACACCCAACCCACACTCAACCAGATGACTGGTTTCAGGGCCAGGATAACTAAGTCCACGTCTGAAAAAATAACCAGCTCACTGGATTGCACTCGACTGTAGACCACTTGGAGTGGTAGAAGATAAGGGGCTGCAAAAGGTACTACAGATTGCATCGTCTGACACAACATATGAGCTGCCATGCAGAAAGACAGTGACAAAAAGAATCCAGCAGCTTTATGACAATGAAAAGGAAGATAAAGAGAATTTATTGGAGAAAGCCGAATGTGTTGCCCTGACTTGGGATCATTGGACCTCGGTAAGCAATTCAAATTACCTCTGTGTGACGGCACACTTTATTGACATCTTCTCACTGTTCTCAGGTCAAATATTTCTATGTGATTAAAAATGCGATTAATTTCGATTAATTAATTACAAAACCTCTAATTAATTAGATTAATTTTTTTAATCGAGTCCCGGCCCTAAAATATATATATGTATATATATATATATATATATATGTATATATATATATATATATATATATATATATATATATATATATATATATATATATATATATATATATATATATATATATATATATATATATATATATATATATATATATATATATATATATATATATATATATATATATATATATATATATATATATATATATATATATATATATATATATATATATATATATAGAAAAAGAAGATGGAATTTATGGATGTCAAAAATCCCCCTGGTTTTCCTGTAATCCTGCTGACAACAGAAAACATATCCTTCTTGGTGGTAGTTATAAAGCAATGGGAAGGGTTTATGCTAAATACAATACTGGCTTACAAAAACAGACCATCCAAATGGATGTTGCAGCAAAGGCAAATGTGTTTATTAGAAATATTTTCCATACATTAATGATAGTACAGCAGAAAATGACAAGCCCCTCCGTTAAAAGTTTGGGCTGCCACGATGAAAAACATTTCTGTTTGTTGGCTCAAAACTTTAAGGGCAAACTGCAAGTCCGAGACGAGGAGGCACTTAGACTGTTGTGGTCATGATTGAGGAAAATTACATCTACTCAAATAATTTCCAGACATAATACACTCAAAGGTAGATTTCATTAGCGGCAGAAATTGATGTTATTAAAAACTGGACATAAACGGAATTAGTATCTATACAAGTGCACCTGTCTCTACTCTGGTGTACTGAATTACATGAGAGGGACATTATTAGAGAAGGAATTATCTGTCCATCTATCTTACGCTCCAGTTATATTGGCAGGGCTGCTGGCTAATCTCCCGCTCGGTCAGGGAGGTCACTAGAAGGGAAAGTGTTTCAGCCCTGTGATGAGAAGCTTTACGGACCTTTAACATCGATCTGAAACGCGTCAGACTTGCTGTTAAATTCTTCGTGGGTTAACTCAGTGATCAGAGGTGTGGTGACGCGGCTCTCATCTACAGCTTGGCTTTGGCTGGCTGCAGCTGCAGGCTCTGGAGCTTCATGGCCATGCCCATGTTCCCTGTGATCTTCAGCTTGCCCTGGAAAAACGCCTGTGAATTAGAGAAGGGGGAAAAAACGTCACAAATCTGAATCAGGAGTGCTGTTCGGCCTGTGCGGGAGAGAACTACATGCTGCTAGATTCACGAGTTACCGTGAGAGATTAACTCCACCCAGGGAAAGTGGGGCAATGGCAACAACAGCTTATGAAATGTCAGGAGTGCGTGGCACAGAGAGTCAGAGGAGGGAGCGTTTGTGGAGTGGAGTGGCGGAGGAAACAATTCGACAGAGGTGGGAGAAATGTAGTGGAGTAAAAGCACTATTTACCTATGAATTGTAGCAGAGTAGAAGTTCAAAGTAACATAAAATGGAAATACTCAAGTAAAGTACCTCAAAATTGTACTGTACTTGAGTAAATGTACTTATTTACTGTACACCACTGCAATTGAACACTCCGAGTGAGCAGAGAAATACTAACCCTTGTGCCTCATAGGAACATTGATCAATGTTCAGTTACTTTGATGGTGTTAATGCATATCAAATACATTCTAGCAAAGGTGTGAGTTTTCACTGTTATTTTGGAAATAAGTCTATAATACAGAGTAGCAAAAATACAGACACCAGAAAGACCACTTAAGGTAAAGAAATGTCTGTTTGAAATGCAATAATAGCAACACATAATGCAATTTATTATATAAGGCTTTACATCTATAACCCTGGTTTTAAAGTTTTTTTACCAGATTTAAAGATTTTCAACAAAAAAAAGTATATATAAAGAAACAACACTGTGAATTTGTAAACCAATTTCCTTAAAAAGTGAAAATTTGAAATGTATGTAAAGTATTTTTATAGCAGTTTTGGTAAGAAATATTTTTGTCCTGGAGGGTTTGGAGAGGGACCTTTTGTATAAATAAATCCATAAAAAATCATGGTATAACGTTAACCAACTGGCATTCAAATAGTTAACAACATTAATAATTGTAATATTTATTTAGAACTTATAGGACGGGAGATTTTCATCCTGTAAGGTAAGAAGGATTTGTATTTATTTATAAATTGATCATCATCAGGAGGGAGGATGATTAAAATATTTAACTAGATGAAAGTGAAAATTGTAATATTTATACTAATTATATGGCAGTTTTAGGAGGGCAGAATTGTGTCCTGTAGGGTAACTTTTATTTATAAATCCTTTAAAACGTTTTCTTTCAACAGTTGCAATATTTAAACAAAGCATTTAAATGGTAAAAAATAAATGAATATGTAGTCCTTATGATCAGGACTTATGGTGATTCAAAAGATTTAAAGGTCCCATGTCATGCTTTTCCGGTTATTACCCGTCCCCTTGTGTGTTATGAAGGTTTTTCTGCATGTAAACGGTCTGCAGAGTCACAAACCCTCAAAGTACACCTGCAGGGGTCGGCAACAGGCGGACCGCAGTCCGGATCCGGACCCAGACGCTGACCTATACGGAGCCGGACCTATAATCAATACATTAATAGGGGATTTACCGATGAACATTTCTACTAAAGACCGGGCAAAAAGTGGGGGGAAACTATTCTGCACCCCGTGCAACTCTGTGTTGGAGCATAAGAGAAAATCGAAGGTGACGACCCACTTTGATTGATTCCAACATTCGAAAATGCTTTCTGCTGCTGCGGACAAGAAAGCCAAACAACTCACGTTCACCGAGGCATCAACCTCCGAAACCCTTTCGAGGGCTACAAGAAACGAGGTGATAGCCTACAAGATCAAAGCTGGTCAGATAACGAACGAGTAAATGAAAACAGGATGAGGCGGAGAAGTGTGTGTGTGTGTTTATTTACAATAAATAAACGTTGAATGTGTTTAATTGAATAGTAAAGGGGTTTAACGTTAGTGGCAGGTTGTGTGTGAGAGAGAATAAATAAGACAGCCCAATATTTAAAAAATTGTTATTTTTTTCCCCCGCATATTTAGCATATTTCGTAACTTTCCGCAATTTCACTGCATAAAATCACATAAAAACCTCGCATGTTTAATCGCATAATCAAGGATTTTAGCCCGCATAATCAAGGAATTTTGCCCGCGTTTTTCTGGAGGGTCTAATTGATGCTTTTAACTTCAATATTTAAAAAAAAAAATCTTCCTGGGGGAGCATGCCCCCGGACCCCCCTAGGGGAGGTTAGGTCCCCCCCCCCCACTTAAATCATGTTCACATGGATAGGATACTAAATACATTTGCACACATCTTGTGTCCATATCTTTCTGTTTTGGTGGTCATTCCACAACCGTATGCATGCATGCGCGAGTCATGGTGAGATATCTGGATTAAGAGGTTGCTTTTTCTTTGCACAGCATGAAAGAAAGGTGAAATGAATGGGCTGTGATTTTAGTTTTTTTAAGCAGAGGTCAATAATTTGTATGACCTTCGGCTTCAGAGGATGTAGTAAAAATTGAAAGGAAAAAGGTTCCCCACCCCTGCTGTAAATAATAATAAAAACCCTTGATTTATAACTTAACATCTTGGTTTCCTATTGATCTGAGTATATTATAAAGAATAACCAGTTAATTGAAGGATTATAGCACAGGCCTTTGTCAGATGGTATATTACGCTGTTTATTTTCTGCTTCGATTAGTTCTCTCTTTTTTCACCATACCTGTGTTTGCACCACCAATGAGCACCTGCATGTGTATGAGAATGGCCCTGACACCATTTCAGCCCAGATTTACAAACTCCTGGCAGGACAAGCTCGAGCTCAATTCTCGCACTGAATTTAAAAAAAGTGAGTGAGGGACTGCAATATAAGAGGGAAAAGAGAGAAACTTTAAAACTGTTCAATTGTTATGATGTGTAAAGACTGATATTGTTCTATAATCGTCTGAAACTGTTAAGTCATGATGTGAAACGGTTAACAAAGAAAAAGGGAAACTCAAGCTGCTGCTACACTTTATTTTATTTATCTAAAATTAAGCACTTTTAAGATGCACATATTTTCAAAAGCTATTTTATTTTATTTTCTCTATTTTGTTTTTAAATGCAGCCTGAGAGGAACATTACACATATCCACAGTATTTACTGTATATCTGTATAGTTCAATGTTAATTGACAATAAATAGTTGTTTTGAATTGTACTTTCTTTATTTGATTGGCAGTCAGTTGTTGATTACATGCAGACGTTGATAAAGCTACAGGCTACTTCAATATATATCACACTAATTCATAAAGCAACTTAGACATTTTGACGTTCCGGACCTTTGCATGGGGACATTTTCTCTAACTGGACCTCGTTGAATTTTGGTTGAATACCCCTGCTGTAGAGGGTAAAACTCTAACACAGAAAAGAACTGTCCATGCTGCCCCAGAACGCCTCGTTGGAGATTTCTCTTTTTCTTCCTGGTACTAATTGACGTAACGACGACCCAAATGGATCGCCAGAACGCCGACACCTCCTCATCACTCCACCGCTCCCTTGTTTTTTTTTTGTGTTGCTATAAGTTATTCTCTCTCTGTTGGTGCGCGGGGCTAATGCTAATGCCAGCAAATACAATGGCGGCTGCACAAAACTTTTCAGAGTTTTACGGGGAGTGGTTTGCAATTCTCACAGCTAATCGAAATTGGTACTTTTTTCTCCCTAGGATAGTACCACCTCTCTAGCAGGCACTAAAAATGGGGGTAAAAGTTCTCGGAACTAAGTACTCTTTTTGGTGTGAAGGCAAAATTCCAGGCACTAACGGAACTAAACGGGAAAAGTGCGGGGAAAAGTACTTCGGTGTGAACGTGCCTATTGAAATATAGCCCACAAATTAAACTTGTGCATGTCTTATATTGCACTTCTTAAAACATATATGTGTTAAAAAACTATCTTTCAAATGGAAAGCAATGTGTAAAGTTCAGCGGTCTCTCCTCAAGCTTTCTTAATGTGCCCAGAGGCGTTCCTCAAGGTTCGGTCTTGGGACAGACCCTTTCTACTATTTATATAAATGATGTCGGTCATTAATGCCTCTGTACATCTATATGCAGATGATACTGTTGTGTACTGTCGTGCTAGCACTGTTGCCCTGGCATTTGAACGTCTGCAGTCTGCTTTTGACACTTTTCAGTCACATCTGTTCCACCTTAGGTTGGTGTTGAATTCAGATAAGACAAGTCATGTTGTTTTCCAATAAGAAAAAGTTACCAACTGTTCTTCCCTTTATCATGTCTGCACAGCATAACCCCATTGAAGCTGTTAAAACCTACAGATACTTAGGCATCACCATAGATGAAAATCTCTGCTTCAAATCACATATTGATATCTCTTAAAGGTAGGGTAGGTAAGAATGGAGAAACCAGCTCGAGTGCGCTAGAATTTGAAAGTACGCAGCCGAAAAAAATCTGCCCTTTCCTTCAGACTTCCTTACAGAGCCCCTCCTCCAACACACACGAATGTGCACATGACCAATGAAGGCACGAGATAGGTTTGTGCACAGATGGAAGGCTGACAGGCAGGTAGGCCATCTAGTTATTTTAGCCGGGCCGGCTCAGATGATTGGTCGTGCTTTTTACAGCGCCACGGCTTCCACAGATGAAATATTTGTATGTATTTATTGTCAAAGCCTTTAATGTATTCATTGCTATCGGGATGTTAAGAGCATTCCATGGAATATAACAAAAAGTCTTTCTGAAGTGAATTACCTACCCGACCTTTAAGGAAATTGAAATTAAAACTGGGATTATTTTTTTGAAATAAGGCCTGCTTCTCCACAAGTGCGAGGAAACGGCTTGTAGCTGCCACATTTTTGCCGCTCTTGGACTACGGGGATGTTGTGTACATGAACGCCTCAGCTCACTCCCTTCATCTGCTGGACGCTGTCTACCATGGGGCTCTGAGTTTCATAACCAACTGTAAACCCCTCACACACCATTGCACGCTGTACGCTTTAGTCAACTGGACATCATTATCAATGCGCAGATCACTGCACTGGTACAAACTCATCTATACCGCTATGCTTGGACTGCTACCCCTCTACATATCCACTTACATATCACACAAACAGTACAGCTATAGGCTACGATCTCAAAATCACATCACTCTGTCCGTCCCCTCAGTATGCACGGTGCTTGGGAAAAAAGCCATATCATACTCTGCCCCCTCGACCTGGAACACACTTCAGCAGGAACTTAAGCTGACCAGTTTGATACCCATCACGGATTTTAAATTAATTTTAAAAAAGCTGGAGAAATCATATGTGGGTGTTTGCACCTGCTATATCTGACTGTAAATGGATTTCAATGACTAATTTTTGTACGATATTGTAATTTAGTGTTGCCTCTGTGTTTAGTGTCCTGTCTGTCTGTAACTTTGTGTGGTAGTGTTACCACTGAACAGGTCTCTCTTGAAAATGAGACCTTGTGTCTCAATGAGATTTTACACCTGTATGGAATGAGCTGCCAACAAAATAAATGAAACCCTATGTAGAGCTGTGATGTAACCTGTTTTCTTCTTTGTTTGATTTGTTAGAAAATGTGTGCTTATTAACACGTATATACATATATATATAATATTCAAGAAGTACAATTTGGCCCGGGGCCGTAGTTTGGACTCTCAACACTTTCCAACTTCCCCTACCATTTCTGGCTCTCAACCAATGGTTTGAAAAGGCTAAAATCCCAAAGTTCCCTCAAGAGGGAGTTTCTATCCCATACATTCCCCTCCTTAAATGTCCCAATTTGATTTGTTTCCTTCTGGTACATAGTGACATCACTATGTAACGATTGCGCTTCTATTGGCTAGCGCACCAACACATTGTACATCTTAGGCTAAGAGGCGGGACATTTCAAAGCAGTTGACCAATCACAACAGAGCCGGCCAGCTAACCAATCAGAGCAGACTGGGCTCGGCTTTCAGACAGAGGGTGAAAAGAGGTGCTGCAGCACAGGCAGTATGAGGAAAATAAAGAGCTTTTTGAACATTAAAGCACGGAGACATGAACCAGTAGAGACAAACAATACAAATATGAACCTGAAAATGAGCATACCATCCTCTTTACTTAAATTCATTATTGCAGTTGGTCTTTCATGGGATTTGCTGACAGCCATTTCCTTTAAGGACTACCGTTTCTACTAACATGTAAGAGAACTTTTGATGCAGAAACATCTGCCATTTGTTTTCTTTAAATCCTACTTTGAAGTTAGGCATGAAATAAAACTCTGTCATTAAATTGTCAGGTCTATTCGCCTACAAAGTTCTCTGGCAGTGAATTTGCACAATCAGCCAATAATGACGCAGCTCAGTGTTTCCTCTTAATTTCACCAAGGCGCTAGCAGAATGTCCTGACAGAACTACATCCAACTGGCAAACTGTTTCACATTTTATGCAATGCAGGAAAAAAGTCTGCACACAGCTCAATTACTCCGAACACTAATAATATACTGATGTAATATAAAATAATATAAACGTCAGGAGTCAATAGCAATTGAGTTTTTATATTGTTGTATAAAATAAAACTCTTCCTTCATCTCTTTTGTTGAGTAAATAGGTTAGGTTGAGGTAAATGTATTTAGTTTATCTGTAGAAGATAGCAGAGTAGAGTCTGAGACTTTTGTATGTTTTTGTATGTTTTCTAATAAAGTTAATGGTCATTTGTAAATGGAAAACTGTGCACATGAGAGTATAGATGGATATATAAAGACCTCTTAACATCTTGGTTAATAATCAATACTGAATGTTAGAAATTAGGCCGCAGATGTACAAAGTCTCTTTTCACCCTCTGTCTGAAACCAGAGCCCAGTCTGCTCTGATTGGTTTGCTGGCTGGCTCTGTTGTGATTGGTCAAACGCTTAGAGATGTCCCGCCCCTTAGCCTATCACGTACAATGGGAAGGACCGAGTATCATTGCGATGTCACTATGTTACTGAAGTAAATAAACGATTCCAATGGAGGCGTTTCAGGCAGAGTGTGTGGGAGAGAAACTCCCTCTGGAGAAAACGCAGGGATTGTAGCCATTGCAGACCATTTATATGCAGAAAAAACCTATATAAAAAGGAAAGGGAAAACCCCAAAAGCATAGTAGTAATCAGCAGCGAACCGCTCCAACACGTTTATTTCGGTATATTCGCGGCATTCATTTTGTTATTCTACAGTATTGCTGTTTTATAGTTATTTGTTAATGTAACCCAATTTGTGTTCTTTGGAATTGAAAAGGATATCGCATTGTGTTTGTTACTTTTGTTGCAGTTTTATTAAGTGTAATTTGGCTTGGCTTCCTATTTATGGTCATGCTTTTATTTTAAAGGAGAGGTAACGCTGTTGACAGGAAGTTGTTGTTGCTATGGAAATGGAGATTAACGGAGAAAAGTAATATCTACATATAAAGACGGAGAAAGTAAATGATAACCTTTATGGTTAAGTGTTAACATCCCCCGAAGAGGCACAAACTCTTACGTTGATATTGGAGATTTCAATAAATTCAATTTGGAAAAAAAACAGGGAAAAAACCGAAAAAACAAACAAAACGAATATCCGAATAACAGAATTTAAACCTGAATAGTACTCCAACGAACGAATATTAGGATATTCGAATATTCGGGTAGAGCCCTAGTAGCTCCAGGTCTCAAAAGAGACAGTGAAGAGAGAATACGATAAACTGGGTCGAAGGTTGAATACCCAAGCAAATGATTCCCCAACAGACAGTACAAAAGGGTTGACTGAAAAGGTGAATCACAGATTTGGGTGATTTAAAAACAGTAAAAACCCCAAAAATCCTAATATGGCCCCTTTAAATGAAATACTGACATGATATTACAAAAAATAAATTGTACAAGTGTGTGCCTTATCTGATAATCTGAACGATCAATACTATATAGTATATACAAAAGAGTTTACTCAATACTCACAGTCTGAGGGTTCATCTTCCCCGTCATAAGGGACAACAGGTCTGTGTCTGACATGGATATGGTGCAATCTGCTTTCTTAGCTGCAGGCAGAAACACATGTAAAAGTCAAATATAACACACACACACACACACACACACACACACACACACACACACACACACACACACACACACACACACACACACACACACACACACACACACACACACACACACACACACACACACACACACACACACACACACACACACACACACACACACACACACACACACACACACACACACACACACACACACACACACACACACACAAGACCTTGAACTTTAGACTGGAATTCCACCTATTGTTGAATATTAACATGATTACATGTCAGTGGCAAGGCAAGGCAAGTTTATTTATATAGGACCTTTCAACACAAGGCAATTCAAAGTGCTTTACAAAAATGAAGGACATTAAGCAAATGGTATTTAAAAACGTCAGAGAGCACTGATAGTGTTTTCCTACCTGTGTCGTTGTGGACGCAGCCTCTGCCGTTCTTCACGTCCACATACCAAACGGCCTCCTGACCATTGGGGCCATCTTTTACCTTGAAGGCAAACACCCCACCGATCTTCTTCACAAACTGCTCCCCTTCCTTTTAAAAGAGAGTGAACAGACAGGCATTTGTAACAAGACAGGGGATCTTTAAATCTGCAGCCTACACAGATTATATGTTTTAAACTGAACAAATATTGTGTATATTTAGAATACTTAACAGCTGAATATGTATCACATAATAAAAGGTAGGGATATGACCCAAAATCTGCATAAAGAACTGAGAATCCGAAAAATCCACTATCCACTCAACATTGACCGATGGGAATACAAAATTGGGACAAAATATTCTCACCACATGTATTTGCACTGCATCTAAAAAATGTGTCTGATCATTAGCTATTAAACTCTAAACTAAAATCCATTCAGCTCTCAGGTTGCCTTTTCCTCATTGATGATGACACTTTATTACAGAAATAGCACCGCCATAGGACTCACGATGAATCTTGTATGAGTGAGGTTGCAGAAAGTCAACTGCCTAAAAACAAAGACTCTTGAAAGAAAAGCATTGAGTCAAAAATAACCTTGAATGTGTGTCTGCTAGCTACCACAATGAGGCTAAACTCCAAAATAGACATAAGGCACAGAGCTGGAAACAATGTATACGACTTGGTGCATGGATATTTGCTTGCAGAAAATGTATATGTGGTGGGCTACAGATTAAAGCAAACCAGTGAGTGTCTGAGAACACATACCAAGGGATACAAATATAAAGCCACAAGTCTGCCACAACTAACAACATTGTCTCCTATTTTACCTCCTGGAGCTTCTTGTTGATTTCCTGGAACACCGCATGTGCCTTGAAGCCCTCCAGTCCGTCACTGGCACTGGTGTAAATGGCTTGAATCCTTGACAGAGACAAAAGGAAAGAAAGTCATAGGGTTAGAAACAAAAGAAAGTGATGAAACGACAGTACAGAAATAAGGTTGAGGAAGACAACAAATGTTCACTGCTATTTTTTAATACAGTCTTGTATTCTTAAAAACTGTGTCTAGACTTTGAATCACTTTAAAAACAGACATTTTTAGAATAGTTTGTATGTGATGTTATCACTCTGTTATTATCACTTACTTTGTTTTAACTCTCTCTGTTTAAGTTCCTAGTTTGTAGTTCATTTCATTCGCTGTGTTTACTCAACCTTTTCAGTTTACATTAACGTTACTTTTGTTGGAAAGGTGCTCTATAAATAAAGTGTGTAATTATGTTTAGTGTTATTATTATATTTGTACCCAATCTGGTATATGTATTGCAGTGTGTGTTCACCTTTTTCAATGTCAAATTATGAGATGTTAAATCATGTCATCAACTCTGAGGTGACACACAAATCCAGTCAATTATCACGTTCACAAAATGGATTACGGAGCATTAATAATGTCGCCTCCATATTTGCACGTCCTCAGCCTGCTTCAAAATAGCCACATCCTGCTAGCCATGGATGTATAAGGAGAACTGCTGCTAACCCAGGATGACACCATGTTAGCACCTGTTAGCTTGCTGAGGAGAAGCTGTCACCGGAATACAAAGTAGCCGAAACCCGACTGTCACTGTGCTTTCATTCCACAAACTGCTCTCGAGGAGGATATAATATCAGTATATTTCCGAGAATTTACGCACAGTTTTACGTGATTTAAAAAAAGGTTACATCGTTAGCTTATATGCTAGGTATTTTGTAACCAACGGCTAGCTATGCAGTAATACATCACAGTACTAGAGTTCATTGACTTCTTAGCTAATTCCTATGATGTTAACCGAGGACAACAAGGATGACCTCAATAAGTGAGGCGTCACTTAACGTGTCAAAATGATATCCTACAATATTTAGTACCCTTACCTTCTTGTCTGTATTTCAGGCATTTTGCTATAACGTTAGGGAGACACACAGAACCGCAGGTACAACAGAACGACAGCTAGCTTGCACTTTGCCTGGCTGAGTGCAAACTACACTTCCGTGTTTCTTCCTCCTGTCACTGTTCTTCAGACTCGATAATTCGATGTCAGATAGATCAGTGAGTGTGTTTTTTTTTTTTTAAACTCTAAATGTGATGTGATTAAAACTGGAGTACTTCTGAAGGACAAAGCCTTGAACTTTTTGATAAACTACTTGATTTTGTTGAGCAGAAACGTTATTCATAAGTGCAAGTATTTAAAGGTTAAGCCTCATTTCAACAGATGGGAGAATGAAAACAAAATATCCGCAATATCACCTCAATACATGAAGGACAATCATTTCTCAACTTGAAACTGCTTTCAATATTGGATGTATTCATCTTGCTTGAAAGGACCCTCTCCTTTTGTTGAATCAAACATTTATTATTTGAAGTATTGCTTTCATTTTATTCGTACTGTATCAACACCATTTAACTTTCTGGACCACATAATTGTCCCTTTAAGGTTTCTAACTGAATTCTGTAATAAAAACATAGTTTGAAATACATTCATTTTTACATTATATTACGCACTAGTGGCCTTCTCAGTTAAAGTGTTTTAATTTTTTTTTTTTTAAACATATTAGCATTGTTTTGCATTTTTAGCCATGCCACTTGAACTTACTTTCATATCTAACATTTCTGCAAACCCTGCTGCTCTCTTTTTGTTGGATCTTTGAATGTTTCTAATCCTCACATGAAGCAATTGGTTTCCATTCTCCTTTGGTATGTAATGGAGATCAAAAAGACAAACTTTTGAAACTCTCTTGAGTTGTGCAATCCAGTGATTCTCAACATGGGGCCTCTCTGCAGGGGGTCCGTGAAGAGTTTTAAGATTTTCATGAACATTACATTTTTTACAAAATGCTTCATAGTTCAACAACTAATATGGACATTTTCAAATCTCAAATAGTTCATAGATTATTGTTCACTTTCAAATCTAACAAAATGGTATATTTTTTAATAACATTACCAGAATCTGTATACATTATTTGGCCTTTGTTTTCACTGGCAGGAGAGGTACTGATGTAATTCCTGTGGTTATTTCAAAGCCATATAAATCAGAGTTCTTATAAATATATAAAAATAACTTCCTTCCTATGCACTGCAGTGTACAATATTTTCCACAGTTTTATAGTATAGCTATACTGTATGGATATTTTCAAAAAGGTTTAAGTGAAAACGGGGGAGGGGTCTGTTGTGTTTTCTGCCTTTCGGAAAGTGGTGTAACCTGAGGTTGGCATGGCAATCCTTGCTGCCATGGTTCACATTTTGAAAAATGATTGCTGACCCAAGCATGTTCTATCACATAAAACATTGCAATGCATTACATAGATATAGATAGTGGTGTAGTGGGCGTTGGACGCCCACTACACCACCACGTTGGACGCGGGGGGCGTTGGACGCCCCCCGCGTCCAACGCCCACTACGCCGTACCCCCACTTATTTGGAGCATGATCTTTTTTTTTAATAGTCTAATATAAAATAATTGCCAGTGTTATCAGTTGCAAGTGTGTATGTGTTGCAATAATGACAAAAACATAATACATTTCACAGTAATTATAATAAAAAATAAAAACGATTTCCTTAAAAAATTATGATTCGTCATCACGCTCGTGACCCCGCGGCGAGCTGGGGGTGTGTCAGTGACACACCCACTGGGGGTTTGTTCATCCATTTCTGATTTATCAGTCTTCAAAACGCAAGGTGTGTGTGTGTGTGTGTGTGTGTGTGTGTGTGTGTGTGTGTGTGTGTGTGTGTGTGTGTGTGTGTGTGTGTGTGTGTGTGTGTGTGTGTGTGTGTGTGTGTGTGTGTGTGTGTGACAAGAGCTATATTCAGTTTTTTTTATATTAGTTTTAAATAGATTTTGAAAGTGGAGAGAGAGAAGAGAGAGAGAGAGAGAGAGGAGAGAGAGAGAGAGAGAGAGAGAGAGAGAGAGAGAGAGAGAGAGAGAGAGAGAAGCAGCGCTGTCTGCTTAGTTGCAATAGCTTATGCAATTTAGGCCTATAAATTGTTTATGTAACTTATGTGTCTGTGTGTCCATGGTTTTGAGTCTGTGTGTGTGTTGTTGAGCGCACCTAGCGCCGTCTGCTTTTTGCAGCACAGTAACTAAATTAGGACTAAGCATACCGGTAGTTTCTGTGGACCTGTCTGCCCGTTTTGTGAGTGCACTGCGCGCGTGCGCACTTGTGTGGCATTGTTTTGGATGACCTAATTAAAATAGCGTCCCCCCAGTAAAAATCCCCACTACAACACTGGATATAAATGACACAGAAACAGGTCATGGTTAACTGTTACCACATGTTCCTACAATGTTATGTCAGTTAAAGTATACAGACAGTCGTACTGACTGACAAGATGTGAGGGAATACATCCATAACTAAAGTGAATTCCTCTCAACAGCCGCTCTATAGTTTACATTTCAGATTGGATTCAAAAGCTGAAGATAAAATGAATAACTGCTGGATTGAATTCATTCAGACAGCCAGAGGCGAGACTGAATAATTGTGTTTCTTTACTTTTGAAAGAGGATAGCTGGTAAATGAGTGAAGGCAAACGTCAGGAAATCTCATCAGTCTGCTGGGTGAGCTGGGATCAGAAAGTGAAGCCAGGCAAAGCTGTTCTGTTATTATTTAATATTCTGTCTGCTCCTCTTTCTGTAGTCTAATATGTGTGGCTTAATAAAGCTCTCAGTTTAGTGAATTTAACTCTATAACGGCCACTAATCAGGAGAGGACTGCCCTCTGCTGGTCAGAAAACCTCATCATTATAATTAGAATAATATACTGCATCAGTAATGGGTGGTTCACGGCCAGTCACCCATCAGTTCACGTTTAAAGTATATCTGCACCATGCATTAAAAATGTTATAACATGTTCTTACAAATCCGTTGAGACTCAATATAAGAGTATTCACAGACTACATGCAACCCCAGCTGTTCAATGTGAATATGTTCGAATCCTATGTGTTCTTCATTGTTATGCCTGAAATGTAAAAGAAGCTCTTGAAGAGTTGTGTACGGAGCCCCTAAAGGGACATGGAAAAAAATAAATAAAGAGAGAGAGAAAAAAAAGAGTTGGGATAACGGCTTAAGAGACATAAAAAAATATATAAGAAATAAAATAAAGTCAGGAAAACTAGTTTCTCGTGCGCAGGAGAAACTAATCCGTTTTCCTGACTTTATTTATTTTTTACTTTATTTTTTTTAGAGAAAGTTACCAGTGCGCCAAGGAGGGAGGAGCACACAGGAGACAACCATTTCATTGCAGACTGTTATGTTTACGTGGGGAAATGATAGTGCATACATTATTTGAGATATATTTCGAACTCAGACTTAATTTTAAGGAGACAAAAATATACAATACAGAAAAAACAATGAAGAAAGAATATTATCTGGGCTGCTTCACTGCCAGCTGCTCCCCCGGGACCCGGGACCCGAAAGTGTACTTCAACATCAACGAAAGTGATCGATATATGCTGTATTGAACCAATAAACTAAAACAAACTAACTGTATCACTATAACATGATGATGATGATGATGATGATGATGATGATGATGATGATGATGATGATGATGATGATGATAAAGAATGCATCTAACGTTCCGCTGTTCATTATAATAAAAAAAACAGAGCATTAAACAAACCATCATGCTCTTACTTTGAAATCATGCGGAAATGTCGTCATCAGCAGGCCATCACGTGGTTTCCGAAAATAACCGAGTGACACGAGTAGATTTTAGCCAAGACCGGCGGAAAATATGTCTCAAAATTCCGTGTGTGTAAAAAGACGATCCACAAGCAGAAATGTGAGATTCACGAGCAGAGATTTGAGATCCACAAGCGCATTTTGTATTTGTCGACAAATACAAAATGGATTCACAAATGCCTGATCGAAAGTTATAAATGTTAAAGAGATATTCACAGATCTTTTTTTTTAATTGTGAAAATATTTAGCGTATTTGCAGATCCGTTTTACACTTGCGCATTTATTTGTGAGTTTGCAAATCTTTTAAATGCATTTGTGGATGGTGTTTTACATTTACAAATCACATATTTACACACAAATTATTTTGATATTCACACAAATAATTATGAGACATACCTATGCCCATATTTAGACCCTCCAGAAAAACACGATTCTGCGATCGCAGAATTTACCGCATAATCAGCAAAATGGCGCATATTTTTAAAAGGCCGCATATTTATCAAAAGGCCGCATAATCCCCGCATTTTTCCACACAAAGTTGAGGGAAAAAAAGTTAACTCGTTTTGACGTGACGTCATCAGCTCGCGCATCACAGAATATAAACAACACTGTATAGAGTGAACGTGTGGAGCTCACACGATAGAGAAAACACCAAGATGAAAAAATCTAATCCATCTCATTTACCGACGAACATTTCTACTAAAGACCGGGCAAAAAGTGGGGGGAAACTATTCTGCAGCCCGTGCAACTGTGTGTTGGAGCATTAGAGAAAATCAACGGTGACGACCCACTTTGATTCATTCAAACTTTCGAAAATGCGTTCTGCTGCTGCGGACACGAAAGCCAAACGACGCACGTTCACCAAGGCATCAACATCCAAAACCCTTTCGAGGGCTACAAGAAACAAAGTGAGTAGCCTACAAGATTGAAGCTGGTCAGATAACGAACGAGTAAATGAAAACAGAATGAGGCGGAGAAGTGTGTGTGTGTGGGTTTGTGTGTGTGTGTGTGTGTGAGAGAGATTAAAATAGCCCAATTGCTTTTACAATAAATAAACATTGAATGTGTTTAATCGAATAGTAAAGGGGTTTAACGTTAGTGGCAGGTTGTGTGTGAGAGAGAATAAATAAGACAGCCCAATATTTAAAAAATGTTTTATTCTTTTCCCCCGCATATTTAGCATATTTCGCAACTTTCCGCATATTTCGCAACTTCCCGCAATTTCACCGCATAAAATCACATAAAACCCCCGCATGTTTAATCGCATAATCAAGGATTTTTGCCCGCATAATCAAGCAATTTAGCCCGCATAATCAAGGATTTTTGCCCGCGTTTTTCTGGAGGGTCTACATATTATGGCAACGTCAGTGGCCAAACAGACATGCTGTCGACACGTAAAGCAGTGGCAACTATGCCACCATTTCAGCTGACTTTTTCTCAGAAATACTGTCACATAACATCCATATATTTCAGTGCTAGGTTGATGCTTAGCTAAGCTAACTATGAAACACTTTAACTGACAGGACTCCGGATCAACTGTGTACTGTAAGGTAGCTTCTAGCTTCATGTCGAACAGTAAGTGAACATTTTCCAGAGAGCTTTCTTTGAAATCACCAGAGCCCTGGGGGGTATACTACGAAGCAGGATTTTCGTTTAGCAAGGTAACTTCTGGGATTTCCGGTACTACGAAGCTGGTTCACTTTATTTATTTATTTATTTATTTTTTCACTTACATTTTTATTGACATTTTTATAAACATACAAAACCACATATAGTTCAGTATACACTTGAATTAGAAACCCATTGAAGAAGATAAAGAAAATACAAATAATAATAAAAACAAGCTAACAGTGACATGGAAGCTTTCTATCCTATTTTAATTCAACATCATGTTCTGATTCCAACTCTCAATTTGTGGTGTCGTTCATTTTTCTTTTATATTCAACCTATTTTTCCCATTTGGACTCAAATTTCCCTTCCTGGACCCTCAATATGTGTGTGAATCTCTCCATATCAAATATTTCCTGTACTACTCCCAGCCATTGCTCCTTTGTAGGTGGATCTGCTCTGTACCATGCTCTGGTAATTGTTTTCTTGCTTGCAGCCAGCAGCACCTTAATCAGGTATCTGTCCCTGTGTGTTTTCCTGCACCAGATTCCCCAAGTATAACATCAGGCCGGTCTTAGGAACCTCATAACCTAATATCCCCTTCAATACTCCCCATACTTCCTCCCAGTATCCCTTCATCTTTTGGCATTTAAAAAAAAATGTGTGTGTGGTCTGCCCCCACCTCGCCGCATTGCCTCCAACATGCGTTGTGTTCCGGGGCATACCTCCCTTTTATCTTTGGGGTTATGAAGTATCTGATTATGTTTTTCCACCCAAATTCCCTCCATACCCTTGACCCAGTAGTTGAATGCTGCACTCTACATACATTATACCATTCTTCCTCTGTCATATCAATCCCAAGTTCTTTCTCCCACTTTTCTTTTATATATAGAGTTGAATTCCCCCTACTCTCCAACAGAGCTTGATATAGAGCTGAAATCACTCTGCCTTTCTTCCCTTCATATGCTTCAATCATTACCTTAATTACCCCATTTTGTTTAGTGTTTTTATCCATTTTTATTTCTTTTATATAATAGTCTCTCACCTGTAAGTATCTAAAATGGTCACCCCTTTCCAGATCAAACTTATCTCTTAGATATTGAAAACTCTTGCATTTCCCCTTTTTCCACCATCCTACATATTGCTGTGATGCCCCCTCGGGCCCATCGTTTAAAACCTGCATCTTCTTTTCCCGGCTGGAATTTATTATCATTTGTTATCCATCTCAAAATCTTTGTCTGTTTTCCTATTTTGTATCTCTTTATTACCGTGTTCCAAGTGTTTAAAGTGAATTTTGTGATTGGGTCAAATACGTTTTCCTGTGTCCTGAATAATTCTTTATCCCCGAGTAGTTTTTGAATCTGGTAGTTTTCCCCATTTGTTTCGATGTCCTTCCATTTAGCTACGTATTCCATATTACACCAGCATGCCACTGTTCGGATTTGTGCTGCATAATAATAATCCTGGAAACTCGGCACTGCCAATCCTCCTCTCCCTTTGGGTAGCTGCAGTGTCGCAAGCCTAATCCTGGGCCTTTCCCCCCCCCAAATAAACCTTGAAATCCATTTATCCCATTCCATAAATTGACTTTGTGGAATAGATATAGGTAGTGATTGGTAAAGGTACAGTAGCCTAGGCAGTATATTCATTTTAACTATTTCAATCCTTGAACTAAGGTCTAAGGTCTGTATTGTCCACCTACATAAATCCCTCTTGATATTCTGATTGATCTGCGTATAATTTGCATTGTATAATTAGTCTAACCCTTTTGTGATGTTAATCCCTAAATATTTAATTGTATCCATGTCCCATCTAATTCTGTATTTGTCTCTGATCTCTGGTGTTGGTGTGTAGTTTAGTGCTAAAATCTGTGTCTTTGTCACGTTTAGTTTGTACCCTGAGTATTGTCCATATTCCTCCAGTAAATCCATCAGTATCGGGAAGCCCACGTCTGGTTGCCCCATGTATGCTATCAAGTCGTCCGCAAATAGTCCCAATTTGTGTTCTAAACCTCCTGCCTCAACCCCCTTTATATTCTGTTTCTGCCTAATTGCTTGGGCCAATGGTTCGATGAAGATATCAAAAAGTGTTGGGGAGAGACAGCAGCCCTGTCTTGTCGACTTCTCTAATTTAATCCGATCCGTCCGACTATCGTTCACTTTCACTCTAGCTGTTGGTTCATGATACAATGATTTTATACATCTGATTGACTTTTCATTAAATCCAAACTTTTCTAAGACATTATACAAATAGACCCAGTTCACACTATCAAAAGCTTTTTCTGCATCTATACTCACTAAAATTGCACTGTCTCCCATCCTTTGGGCCTCCTCCACTATATTAATTGTTTTCCATATATTATCTTGTGTCTGTCTCCCTCTAATAAAACCAGTCTGGTCCTCATCTATAATGTCGGGCATGAATGGACGTATATATCTTGTAGTCTACATTAAGTATGCATATTGGTCTAAAGCTACTACATAATTCTTTATCCTTGCCTTCCTTGGGAATTGTAGTAATGATAGCCTCTTTCCATGACGGGGGAGTTTTGTTCTCTTTCATAGTATATTTAAATAATGCCAACAGTAAGGGGCTTAATTCCGATTTGAATATCTTATCAAATTCGGATGGCAGCCCGTCGCTGCCTGGTGACTTACTATTTTTCATTCTACTAATTGCATCCCCCATCTCTTTTTCTGTAATATCTGAGTTCAATAACCTATTCCGTTCTTCTCCTATCGATGGTAGGTCCAGCACCTCTAAAAATGCCTTCATACTCTCTTCCTCTGCTGCAGTTGGTTGTGCGTATTGTGTCCTATAATAATCCTCAAATGCTCTCTCTATTTCCTCCGGCTCTCTTAGTAACTCATTGGTTTTAGGATTCCTAATCTTATGTATAGTGTTTAATGTTTGTTGTGCCCTTATCTTTCTAGCCAATAATTTATTTGCTTTGGGCCCCCCTTCATAATATGCCTGCTTTACAAACCTAGCTTTCTTCTCCACCTCTATTAATAATATATTTTCTATCTTCCCTCTAATGTCCTGAACCTTCCTAAGTGTCTCTGGGAGCTGGTTCACTTTTTAGCGGGCTAGATCTCCATGGTGACTTATCCTGGAACCTAGTCTGTGCGCCGAAGCAGGATAGGTACCAGGATAAAAGATCAACACAGTGAAAGCACCACGCCTGCTGACCAATCAGAGCTCAGTGTGCGGAGGAAATACAGTTTAAACTGCCATTGCAGGAAAGACGGCCGGCCAAAATCACCGACTGTGTGAACGTGAAAATGAATAGAATATCACCTCCCATCTTCAGTTGTGAACGCGGAGAGCTGAGGCCCTCTGGGCGGGGCCCCCTCGGCAAGGCG